>NW_008237239.1:14878756-14929487 GCF_000691975.1 Corvus brachyrhynchos | reverse complement strand
GCCCCTCTCGTTGAAATACAAACAGCCGGCGGCTTCCAGTCGACTGCTTCCATCCTGTGGACCGGCCCCAAGCAGCCAAACGGGAAGATTTTGTACTATGAACTTTACAGGAGGCGAACAACTCAAGCTCACATAAATTTAGACCTCTCACTTGTTTACAATGGTTCGTCAACCTCCTTCAAAGACGAGAAGTTGCTGCCTTACACAGAGTACGAATATCAGGTGGGAATTGAAGCTATTTAGCAGCTCTGATTATGATTTCAGTACACTTTGAGAGCCTTACTTTACACTTACAATGAAGATACACATCTCAGTTCTAATGTTAATAGCATTGTGAAACCTGAATGATTATTGTGAATGTATTTTAAGGAGTTGAGAAGCTGAAAATAATTTCATACAAGAAATACATTCATTCAGCATTTGTTTTTCTTTAGCTTAGTGGTAGGTGCCTGTGTATCTTAAATGTTTTTGTACCCTCCAGAGCCTCAGCAAGTCCCTGTTAAGGGAAATTCTAGTTCTTAGAAGGCAGCCTTTTTTTATTACTCTTTTTTTCTTTTTCCATCCTCCCCCAATCTACTGTGAATTAATTTTTAATTTATGATCTTAGAGCAGTTTACATTAAGAGGGACTGGGGTTGTTTTCTCTTTAAATCAGTCATTAGAATAACAAGCACATTTTTTGAGAGGTTCAAAAGTGAATTTGCTGTTGATGGTTGGTGTTATTTCTCATTTTGTTTCATATATACCTGAAGCAGTGCATTCCATGTCTTGAGCTAGGTGGTGCAATCTTTCTTTCACAGGCTCATTTTCTTTATAGGATCACAAGATCATTCAGGTTGGAAGGGCTCTCAGGAGGCCAGCCAGCCCAACTTTCTGCCTGGGTCAGTAAAGAGGTCAGATGAGGTTTTGCAGGGCTCTATCCAGACGCATCTTGAAAACCTTTGGGGAGGAGACTGCAACCTTGCAGACAGTCTGCTCCATTGCCTGGCTGTCCTCATTGCAAAAAAGGGTTTTTGTTTTGTTCAGCCTGAACCTTTTTTGCTTGAACTTATACCTGTTTTCTCTTGTCCCCTCCCACCACATACTATAGTAAAGAAACAGGCTCCACCCTCTCATTAGCCTGTGGGTAGGTGCTGGGGGGCCACGATCAGATCTCACCGAAGCCATCTCTTCCTCAGGCTGAACAAACCCAAGTCCCACAGTTTCTCCTTATAGGCAAATTTTTCCAACCCCCTGATTACCTTGGTGGCCTTCCACTGAACTTGCTCCAATTTATCAATATCTTTCTTGTATTTGGGGGCCAAAACAAAACAGACACTAAATAAAGGCAGGTAATCACTTCTTTAATTGTCTGACTGTGCTTTTGCTAAATGGCTCAGGCTGTTGGCCATCTTTGCTGCCAAATTACCCTGCTGGCTTGTATTCAACTTTCTATCTACTAAGACCTTTAGGTCCTTTCAAGCAGAGGTGCTCACTAGTTGGTCAGTAATGCTGACCCTGTGAGGGTGCAAGAAGTTATTTCTCCCCAGGAGCAGGACTTTGCATCTGTCTTGCTGAAATTCCCATTCTCCAAGCCCTTCTGACTGGCAGATCTGCCCTTCAGCATATCACCTGGTCCCTCCAGTTTGGTGTCATCTGCAAGTTTGATGAGAGCACACTGTGTAGATCAGGTTCTTTGACAGCTCTGCTCCACTGCTGTTGCTTTCTCGTTTTTAGTAGCCAGAAACCATGAAGAATTAAACCTAAAATCTTGCTTTATCACATTATTCTGTCCAGCTGCTGTGTGTATCTGTGTCATAGACTCATCAAGTCGTGCAGTTTGGAAGGGACATCCAGAAGGCATCTAGCCTAACTCCCTGCTTGAAGCAGGTCCAGATAGAGCAGGCTCTCAGGGCTATGTCCAGCTGAGTTTTGGATCAAGTCCTCCCTCCTTGCAGATGCAAGGATGGAGACTGTACAGCCTGTGTCGGCCGAACTATTGTTAGACCAGATTTCCTTTCTGCTTTAGTCAGGATCTGTGAGGAATGAGAATTCAAGTGCAGATGGGGCTGAGTAGACAGCAAGCATTGGTAGCAGACTCAAACCATACTTTTTAGGAATCTTTCTTAGATGAAGTAAAGCTCTCCAAGCTGTATGTTGTAGGTATTGGCTGTGTGATGTTCTCAGCTGGACTAACTTTTAATTATCTCAGTCAGAAGCTGTTTTTTGGGAAGTTGATACCACAGAGACTTTCTTCAGCCAACATTTTTAATGTCTTATCAGTGAAAAATAAAAAAAAAAAGAAGCCTCTTGATCGGATTCCTGTGCTTTACTGTGCTGTATTCAAGACTTAGCTTTTTATCTTGGTTCTGCTCCATAACCAGGCTGAGCTTTTGATTGGAACTCTAAATCATTTTTGTTTTTTTTCACCAGTGGCCATTTATTTCACCATGAGAGGTTTTTCAATGCATCTGTTTGTCTTCTGCTGAAGTCACTTGCAGCAGTCCTCTGGGATCTACTCTGAGCCTCTCCATTGTTGACAATTTATATCTTGCCTGTGAGACAAGTTATTCATAAGTGTAGGGCTTGGCTTTTGCTATTATGCTGATGAAACCCAGATTTATATTTCACTTAAGCTGGATATTGATTCTCCTGTCTCTGCATTTGAGGCTTGTTTGCTGGACATAAAACTTTAAATGCATCTGAATTTCCTCCAGCAGAATGCAGATAAAATCAAAGTGCTGTGATGGGACTCTCTCCGGCATTTTTGGAGATACTGAGATTTAGTTCAATGCTCTAATAGCTTCTTTGGACCTGAAACCAGGACTTTTGAATATGGGGGTTTTTTGAGAGTTTTTTTCATTGGGTTTGTTGGTTTGTTTTGTTGTTTTTTGTTTGTTTTCCTGGAAACTTCAGCTGAATACTAGGTTTTATAAAATTAGGTGCAAAATTTGCACTTCCAGAAATGATGAAGTGAGTTTAGAAGCTCGTGATGACAAAAGGGACTATGGTCCTGAAATGCTTGATCACTGTTCTTCAAGGAAGCTTATTTATACTTTAAGGGCCAGCATCTACATTAGCATATCAGCACCTACTAGGTTTCAGTGGGTTTTTACATGTCATACAGTGCCTCCTGTTCCGTACTCCAAAACACTTAGATCTTCAAAATTCCCTCTGTTGGTCTAGTTGCACATTTAGATATTTGCATTTTCTAGAGCAACTTCTAGGTATTTGTTGGAATTCTGCCTGATATCCCCAACTCTATTAAATATGTGCTATTGCATCATCTCCTGAAACCCCCCCTGACTTAAACAAACATTACAACTCATGATGCCTAATGAGTTTGCAAGTTCAGTCCTTTGATTCCTTGAATATTTCTGAAGCAGAATGTGTAAGCCCTCCTCAGGAATCACTGAAAGACGTGTGCAGTGCTACCATCTAGCAGCCTATAGAGCCAAACCTGCTTTTCTCAGCTAAGGAAAGGCCCTTCCGAGCAGAGACTTTGTGGCATTTAGAGCAAAGCAGAGCTGTCACAGTATGGTGTGATTTCCATGCAAATGCAGTATCACTCCTCCACGATTGCACTTAATTTTGTTCTTAAAACTGCTTCTTTAGATTAATGGCTTAATGTCTTCCTGGTTTAGGACACATCCTTATTTCTATTTGGCAGGCACAGAACATGTAAAAGACCGAAGATTACAATTGTCCCTTTTCAGAAAGGTTTATGGCTCCCTGCAGAGGTTTATTCTCCAAGAGGACTGTTCAATGCACCAAATAGGGTCTGCAGTGGTGGAGCTGCCTGCCTCTGACCACTGTTGGAGGCACAGCATCCCTCCTGTGTGTGGAGTCCTTCTCAGCTTCCTGTTGCTGCAGCCAAGTGAAGGGTCTAGGAAATACCCTGAGACACACCAGGGTAAATATGTATTGGGTCCTCTCAAAGAGAAAACAAATCATATTTTGACTTTGTAGAGGTAAAGAGAAAAAAAATGGGTGCAAAGTCATGAAGATTAAGGAAGGACCAACTACATGGGGTGTAGAATATGTTAGCCCTATTGGTCACTTTCCAATGCCAGGAAGGACACTTGGTTTACCAGCCTATCTGTCAAATTGTTGGCTGAGCTCCAGTTTGTGCTGCTTAGTTACTGACAAACAGGTCAGTGACTTCTGCAGTTTAAAATGGGGTAAAACTGGTTTTCCAACTGACCAGTGATGGATTGTCACCCATGTGTAGTATCCCTCATATCTGGCTCCTCTTCATTGTTTTAATTCCCCATTTCTTCCCATCTCTCTGACAGAAAGATGCACTGCAAAGCAGAGACATTAAAAAAAAAAAGAATTCTTTCTTCCATTCCCTGCTTGTTATTTTGTTTGTAAGATTGTTTGTTCTTACAAGGTTTCTGCTTCCAGTTAAAGAGATTTTCTCATACTACATCTGCATTAGACTACCAAGCTTGACCTCAGGTTCTGAAAAGTAAAGCAGACATAACTATGTTGTTTCACTGATGCAATGATGATACCTACCTGAAATATCCTTTTGCAGAATGAGATACTTCCTTTCCCCTAGTAGAAGGCACACAATAGGGAAAAGGGCCATTTGAAACCATGTAATTTTACTCAGTAAGCCTCACCTCAGGCAGTATGTTTCTCTTGTCAACACAGTCTTAAATTCAGGTGTGTTGATGCAACAAAAGCTTGTTTTTTTACAAAAGCTTGATTTTTTTTTTCATTAAATTACATACAGATATTAGACTGTATTTGTTGGCATCCAGATTTACCAGTGAGACTCTTCGAGCACCACTCTTGCAAGACCTCAGTAAATTGTGATTCTGACATATTCAAAACCATGGCAAGCTATCCTTTAAAAAGACATTAGTGTGAGTACCAGGGGAAAGTATACTCCAGGGCTCTAGATGGCTTGATATGATTTCCTTGATTGTATCTTTTTATTTATGAGGCATAATTTATGACTGCTGAAAAGCAAACTAAAATGAGTGATGACTAACTACAGCCAAAGTAATAAATCAGAAGCAAAGAAAGAAGTGGTGATTTTGATCGAATCTATTGAATTAGCTGTTGCCCTTAGCCATTACAGGTATTGGAAAGACCTTTTAATATCTGCTTATCTCTCTCATGGGAACTTGGTAACTATCTCATTATATACCCATAGGAAACAAATGATTTAATTTTCTATCTTTTAGAGTTAAACCTTTTTACATCTCTCATTAATTACGGACATTATACTATGTCATATGGAATGAGCTTCCTTTAAAATTTAGTAATTTTGTTTAAGTCCCAAAGTTTTTGCCTATTGTCTTTGCCTTCTCCAGAATGGGTTTAGTACTTTTATTATTAGCATTTGAACAGTGGAGATGAATAGCAATGTTAAGAGGCTCTAATTATCACAGTGCTGGAAGCCTGGACCTGAAATCTATCCCATTATATGTTTATGACCTCCATATGGAGACTAACAATGTTGAAGAGGGAAAAGTTTGGATCTGAGAAGGAGCAATCAGAAAGCACACATTTGATTACTACCTTCTCTTACCCCTGCTCATGAATGGATGTGTTACTTTCTTTCCCTTGCCTTTGCTCTGTCTACCATAAGCTGTGCCTACTTTTTAAACTTCCTGCTTTTCTAATACCTGCCTGACACTGAAGTGCCCAGATGTGAATACATTACCCCAATGCTGAATGCAAGATTTCGGTAGACATGCTCTGTGCTCTGAGCTCTGCTGGCATCACATAAGTAACTCCAAATTAGCCAGCCAGTACAGCAGTCTGTTCACAAAGACTTGTGAAGGATGCTGCAATTGATGGTGAGAGGGAGGTCCTTCGTATTTCTCTAATTTCAACCAAGATTGTAGTCTCTTCAGTTTTCTTGAATATTGCTGTTTGAATGTAACCAAAAACTGGGGGCTGTGTTTCTGAATGTACTGATGTCAGATCTTATATGACCCTAAAATATCTTGCTATCTTGGAAAAGAATTATTCTGTGAAAACTCTGCATTTATGTAAGTGCAGGGTTAGAAATGGAACAAATCTGAATCAAGAAATCCAAAGCAAAGTTTCAAAGTAGTGCTGGGTCTTTGAGGTCTCCATGAAACAGCTTCAGAAAGAGAGGAGCGATACAAACCACTCTGCTACAGTTTGTCTCTCCCAGCATGTGCCAAGCAGTGCCAGCATTTAGTCCTTTTTGGAAAGACCAGAAGCCACAGGTGTGTGAAGTCTTTGCTTGCCATAAGAGCAGAAATCCAAGTTGTACCTGATTCTTACACACAGAAGTAGAGTTACATGCACGTGTAAAAGGGCTGGCTTGATCTGACCTTGTGGTTCCCCAGAACCTATAGCCCTACATAACTGCCCTACAGCTCTGAGCACTGCTCAAAGCCCAGGAGAGGTAGTGACTTACAAATGAGGCTTTTTCTAAGGCAAAAGGTTGTTTTCTGAGTGCCTGCAGGAACTTGGTGCCAGCTGCTGACACATTCAGAGCTGAGATCTTGTCTCTCAGAGAAGCACCTGTGATGGACCACAGACTAAGCACAGTGTGAAGCAGCACAAGGCACAGCGCCTCTTGGAGGGAGCCAGAAGCCGCTGCTGGTTGGTAATCAGCTCTTTGGCTTGCTCTCTTGCAAACAGGAGGGGTGAGAAGCATCTGGCCTCCATGCTATGCAGAGTATCCCAGCTCTTCCTGAGCTGGAAAGTCAGGAGCAGCTCAGGACTGCTGCCTTCATTGAGGCGAGCTGCCCCCAGCACCCTTCTGCCCAGTGAGATCTCTCCAATAAGGGAGAGTTTCACATCCTCCATGGGCTGTTGGCTGCTTGAGGGTCCCCTTTGCAGGACTTTGAGTTCAAAGATTCCTTGCTACAGATTTGGGGTTTCAAGAGTGTTGCAGCAGATGAGTATGTGTGGTTCAGGCATGGAAGTCATCTCACAGGCTTCTTCCACTGTCAGCATCTACAGTAACATGATTTTTGTGTATCTGTACCCCAGGTGATTTTGGTCCCCTTGTTTCTGCCCTTATGGGTTGTTAGCTCTACTAAGCCTGAACAGGTTCACCGTGTTAAGGTGACTCTCTTCTCAGAACTTCTCATCCTATTCCTCATAGATTTTGCCCCTTCTTGCTGTGCCAATGAACCTTGAGGTTGTCCTGTGATCATTTTGAGTGACTGATCACAGGTTTCTTCCAGGAGCAGAGATCTGTGAAGGCTCAATTTATGATGGAAAAAACCAAGCTTAGTTACCTGTAACTGGAATTCTTCAGTCCTCTGAATATACGGTCTCCAGAGAGTTTTCCCCCTCTCTTCTCTCTCTGGCTCCACTTCAAAGTGCAGTCTGAGCCAGGGGCCAGCAGATTGATAAAACATTAATTAGTAACCCTTCGTAGCTGATTTCAGAGCCCTCTCCTGGTTTTTTTGGGACAGTGCAGCAATTAACAACAACACATCTTTTGGCAGGGTGCTGAGCCATGCACCATGATGTCAGACTTAATGCTTGTCGAGGCAGAATATTCAGAAAGTCAAGATAGAAGAAACTTTTCTTGGCTTTCTGCTGTCTATGTTTTGTCATTCAATACATCCCTAAGATGTGATTGCTTCTTGTTTGCCCCGTGTTCCTGTATTGTCTTTCATAATTCTAAGAAGATAATACTGCTGCCTATTACGCTCTTTTTATTTCTCTATTAATGAGGTTGAATATTTTTGGCGTTGATTATATCACAATTTATAAAGATTTTTTTTTTTACCTCAAACAGCTTTTTACAAAAGTCTAAATCATGAAATTTCAGTTTAACCAGGCTAGCCAGCCAACAGCTTCTATCCATGACTTTTTAGTGGTGACTTTTTGAGAAGCCATGAGCTCTGATTTTAAAGACACTGCTCATTGTGGATATTGTTGCCATGCTGCCCCATTTTTTCCTGCAAAGAAGTGGCTAAACATCAGTATTTCCATCAGTTCTGGGGATTTACTGCCCCGGGTTTCCAAACACTGACCAGGATTTACTTGGACAGCAATTCTCACAGGGAAATATTTGTATAACCATCCATCCTTTTACAGATGGTTGAGCAGAAGCAAAGGGAGTTAAGGGAATCCAGCTAAGGTCAGTGTAAATCTGGAATTTAGATCCTCAGAAGTCCTGTTTAGCTGTCACAGCTGTCTCAGAAACTGGCATTACAGACTCACAGACACCGAGGGGGTTTCTGCTGGACACATGTCATGGCAGGGCTGAGTAGCTGGTGTCTGTCTAGAAGGCAGGCTCAGAGCATGTCTGTCTGTCAGGCCCACACAAATGTGGCCGTGACCTCAGCCTTTTTTTCCAGAGAGACAGGCATGTGGCAGCATGGTGTGGACATCAACTTCCCCTCAACCTCTGTAGGGAAGTGCTGGGCTGGGGAATCATGTCTGCTCCTGCTTGCTCCTCCTCTGCCCAGTCAACTTTGGTTTAACTGTGTTCATGCAAAATGAAACAGCTTCAAAGGGATCACTGGGAGCATCCCAAGAACAGAGATGGGTCATCCACTCGGGCATTCCCACTCCAGAGGGCAGCAGGCCCAACTGCCTCTGTTGGAGCATGTGATTGAACCTCAGTTACCTGACTCCTGAAGGAGTCCTTTAACCACTTAGCTGTAGTATGGAAGGGGATGAGCATAGAGTCACAGAACCACAGAATCTCCTGAGTTGGAAGGGAATCACAAGGATCATCGAAGTCCAACTCCTGGACCTGCACAGGACACCCCAAGAGTCACACCATGCACCTGAGCGTTGTCCAAATCCTCCTTGAGCTCTGCCAGGCTTGGTGCTGTGACCATTTTCTTGGGGAGCCTGTTCCAGTGCCCAACCACCCTCTGAGTGAAGAACCTTTTCCTGGTATCCAACCTAAAGCTCCCCTGACACCGCTTCATTCCCTCGGGTCCTGTCACTGGTCACCAGAGAGCAGAGATTGGTGCCTGTCCCTTCACTGCCCCTTATGAGGAAGCTGCAGGCCATGGTGAGGTGTCCCCTCAGTCTCCTCCAGGCTGCACTGGATTGGAATTGTTTTTACAAGATTATTATTAGAACCCCAGGCCACACTAATGACCTCAGACCTGGTGATGAGGTGACAATAAACTGCAGTGTGTGAGGACAACACCATCAGCTCAGGAAGATGCTTTGAAGGTTGCTCAAGTACAAGAGGCCTTGCTACATTGTTCTCACCGAAGGAAGGAGATGAAAGTGCATCAGGAGCCAGTTAAGGAGTATATGCATGTCACTGTCACCTCCCTGCTCACACAAGCAGGACGTTCCTTCATCAGTCGGGCTCCCAACCCACAACTGTGGTATCTGATACAGGGCACTGCAACAGAGGAGAGGGAAGGCGGCAGTGCTTCTCCAAAAACATTGCTGTTGCTTTTCTTCTGGTTTCAGCCCATTCCCAGGCTCAAAGCAACCACACACTCATATGCACATCATGTTCCCATTATTTTGTCCACAGTTTTCAGGACAGGATATGTCTTCATTTCTATTTAAGCAATTCAAAACTGCTAGCACCCAGTGATGAAGTTCTGGATGCAGCTGTGGAAGCGGAAATTGGCACTGGGACAAATGATGGCCTCCCCACTGTCATTCTTTCTTTCATTCTTTTTCCTTCTTTCTCTCTGTTTTTCCCAGGGGTGACTGGGCTGCTGTGACAGTAGAAACATTCAGGAATTCCAAGCCTTCTGTTTTGCTCTTTTACTTCCTCCGAAATGCACATTAGTCCTGCGCCAAATACAAGAGCAAATGAGATAATGGGGAACAGAATGTCCCAGGGTCAGAAGGACTCACCTCTGCTATAAATCTCTCAGTTCTGTGGCACGAGAGGACCACGTGCTGCTTGGGATGGGGATCTTCTGTGACAGTGGCCTTTTCTGGCTCCTGGCCCTTTCCTAGTGACAGGAGCGGGCTGCCTGGGGAAGAGGTCACAGCACCAAGCCTGACAGAGTTCAAGAAGCATTTGGACAACACTATTGGGTACATGGTGTGACTCTTGGGAATGGTCCTGTGTGGGGCCAGGAGTTGGACTCGATGATCCTTGTGGGTCCCTTCCAGCTCAGCTTATTCTGTGATTCTGTGACTTAAGACTTCTTCCTAAAAGACAAGGTGTATGCACCTATGATAGGTGAGGGATTGATGAAGGGAGTTCTCTCCATCCAACCCTTGGTGAAGCGTTTGTTTGCCAAGTGAGTTGCATCCCTCTCTCCTCCAAAATTCCTTGGGAATCCCATTCTGAAGCTGAATTCCTGTGCTACACAGGAAGGCTCTGCTCCTAACTCATCACCTTCACTTTAGTTGTGGGCAGCTTGCTCAGCAGGTCTGGTCCGTCACTGTTACACTCCCTGCTCATTAAGGCCAGAGCCTGGATATAACTGGAGCATTTGAGCCCAGGTAAGTGCTGAGCTGGTGCCAGTGCCACACTCAGAGCTGCTTTTTCCATATGTGGTTTATTCTTTCCACAAAGAAATATGCCCCTTGAAATGAATGACTGTGGGTAAATCTTTGTAGCAGCTGGAACTGAACTGAGATACAGGGTTTGACCTACTGCAGTAAAGTGAACAGAGTTTGACTTTATTAATAGTTCACAACAAAGATGTATTACTGATTCCACTGAAATGAAAGTGCTTTGGCTGAGCTTTTTATTGCAGGGCATCATCTGTACTTAGTATAGTTCTGTATGTTACTGATGGAATCAGGAAAGATCTTTGGGTTTGTAATTGGCAGAACCACAGCCTTCAAAGCCACTGTAGTTGTTTTTATCTGTTTTCCGTCCCATGGCTCCTTGTGCAGTATCCTGTGTTCTTGGAAATTAATATCGCAAGCTGGAAAGACTCAGGGTCAGTTTTGAAGACCTGGTACTTCTAAACCTCCTGGCTTTTTTCAAGACATAGTCCCAACATTCCCTTCCCCAGGACCAGTGCCCAAAGTAGATCGCATAAGAATGTGTTTTAGTGTAGTTAGAACTGCTCGACATGAAAGCTTACTAAGGAATACTTACACTAAAAATCGCTCAGACAGTCCTCTTGTATTGCCATTTAGATCTATCATTCTGATTGATCACTATGTGGTTGGCTAATATTGAGTCTAATTTAACCCTATATGCTCACACATCCATCTATTCTGTCTATTGTACCTGACATTCTACAAATTACTTACTCATGCAAATGATGACCTAAGGCAACCTTTTATGATATTCGTGTTTAATTATACAAATGCTTTTTGATAAATAAGATTATACATCCTTCCATATGTTTATTCAGTCCTTGATGAAAGCAAAATTTAATTTTCATGCAGATTTGTTGGAGAGTGTGTTTAATAAGTGCTGAGTTTTATGTAGTCTGCAGATCACTCTGGTTTTGGGTAGCTGACAAAATCAGTAGGCATAGTTCATAGAGACATGTGGGTTTTAATCAGGCCTAATTCAAGCTGCTAATTTTTGAAATCTTGGAACTGAAGTCATTGCCTTTGTGCTCATGCAATAAAGCAAATGTTGTTGTGAAAATAAATGAGAGATGCTGAATTAACTATACACTTCAGTGGGCTTTATTTATATTATGAGTTACTGAAAATGTTGCCAAAAAACTGATACATTAATATTTTTAAGAGAAGGATGTTCCTGTAAAACTCACTGGTTCTAAAGAATAACTAGAGTTTGGCTTGTGTGATTCAGTCAAGGTGAACACAACTTTTAAGTGCCACCCAAGGCTAGGCTGAATTCATCGGGGCTGCCTGCATACATGAAGAAATTGTGCAGAAGGGAGAAATTGCCAGGACTAGATATCAGTATGTCTTTGAAAACATTGTCCTTGTTGATCACAGCTCCTCCAGGAGTCCTCCTGGCATGGTATGACACAGACAGTGGTAGGAATTTGGAGTGTGGGGATGAGGTGTGAAGAAGACACGGGAGCACACACTGCCTGAGGCATGACTTTTGCTTCTTTTCCCTAAGTGTGGCAGTGGGAAATATTCCACTCTTCTGTTAAAAAATCACTGGGTCAACACAGGTGCTGGGTGGCCATCAAGGGACATTTCCCATGGGTGCCATTGCACCATGTTTTACCCCATGTCAGTAGAGCTGTAGTAGCCCCTCTGGCTAAAAGCAGGTGTTTTGTAGGCTTGAGTCTTTTGGTGACAGTTTCTTTGTTTTCCTGTCGAAGGTGTGGTCAGTAAACTCTGTGGGCCGGACACCAAGCAGCTGGTCCCGCTGCCGAACAGGCCCTGCCCCTCCCGAGGGCCTGGGAGCTCCCCTCTTCAACACAGTGGCATCCACTGTGGCTGTGGTGAGCATCAGCCCCCCTCTTAAGCCTAACGGGGTGGTCAGTATCTACAGGCTGTTTTCTAATGATACCACAGGGACTGATGTGGTGGTGAGTATTGTCAGCACTTTTTCTGTACTTCCATTTCCACTTGTATTTTCTAGCTTTAACAATTTTGTTCTTACAAGCTGCTACTGTTGGTCACAGACTGCCTTCCTCTCCTGGCCTCCCATTGTTAGCTGCTTTGCAATTCACTGTCCTGTCCATGAGCTTAAGCTGTCTGATTCCACATTACCCATTTATTCCTTCCAGTGCACTTGGCTGTGGCTGTGTCTGATTCAGCCAGTTCGTCCCATTGGTGCGTGCGTGGCCTTCCATTTCCATTCCCTCACACCTGCCATGCTGCTGGCTTGGCTCTGGCATCAAGAAGTACCAAGTGCTTCCCTTTGCTTGCTT
Organism: Corvus brachyrhynchos; assembly: GCF_000691975.1. Taxonomy (NCBI): domain Eukaryota; kingdom Metazoa; phylum Chordata; class Aves; order Passeriformes; family Corvidae; genus Corvus; species Corvus brachyrhynchos. The sequence continues at coordinate 14,916,790 of NW_008237239.1, read as the reverse complement.
GACTCTGTCCTTCCTATTTTTTGCTGAACTCTGCTAAATCACATGCTGCCAAATGAGAGCAGATGTTGCCTCTTGTTGGTGTTTCCTACACATTTTTGTTTCTTTGGCTTAAAATAAGCTATACCAACAAACGACTACGGTGAAAAGGTGAAATGGCAGTTCCTGTGAGCAGTTTCGGAACAGAGCACTGATTCCTTTGCCAGAAATGCCAGGTCTCCCTTGCTGAGCTTTGCAAAGTTTCCTAACAGGCTCACCCAGCACAATGTCTGTTTGAATGCAGAGCAGGATCATGTTGGCCCTTGACTTAGATGTACCTACCAGAGAGCACATTCTCCTGTCTGGGAGTGACCTGACCCACCAGACACACTGGTGTCAAGCTGCCCAGCACTGTTTCCTGCCTCCACATTGAGGAAGCCTGTGAGATATGCATGATTATTTGCTAGCACATTTATCATGGAGCTATTTTCCACATTAATTTATTTTCTGCTTCAGTACCACTTATCCCAGAGTCTTTCTTTAATGGTTTTCAGCTTCTTCGTTGCTGAGAATGACATTTCCAGTTGACATACAGTGATCACAGCTCAACTAAAGATGTCTTGAGGCCATTGATGGCATGGTCTTTTCCTTTGAAGAGTGTCCTTTAACTTCATAGTGGGAGAAAAATGCCGAGTTCCCATTACACAACAGCTGCATTAGTGTCAGACTTAAAGGACATGCAGAATCTTCTGTCCATCTTCTTCTGGGGTTAATTCACCTCCATAACTCTTATTTAGTATTTAGTACTTGTGGTGCTTGAAGCTGTGACAAGTTCCCTCTTAATTTTTACAGCTGTCAGAAGGGACTGCCACCCAACAGACAATACATGGGCTAAAACCTTTCACCACATACTCCATTGGCGTGGAGGCCTGCACCTGTTTCAACTGTTGCAGCAAAGGACCCATGGCTGAATTCACCACGCAGCCAGCTCCACCCTCAGAGCAGCCTCCGCCGCAGATCCGCACTGTGACCTCCAGGAACGCCTCTTTCCAGTGGAATGCGCCTCAGTCACCCAATGGCATTGTCACCAGGTAGGAGCTGCTACCCAGCTGAACCTGAACACCTTGGCTGGAGGTGATGCCAGAACAATTTCAGCTGGAATTGCATGGCTGAGAGCACTGAACAGTTGTGGCATCCATCTTCCTTCCTTGGCATGTTGGTGGTGATATTCCCTGTGGCCTGAACACCATCTGGGAAGTGTTTACATACACTGTATGTGATTGCGTTTCTCCTGAGCAGGATATTGTGGAGGATGAAGGTGGAAAGGATGAGCTCTTGTGAGTGGAGGTGATTTGTTTTCAGCTATGGTTGTGTAGTCAAATAGTTCTGAGTTCAACTGGCAGTGAAGAGAGAGCTGCAATCTGGAGTTACTTAGGCAAAAATCCTGACTTGCACAAGTGAGCAGCAAGGTAACAGGCGTCAACACTTTCATTGTGAGTGACTTATGGACCACCACAACTGCTCAGTTATCTGACAGTTAGGACCATAATCTCCAAGAGAAAAACTGGTATCAGGTCTATTCTTCTCTGGTAGCCAGACAGCAATTAGGATGAAATGTAGAATTGGTTTTTATATTATTAAAGGCCCTTCATTCATCAAAATCTCAACTTTGTTCTCAGCTATGAGCTCCACGTGTACATGGCATGTCCTCTGAACCTACAGCCAGCAGTGAAGGCTTGCAGTCCGGGCCCGACTGAGGTGAAGTACACAGGGAAAGGACAGAGTGCCAACGTGTCCAACCTAGAACCTTACACAACTTACAACCTGCGAGTTGTGTCCTACAACTCTGTTGGCAGCAGTGCTTCTGAATGGATCGGATTCACTACAGAAAAGGAGCGTGAGTATGAGAAGTGGTTCACAAACCAGTGATGCCTGCTTCTGAGGTCTGGGGCTGCACAGAGCCAAATGACTTCCCCACCTTTGGGAAGGAGGAGGTCCCCAGAAACCTCTTCTTCCATGTCCCTGATGACTGTCTCTCTGCTGCACGTTCATTGAAATTCTGCTCTGGGGCTTAACTGCTCATTCCTTCAAAAATATTTCTTTGCTCATCATCTGATGTCACATCCTCTATCTTGGGAGCCTGGAAACCTTTTATTTTACTGAAAATGGGCAGCAAAGCTGTAGAACATAAAATGTTCAAGTATTACCAGAAGGGTGATGTGTAGTAATAAATATACTGCCATAAATAATCCCTTGGAAAAGTGGAGATCTTGAAAGAGACATGGTGATTGTTTTCAGGAACACTCTTACTGTCCTAATTCATGCCACACTTCTGCTAGGTGTCATAAAAGTTTTCCTTGGATGTCATCTGAATGACTGGATGCTTGTAAGCACTGAAGTAAGAATTTGTTGCTGTCCAACCACCGAAGGCAGTGCTTTAGGCCATGTGGGGGTATGCATGGAAATTAAACATGCAGGACCTGTGCCTACAGGCAGAATAGATTTTGCCATCAAAACTGAATTTGTAGTAGTCTAACATCAGCTTTTATTAAAAAGATCTATAGTGCTGTAGCCAGAGTCATTCCATAACAGATGAGATGGGCATTTCATCTCAGTCTGTCAGGTCAGGGCAAAGATGATGTTCACTTTTTATCTCATGTCAGGATTTCAGAATCACCTTCCTAAAAATCTCTTTTGCATAATTTGGTAGTTCTGCCAAGTAATTACTAAAAACCTGTAATCTGATACATCCTTAGCTGAAAATTTCAGGTGGAACAGGCCCAGATTTTCTTTAATGTCACCACTGAAAAAAGTACCACACCAAAACCAAAGCAAAGAACAAAAAAAACCCAAACAAACAAACAAACAAAAAAACCCAAAAAAACCCCACCAAAAAACCCCCCCACAATAAAACAACCAACCAAACAAAAAACCAAGCAAATAAAAGAAAGATCCCTTATCTCCAAAGCTGTGTTTTATTAAATTGCAAGTTAAAAGGCTGGAGCACGATTATGAACTTCTAAATGGAGAAAATTCATAAGGAGCTGGTGAGACACATAGAACAAAAGGATTTGAAAGCAATTTTTAAACCCCCACCCACTAGGTCCAAAGTCCTCTTCTGTCAGTCTTGCTTTTCTTGCCTTGCTGACCTCTTCACACCAGGTTTCCAGAGTCCCTCTGGCTGTCTCCTTCCTTGAGTCCCTCTGACTGCTTCCTCTTACCTCCAAGGCTTGCTTTAGTGACAGTGGGCAATTAGCAGCAAAGTGCAGCTGGACAAGCAGCTTTCTTATGAACAAACCAGCAAATACGGGGCAGATGGCTTAATGGCAACACCACAAGAAAGGACCTCAAATTTAAATGAAGTTTTTTGTCAGCAAGCTGATGAACTCTTCTTCCCTGAAGTGAGTTCTGGGTTTCTTTTCTCTCTGCCTGCCATCTGTTCTTGCTTTTCTGAAACCCCACGTTTTCATGTATGCGCATGTGTTATAGATGATCTTGGCAATTTCTTGGGGCTTGCAAAAGAACCCTCTTCATAGCAGTTCCCACAGCCCAGCCTGCTGCAGTCAGGCTTGCACAACCTCCTGTGTCTCCCTGTCTTCTACCTTAATTTACACAGTTTTAGTGTCTGTACCACATTCACAAAGGCAAAGGGAGGGAGTTCAATATTTGTTTTCAGGATATATTTCTGCTTTCTCAGTGCAGAGGCTGGCATGCTAGAGCAGCTTTTTCTTTTCTCCTTGTATCTTCCCTAATCATACACATGGATATGCGAGAGAGGGAGTGCATGTGGCAGAGAGCTTGTATCATGCAGAATCTCTTTCTATTCATTGTATAACTCAGTCACTGAATCACTTCCAGCCTACTGGCTAGAAATGAGCTCTTTTTCCTTGTTTTGCAGCACCTCGGTACATAGCTCCGTTCTCTGTGGTCAGCAATTTATCCACCATCCACATCGATTGGAGCCGCACCTTCATGCTGAACGGGCGTCTGAAGGAGTACGCGCTGACGGAGAGCGGGCAGCGCATCTACAGCGGCTTCGACACCGAGCTCTACTTGCCAAGGACATCGGACAAAAGTCGGTTTCCTACCGCTTCCTCTCGGGGAAAGTCTGTTGAGCTAAGTTAATATTAGTGTATGCTAAAATTAAAAAAAAAATCTCCATTGCAATCCCAAGCTAAGACCAAAGGAGCATACAGGCACACCAAAATGTATCTAAGCAAATCCTTGAAATAACATCCATGGAGCTGAGCTTTCTCTTAAACATCATGCCTGACTGGGTGAGACTGTTTTGATTCACTGTGAGGGTCAAGCTTTCCCAAATCCTACAGCTGTTGTTGCAATTCCGTCCTTCAGGGCTATGGTCTGGGAAACGTACAGAAATCTTCAGTTTCAGGAAAGACTGAAGCTTGAATTTTCATTTGAATCAAATTAAGTCAGTAGCTCTTGGAACAATTTGCAGTCTTTAAAATACAAGGAAACTATCAACAGGGGAAAAAAGGAAAAGAATAATCAGCAAGAAAAAAGTTTTCTGTTTTTATGACATTGGGATTTTGTATGTCAAAGAATTTTGTAATATATTTTTTATCTTCCTGATTACTACAATGGTGCTAATACCCTTTTTTTTTTTTAATTCAAATGTTCTTAAGATGTTTGTTTTAGCTATGAATGAAGTATGAGGAATTTAAGGCAAAGTGATGAAAAAATTGAAAGTTGCCAGTTACATTGGAAGAGGGAGAATTGAGTGGTGAAAGAAGAACTTATTTTGTAGTAACATCATAGTGATGATTGCTTATGATCTGCCATAGTTCATAGTTTAGAAATTCAATACCCATGTGTAAAGAATTGTGAAGCTCTGGTCTGGTACTCAGGTGGGTTATGATGGGTTATGTGCTATTCCTGCCTTGGTTTTTTAGAGCTGGCTGTTTACTGGTGAATCATGGTGAAAAGGCAACCTCTACAGAATTTTTATTTCTGCTGCTGACAGTATTTTCTAATTTTTCTTGCTCAGCCTTTTTGTTTCAAGTGACCTGCATGACCGATGAAGGGAGTGCTGTGACACCGGTCATCAAGTACAATGCTGGAGAGGGAGTTGGTAAGTGAAGAAATCACCTGTTCATTTGATGTGTTTGTGCTTGAAATTTGACATGTAGTGCATGCCAGGCAGGATAGCATCTCACTGCAGTATCAGGGGCTTTCTTAGGGCCTTGTGTATGAGGTATGTGTGTAATGTGCTTTTTTTGCCATGTATGGATTTCTGTTCCTTTACACCATAGAATCCTGAGTACTTTAGGTTGGAAAGGACCTTTAAGATCATTGAGTCCAACCATCATAGAATCATAAAATGATTGGGTTGGAAGGGACTTCAAAGATCATCTACTTCCATGCCATGGAGGACAACTTCCATTAGACCAGGTTGCTCAAAGCCCCATCCTGCCTGGCCTTGAATGCTTACAGGGGTGGGACAATTCTCAAAATTAGTTTCAGATCCTCTCCTCAGATATGTAATATTTTTTCTTTTATTTTTACCTAAGTATATTGCTCCAAAATGTTGTGCTTTTTCCTGCTAAATAGAATCTGCTCTCTTCCAGATTTAATTTCCAAATTTGGATCATCCTGAATTTCAGTCCTGTCCTCCAAAGTTCCTCCTCAGTTTGACAGTGAAAATACACATCCTCTCTCCTTCCAGTATCCCACCCAACCCAGTAAGGGACATCCGCCTGCTCCTTTCCTTTGACCAACGAGCAGATTCACCTGGGATGTGTTCCCCTAGCCAGTTTATGAGAATGTCAAACTAGACATTGTCAGGACCCAGTTTATAACACCTGCCACTTCCCTTCTGTCCCCGAGGCTTTGGCCTGTTTTGTGGAAGCGAGAGAGTTTGGTGTGGTGACATCCTCTTGTCCATTGAGTAGTAGATGTCTAACAGTAAAACGTTCCAGGTTTTTTAAGTCCTTAGTTTTCTGTTAACCAAAGCCAAGTTCAAACCGTTTCTAGCTGAATTAATTAACTGGTTTAACTAAGTTCTTTTTTGTGTAGTATCTTGTCCAGCTTTTTAAAATAGATCTGCCTTATATTTGCAATTACTCTTTACTCTACATTTCCCTTATATCCCTTTTCACACTTTCACTCCATTATCCTGCAGAATTTCAGGCAAGGCTGCCTTAAAGGCATTATAAAATGTTTTCAGTTGCTCTACGTCCACCACCTTCCATCCTCTGCCCCTTTGTTCTTTTGGTTGTTGCTTTTACCCAGTTTATTGAAAACTTGAATGGCACTGTAGGGAACTTGCAGAGAAGGCTTGCAAGCAAAGGTGTTGGAAATTCCTTGGCCAAGAGTTTGGTTATACATGTAGGATTGCAAATAACCAGAAATCCTGTCACTGAAATTCCTTACACTTGGGTTGTGAATGAGTAAAGCCAACCAAGTGACTGTTTTGTTTTCTAGCAGGTGGGGGGTAGGAGTAGTAAAATGTTTCATGTTGCTTGCTTTTGTATTAATGTATTAAAGCCTTCCTCCCTCTCTTTTGTTAACTGCACAGGCCTGTAACTGCACAGTTGTTCTGCAGAGAATGTCCTCTGTCTATACCGCTCTGAAATTACCGTAGTGATTTCCACTCTTCAAGGTTACTTGGAGAACCCATTTTTCCTCACATTCCACCACCACCACCTCCTTTTGGAAGAGCTGCTGATGCAGTGGTGATTTCCAGCCTAAGCAGCAATGCCAGAGCTTTAAGCAGGGTCTCTTGAGGGTAGTAAGTTTTTTATTACAGCCCGCTAGCATATTGAACCATTATGCCACCTTGAACATAAGTGCAAATAAGCACATGACGACAAAATTACTTAAATTTCTGCCTAATTTATTAGCGAGGAAAGGGATAGCATATTGTTAAATGCTTCTTGAAATAACTGTCCCTTTCTCCCCTAATCTCTCTTTTTTACAGGTCTGATCTTGACAACACCTGGAGAGAAGGACAAAGCAGAGTCCAAACATGCAAAATTCTACAACGAGTTGTGGTTTGCAGTGCTGATGGTAGTTCTAGGATTGATCCTCTTGGCTATTCTTCTCTCCTTAATTCTTCAGAGGAAGGTCCACAAGCAACCCTATGCACGAGACAGGCCTCCTTTAGTTCCACTCCAGAAAAGAACATCACCAATGAGTGTGTATTCATCAGGTGAAACCCATCCGGTATGTTTGGAAAAATGCAATGTTGTGTATCCATGATGTTATACTTCTATCTGCCCCGTCAAACACACACATGGACTTTTTCTTCCTCCTTCCAACATTTTTTTGCACACTTGGTTACCAAATGGAGGCTGTTCAGGGGCCTGGTCCCATATGGGCCATATCTACATGGGCACAGAGAGCAAGGTTACAGGTGCTTAGTCCAAACAGAGCCCTGGGACACCTGGTCTGCAGGCCCTGAAATGCTTCTGATGCCTAAGACAAACTTTGGATCTGGAGTCACAAAAAATGCAAAGCCACTGCTGTCACCTCATGTTAGTTGACATCTGCAATAGAGCTGAGAAGTCTTTGGCATACTGTGAGAAGGTAGGTGAATGGCTAACCAGGATCAATCTGACAGTCTTTGTCAGGTATCCAGGAGATATGCCTGCAAAGAACAAGACTTAGGGAGAGGCATTATTTCTTGCCAGTATCCATCTACCACCCAGCTGGACTGCTCTAGGACAAGCTGCATACCAGGAAGGTTTGGAGTAGAGAGAGTAATTAGGGAAAAAGCTAGGGAATTTCACAAAATGCATGTGTGCATTTGTGCACATAGACCTACAGTGGGACCATCAGAGAGGTGGGAGGGGAACTACTGGGGAGTGACAAAGAGGAAGATTTTGTATCATTTTTTTCATGAAAAGCTGTAATTCTGAAAAAAGCCACATAAAAAACATGTTCCATCGTGTAGCAGAGTAGTAGTGCTATTCTACCCCTTGAAAAAGCAAAACAAAAGCAAAATGGCAATTGTTATGGGATTGAGAATGGGAGCAGCCATGCCTTCCATTTCCATGCTTCTTCCCAGGCACAGGCCATGAGATGATTCTTCTTCTCACTTCTCAGCTTCTTTTTCCTGTGAGCGCCATCAAGCAGCATAGTGACTCCTGCATCCTTCATGCATTCTGTTCCTTCTTGTCTCGGTGCCAAGACACTGCATCTGTGCCTCAACCAAGAAGCTCTTGGAAACAATGGGACTTCCAGTGTGCCCCTTCTCCTGGCAAAGGCTATGAGCATAAGAAACTTATTTTTTTGGTCTCATGGTTTTGATTCCTTTTCCTCTACAGTCTGTCATCTTGTGTTATTCCTCTTGACTTTGAAATGCCTTTGCTGTTGGCTTGCCTGCACAATTCCCTTTCATGTTCCTGCCCTTTCTTTTCTTTTTTTGTTTTGTTTTTTCTTTTTCCAGAAGCTCATGAACTTATTAGAAAGGAAGGTTCTTTAGCACAGCAGTTGAAGGACTGATCTGAGAAGTTAGGACAGAGCTACTATGGAGTGGCAAAATGGCTTGTTTTACAACTGTTAGTGAGGTCGTGGCAAGCAATGCTGGCTGCCCACATGGTACTTGACCACTTATATAGTGCCTGGTCTTTGCCAGTTCCCCTACTGCCCCACATTCTGCTACACTGCTCTCCCTCACAGAGCTGCAGCTAATTCACACCCTCTGTCAGGTACACCTACACTGCACCTTGCCCTGCCCTAATGCTTTTCCTCCCTCTCTTTAAACTCAGTTTGAGACCATTGCTGACATGTCCGATTCATCAAGCAGTGTCACTCTCAAAAGATACACGATGCACTTTGAGGTAGAGTCCTCAGCTTGCAGAGTGGCCAGACGTGTGATGTGTCAGATGACCCAAGCATGCACAAAGGCATCTGACACTGCATGTTTCTCCTGGTGGGTGCATGATTTTTCCCCTGATCATGAAAAGGTCTGCAAACATCCCCTTGCTGTGCAACTCCGGGCTATCCTTCTGGTAATCAAAAATCTTTGGACTTCTGTTTGTTGGTCCTTCTTCTCCTTAAAAAAAAAAAAAAAAAAAAAAATAGGAGGAAGAAGAAAAAAGTTGGGGAAAATCCTGGTTTAGCGTTGGTAGTTTTTTTGTTTGTTTTGAATGATATGATTGTTCTATAGTGGGGAATGGTCTGGGGTTTTTTCTGTTTATAATTGTGCCTGATTTTTGAGGCATGGTTTTCTCTGTTCTCCTCCATTCCTGATTTGTTTTTGTTCAGATATTTAAAACCATGCCCTTTATTTATTTATTACTTTGTGTCTTCCTCACAGGGACTAGCAGATACGAAAATTCCAGGGGCTGGTTCTCCCACAAGCAATCGCAGTGTCCGTATCGCGCCTGGGGGAAGGAGGCCCAGTCAGGGCCAGCTGAGTCGCACGTATTCCCCCACCTCTCTCCATCGCAGTGTCAGCCAGCTCCTCGACCTCTACGACAAGAAGACTTTTGAAGAATCACCTTGGGATGCCATCCTTCGCAACCATCGCACTACTGGCCGTGGCTTGGTAAGGGCTCCTGCTTCTCTGGGACGCTGCTGTGCGTCACCTGCTAGAGATTTGTCTGTTCTGTTGGAATCATATAAAGGCCTAAGTATCAAAAGTTCCTGGAGATACAGCCAAAAGGCCTAGAAGGACATGGGCAGAGGTTAGATCCTCAAAATTCTTCAAGTCTACTGCTCTCTTCTAGAGTTGCAGGTGCTCACACACTGCTCTTAGAGGATGCAAGGGATCCATGTGCATTTCTTTATGGTTTCCATTGAACTATTAACTCCATGGTCGGCCGAGGAAATGCACCTTGAAGAATTCCCTTCTATTTGGTGGGCTTTTTTTTCCATGCATTTCAGCAAATGTCTGAGGTGGGATTGTCTTGGCATCCTTCACACACTTAATGCCAGAGGCAGGAGCTTGTATTCTAGTGACTCCTGTTCTGTTAACAGGGACTCAACTGCTGATGAGACCTGCTCTCTGTCCTCTGCTCAGTCACAATGCAGAGATTATGTGAATGCTCAGATCTCCTGGTGTATGACAAATTAATTCAAACTCTGCCCACATGGGACTGGAATGATGCTGGGGGGCAGGAAAAGTATTTCTCTTTTAATATAGGACAGGACTAGACAGTGTCATCAACAGGGATCTGAACATACAAATACAAGACATGATTTTCAAGTCAAGGACAGTGATGACTTCCCTTCCTTTGTCACGAGGAAACGGGCTTTTTAACTTCCACCCTTCCCATACCAAATGTGTGAGAAAGGGTTCAGAGGTCAGTGAGACACAAAATTAAGGTTCCTAAAAAGGACTCAGAATGGGGGTGAAGGGTCTGTGTAGTAGTAACAAAATTAGATGGAGTGTGCAAGTTAGTGAGTGGATCTTGTCCAAAATGCAAATTAACTGGAGGATAGTCTGGCCATAAATCTAAGGAGCTTCCTCAGACTTTCACCTTCAGTATACAAAAACAGCTGGAAGGGCTGAAACATACAGGCTTATCAAAGTACAGGGGTGTTGGTTCCAGCACTGCCAAACCCACTTAGACGCCAACAGCAGGACCAAGGAAGTTGATAAGGCTTAATTAAGAAGGTAGTAATAACTCTAGGCAAAACCCCTATAGGTACAGGTTAACCTTCAGCCTGCACTCTGCAGCTCATGGACTTCCCAATTCAGAGGTATCATAAGTCAGCCTTGCCATTTTCTCAGAGCTATCACATCCTTGTGATTTAATTCCTTGGGGACTAACAACTCACCCAGGGTGTACCTCTCTATGATCTCATTAGCCAAAAGAACAGCTTCCTGCTGCTGAGAGGAAGCTCTTGCTCTACCCATGTATCTTGGGCTGACACCATGACTTAGGCAGCAAACCCTGCCATACGCATGCTAGAATGATTTTTAAAATACTCCAATGAGCTTCAGGAGTGGCAGAAGCAGGAAAACAAAAACTTTCATTTCCTTTTGGCAGCAGACAACCCTGACAGCATGAGCTCAGTTTTTTATCTGCTCTTCTGTCCATCCTCTGTACACTGATTTACATTGCCCTGAACCAGAGTCTTTGCTCCCGTGTTGCTCAGCTACTCTCTTGCAAACAAACATCCTGCAATGCTTTTGACTCAGTTCTTCTCTTTATTACACTCAGTAGCTTAGGAATGGTGGTTTCAAAGTTTGGTTCACCCCCTTGTCCAGCTTGCAAATCAATATAGTGAATGGCTGTCGAGGCCCAGGACACAAATCTGCAGTAACACTGCTCGTGCCCTCTTTATGCTATAGAAACAATTTATTTCTCTCCTGCTTTCAACTGTCTCTGGCCTAATGCAGGAGTGCAGGTGGAAGCTCAGACACTCCCTTGGAAGCTTGAAGAACAAAATCTTACCTAAACCACGTGTGTGATGTGGTTGTTAAGAAAACAAAAGTGTAAACATGTATTCTTTTCATAGCTCCAAGTTCTCAGTACACTGTAACAAACACTATATTATTGACCATTTGTCAGATATATAGAGCAATTGAAGTAATTGATGGTATTTTTTTTACTGTGAAAATCTAACTGGCTTGGATTCAGGTGCTTGAATGCTTTAGATTCTTATCTTATCCTGGGAGGAAAGGGAAGACATTAGAAATGCACTTATTTATCTACTTAAGAACTATTTTTAGTGGATAGGAGGAAAGAGAAATACCCCTTTAGTCTGGTACAGCTTTGGTTGACATGCTTCTTTTTTCCCTTCCTTACAGTATGTAGATGAAGAGGATCTTGTCAATGTCATCAAAGGCTTCAGCACCGTCACCAAAGAGCACACCACATTCACTGACACCCACCTCTGAAGAACAAAACCACCTTTTCTAGAAAATGGAAGTGGGTAACTTGCCAAAAGCAGCCTGCATGGCCTTTGCAGGCAGGGATAGGTCTGCCGTTTCCCCACCCCATGCTTTGGAGTTAAAAGATAAAACTTTTTTTTGGGAGGGGATGTGGGAGGGTAAGTTGGCCTTTTTTTCAACATCTCTTTCACTGTATAGTAAAAACTGTGTGCTAGCACTGACACCTCAGAAAGGTAAGAGAACAGTCTGAAGATCCCTAAGTCATACTGTAGTAAAAGACTGTGAAGGTAGAGACTCTCATCTTTGTCACTCATCCAGCTTTCCCAACTGAGGAGGGTTGTAGGGGCACAGGAGGGAGGGAGGGAGGGGGACAGCATGTTTGGTAAGGAAAAGTCTTTTACATGTCCAAAAACCAGAATGTGGCTAAAAGGGGCCTGCGCGGCAGGATCTCCATGTTTTCTCCTGGCCTGACAGAGCTCCACCACAAAATTGTGTTCATGCACAGGTGAATAAACAGCACTGAAGGAATTCTTATGAAGTTGTTCTAGCCTTTGTGTTCTCTCACTCCCTCTTCCCCACCCTCTCGACTCAAAAAGCCCAGCAAAAGAGGTCATTAATAAATGCTGAACTCCAAGCATGCTTTTTCACTTGCTGTCACATCCTTCCCTTCTGCTTATGTATTACGAATCCACAGGCAATAAAACCTGTTCTTGTAGGGGCACAGGAGGGAGGGAGGGAGGGGGACAGCATGTTTGGTAAGGAAAAGTCTTTTACATGTCCAAAAACCAGAATGTGGCTAAAAGGGGCCTGCGCGGCAGGATCTCCATGTTTTCTCCTGGCCTGACAGAGCTCCACCACAAAATTGTGTTCATGCACAGGTGAATAAACAGCACTGAAGGAATTCTTATGAAGTTGTTCTAGCCTTTGTGTTCTCTCACTCCCTCTTCCCCACCCTCTCGACTCAAAAAGCCCAGCAAAAGAGGTCATTAATAAATGCTGAACTCCAAGCATGCTTTTTCACTTGCTGTCACATCCTTCCCTTCTGCTTATGTATTACGAATCCACAGGCAATAAAACCTGTTCACCATCCACAGTAAACTAGGTGCAAACAGCAAGCAGCCAGTGTGACACAGGTATGAAATACCATGTCAAGGCACTTGTAATTGAGAATTATTACACCATGACAGTAAACCTACTCCTATATTCATCTCTGTCCTTTTTCCAGAGAAAGTGACAAGGAGGCCCTCAAGAGACTGCCAGTTCTGTGTATTCTGCCAAGCATATTTTTATGCATTCTCTCAGTCACAATCAGCAAAATCCATCATCTGATACCACACATTTTCAGAAAGTACAAGCAACACTCCTCTGGCAATTTATTTGGACTAAGAGGCAAAATAATATGCTATTTTGAATAGCTTCCTCCTTAACCTGCACAAAACATTTCAGATATCAGACAGCAGCATACAGAGCAAGGAGCCCATTCATAAAACAAAACTGCAGAGGCAGCTCTGTGAATTAGGCAAAATCCACCACCCCAGACAGCAGCAGCTCTGTAGAGCAACATGTGGCTGCATCTGAAGGGTATCCTCTGCTCAGCAACCAAGTTTTCCTTTAGCACCGTCCCTTTCCCCAAAACAAAAACAATCACAACATATCACATGCCTGACCACATTTACGCAAGAATGCACAACAATATTTTGGACCAAGTACCGTACTACATTTTGGAGCATTACATAGAGCCACACATGGATGTGGACAACCCTTCAAAGCTTAGCAGCTAGGTACTTTTTCATAACCTTACAAATTTTATTCTGGTATCAGAACAAAATCCCATTCAAGAAACAACCTACAACACATAACATTATGCCTGCTACCAGCCAGAGGGCCCCTGCACCTTGTTTTTGCCACCAGACCCATTTTCACAAGCCGTAGTCTTGGCAGGATGAGTCATTCTTCCGGTGTCGTGGTGAAGCAGCTGTCTTTGTAGGTGATGGAGAAGCTGCACCAGGTACTTCAGGCCCACCTTCAGCAAGGACTGGTGCAGAGGCCAGGAGAGGCACTTTCTTCCTTCCCAGGAAACCAGCTCCTTCAAACCCCATTTTCTTTTTGCTTTCTGCTTTGGTTTCATTTTCTTCTTCTGGTCCTCTTCTTTTGAGATCCAGAGAATTCTCTGGCAGGCGGTGAACCTCTGTACTGCAACACCCACCTGCATCTGTCACACCTGTGCCTCGTGCTTCAAGTGCTGTTGCTTGGACTGCCTTCCTCTCAGATGCACTGCTCTCAGCTGTTGCCTTCCTGGCCTCTGTCTGGCTTGAAATCCCATTTGTGGCAGCTGCCTTTTCTGTTGGGCTTTTGCTGGATAAGTTAAAAGCCTGGAAGTCCCGGTAACTGTGAAAGCTCTCTGTCCGCCTCGCTCTTGCCAAGAGGGGGCTTTCTCTGTATGGCCGCACAGAACCATACGTGGCAGTTTCGTGGATTGTTTCATGGTGCTGCAATTGGAGGCTTCAGAAAATACAAGAAGAGTAGATGTTAGGCTGAGAATAGCAGCCAGGTCTTCTGCACACCACTGCTCCCACCTACCACTGCAATTCCCACTACAATAGCGATACACTCATCACAGCCACCACACAAAGGCTTCCAGATCACTTCAGACTCTCAGAGGATACTTTAGTCTGCACAAATACAAACCAGAAGAAACCAAGGAGTATGTGTGTGTAGTTCAAGCCACTAAGGGCATAAATTCAGGGGCTTAGCTACAGCATTCAAGTCACCAAACCCCTTTGCTTACCTGAAAAGTAAAACCTTTGGTGTCTGCAGCCAGTGCCACCCTTGGTGACTTACCTGGAATTAGATTCTCGAAGCCGGTTTGGCTGAACAACTGAGGTGGCAGGACTGATGTTGGGTGTGGCACAGCGAGAGGTACTCAAGTCACACTGGTCAAGCAGCTTGAGCAGCTCTTCTTCTGTGGGGCCACCAACATCTGCAAGAGAGAGAGCTCTTAGAGGCCAAATCCATTTACTGCAGTCAGACACATCTGAGGACACAAAAAAGAACCACACCACAGTCCTCGCATAACACAACTTACCTTTGTCTTCACTTTTATTAACCATGTCCATAGCTGTGGTCAGGTCCCACATCTGGATGCTGCCATTAGAATGTCCAGTGAAGAGGTAGCGGCGTGGCCGGGAGCCCATCCTGCTGGATCCTTCACATTCTCGCACAGTAAATGACGAGATGGTAGTGCAGTCAACTGCCTGGATCTCACAGATCCTACAGGAAGAGAAACCCCAAATTACCAGAATGATTGCACCTGGCAGAGTTTTGCCAGTGAAGTCAGAACTGGTTCAATTTTCTGAGAAGGCACCAAACTTGCCATGAGAAAAAGACTTTTCCGCCAGATGAAATTCCTTCCCCTGCATGCCTGGCACACTGCTCAGCTGCAGACAATCCCTTCCCACCCCCAGTCCATCTGCACTCTTACTGCTTGTTTACTGGGCAACACCAACGTGTTTTATGTCCATTTTCTATTTGCAATGATTAGAAAGCTAAGGCTCTCACAAGAATGACAGAAACCAGCCCCCTCATATGCTAAACACTCTAGGAAATGAACCTGCAGAAACAGCAAATATAACCACACAGAAGATATGCATAAAGATCCAAAGATGATATATCCAATGTTATCTATAAAGATAACTTTTGTCATATCACAAGTGCAATTTCACTTGTCATGGCAGATCTCCATTTCTTTTTTCCCCTTTATTTCAGAAGTTTATGGGGAGTGAGGAGAAGAGAAGGACTCCCAAAACTAAGCTGCTCGTGCTCTGGGTTTGCTTTACTGGTGCTTTGCAGTGAACTTCTCACCCAAGCAGTGCCCAAATAAGTCATAGTGTTGAGGCATTAATGTTTTCATCCAGATTCAAAGTTATTAGACAAGAGATGCAAAAATGAAGCATAGAACTGAGATGCACTGTTTTTTCTGATCTCTTGTCATCTTCCTAGGCTAAGAGGAAGAAAAGCAGCTGTGGTTATTTGACAGCCATGCAGTAGAATATTATGAAGTCAAGCTTAAGAAATAATTGAATAGATGACCTAGAAAACAGTATCTCTGTTTTAAAGGTTCTAATACCTTCAAAGCCAAGTGCAAAGGAAGAGAGATACCCTGTCTACTTTTGTGAGCAGCATAATCACTGCCACCGTAAATTTCAGCATTAGTTTGGAAATTTAATGGTAGCATGGTACCATGGTTGAAAGTCACATATTCTGTAGAGGCACAGAAATGTTTGCTTTGTGAGCTCACCAGTGTTAGCCATCACGAAGTGAGTCTCTGATATCACACTACTCAAAAAGCCTTTTTTTGGCTTTAAGGTTATAACAATCGTTAAGTAACAGTTCTGTTCCTAGCACACAGACAAGAGTTCAGCCAGAGCTGTCAAGCACAGTAGAAGACTATTATGTGCAACTGCATGCACTCAGCATGGAGGAGGGAGACATCACCACCTGAACAGGCGTAGTCCTGCTCCTTTCACACTTAAAAACCTCAGCATGGATGTACCTTTTCCCAGTTGAAGACAGCCTTACAAACAGCTTATTCGTAATGGGAACAACTTTTTGGATAAACACCTGTTGATCATCACGTTCACCAAAGGGTCCTAGAGGAAAAAAAGAAAGATCACATATTTGTTTGTTTCAATTCCCTTACCTTTTTCCCCAATCAGTTGTGAAGACCCAGACTTATATGAGTATGACCACTGTAGTTTTAAAGCATCAGGAGCAGGGAGCCAAAAACCATCAGTAGCTAGCAAAAGCCAAATCAGTCTTTGTTGTTCTAAGGGACACACATTCTTACATTCTTAAATTCTTGTGTGTGTTCCTAGAGGAATTACTATGTCAGCACAAACCCTACACTAGGTCTTTATAATAACAGTAAGTACTTTGTTATTTTGCAGCTCCTAGATGTCTAAAGGCTTAATCAGATTTCTTGCCATAGTACTGACCCCAGGCTGTGTTCACAGGGCATCCTATTCATCAAAGGTTCATTTGCAAGGCTCAGACCACCAAGGAATCTACCTGTCTACCCCTATTTACCAACATACATTCCTTCAGTACCTTGCTACAGCAATGCGCTAGCACCATTTGCCTCTGCAGTTGCAAGGCTTTGGTGAACTTTGTCACAACTTCAAAGTCATTTAAGAATTTTTTCCATGCTTTGTTTAACCCCAGCTGAACAGTGAACTGGAATTTGCAGACCAAATGTTTGCTATGCTCATCTGCTTAATACAGTCTCTTGTGCTTTCTCTCATTCTCTAGTTAAATCAGAATTGAAATGCTACATCAGTTTGCTCAAGGAAGAGGTATAGTATCGGTGTTCCAAAGGTTTTTTGTCCCTTCTGTCATTTGGAGTAAGTCCTTTAAGTGTACTCACTCTCTACAGCCTAAATAATAATTCCAAGTGACTATTACAGATCCTTGCCATAGTTTCAAGGGGAAAGCAGTGTATAAGAGCTTACACCCATCGGTTTACATGTTATAGGGCTGAAGGTCTGCTAAACCATTATGAGACTAGTGAAGTTACAGGCACAGCACAACCAAGAGACATCCTACCAATGTCATTTCCAGAACAATAGCTGCCATGACTCTCCGCTTCCTCCAGGGATAAGATTTTGAATGATGCAAGAGGTGTTGAGCCTGGCTGAGTCGAAATCATGCCCCGGAACCGAGTCACAGTCCATGTCCGTACATGGTTGTTATCAGCACAAACTAGGAAGGAAAAGATGGGCACTTACAAAGGATGACAAAACATTTAGATAAACTTCTCTAATGATTATCTACATTATAGTTTTTCCAGACTGAGTGATCAAAAATTTAGTCAATGTGAGGTCACATAGCATCTCCAGACAATTTTCTAACAGCCTACAAATTCTTGCTGATGTCCTGTTTTCGACTAGTTTTGTATCTTCCCTCAGAAATTCAAGAAGCTGAGACAGGTGCAACACAAAACTAAGGTCTGGTTTAGCACCAATAGCCTACAGCCCGCTTCAATCCTCTGTGTGCAGATGCTAGGACAAGGTGTCATGAGAGCAGCCTGGCAGCAGAACCCTCCTCACACAATAACCCTATTGAATTTAAATCACCAATTATCTCAGTTTTGTACATACACATGTGCCCTCTCCTGGTACTGAGGGTTTAGCAGCAACTTGCAGGGGAACAGATGACCTATGGGCTGTTTATTTGCAGTATAATTGGATACCATTTTCCTGTTCCTTTTTTTCAAATAATAGGATAGCAGCAAGATGTAAATCAGTTCTCTGCCATGCCCTGGCTGCTGGATTCTGGGTTAAATAGATTTTTACAGAGGAAGGAGCCACTGCATCTTCTCTGCAAGTAAGACACCTTCCTGAGCATAAGACAGGACAAGCAGAATAGCACAACAAACACTGGGAGACTGCTGAGAAAAGAAACAGAGACAGCCCTTTGAAGTCACAGGAAGGCTTTTTCTAGGGCCCAGGAGGAGATAGTGCACATTTTGCTGCAGCCCAGAAACCTCCTGAAAGGCTTTTAAAAGAAGACTAGTCCTGAAGGACCTATGCACAACAATAAAACTTGACAGAGATACATTTGTTTACAAACCCTTTTATTTCCACAAATGGCAACCTTGGAATAAGACACAAATGAAAGAGTGAGTTGTTCTAGTATCTGGTCAAATAAAACTTGTGCCTTTCAACTGCTAAAGGCTTTGAAGAATGCTTACTTTAAGAAAGAGGATCCAAGCAAATCTAGCCTTTCCCCTGCCCTCAAATCTGTCCAACTCATTTCTATTACATGTGGGAATGATGCAAGTTACAGAGCATAGCATACAAATACTGCATTGCTCAGGAGGAGGGGAGAACCACCAATCCACATCTGTGCACACCTTACCTGACACAAGGTGTTTCTCTGAGAGCATGATCTTCGTGACAGGGCTTCGATGAACCGTGAAGGTCTGAAAGAGCTGAGGGCCAGACCCAACTGTCTCAGGGTGCTGTACAATCACCCTCACTGCTCCAGAGCTCGTGCCATATGCAATCTCAATCCAATTGCCACTTACACCTAAAACAAGCAAGAACACAGTTGTTCCCCCAGGAATGAAAGCTTGGCTTACTGGGGGCCAGGGAAGGAGACAGTAGAAAACAGTATTTCCAAGCTTCCACAGTAAGAAAGCTATGGTTTTTAAACACTGTTTACTCATTGTTTTCCCATAAACAGGAAGGGCATTTTGCAACTAAAATAACCCCAAGGTCTGTAGCAATTCCATACTACATGCTTCAACATTGTCTTAACAAAAGCCTTCTTTCCCATTCTCTTCCTCCCTCCTGTGAAAAAAGTGAAAAAAGAAATGGCTAAAGTCAGATGATCAGATATTTTGGCACCCCTCACAGTGATATGATCTGTAAGTTCCACATAATATTTATTTTTCTGCCATAGTTGGAGGCAAATGGGAAAGCAAAGCAAAACAGGAAGAACTACAGTTAAAACAGTCACTGTGGTATCGATATCATTATGCGAGTAACCACTTTCTTCCAGTCTGGGCTTTTTTGAGTTTTACTTTGCTTTGGGTTTTTGTTGTTGCTGTTGTTTCTCTTTTAATTTAAAAGATAACTGCACAATGATGACAAGAGGGTGCACAGACAGAATACCAAAGCATCATCCAGCTGCATAAGGAAATGTTTCTTACTCTGTTGGTTATAAAGTTAGACACAACAGCAAGGTTGTGTCTCCCCCTTACCCAGTTTGGCACAAACAATTTCAGCAAATACAATTCACAATCTAAGTGCTTCTCTTGTGCAAAAGGCTTAAAACCAACCAAGATACATTAGGCACAAGCATTAATATAGGAATACCTGTAAGTGTATGTACCTATTTATACAGATGTACAGGTGTAAGGGAAAACAGCTATGCCTAGTGTTCATCATTCATTTGAAGGTGATTAAATGAAGAAAAATTCTTTGTTTATGTTAAGGACTACCTTGTGTAATCCTGCTATGAAAAAAACCCCCCACATTTCTAACATACCCTCCGCGAAGAGACAGTGATAGAATACTAACTTGTTTTAGGTGTGAGGTAGACACTGAGGGCTGTTATAGCATCGTTGGAAGGATCATGGTACAATTCTGTCACAAGAAGATCATTGTCTTTCATTCGAAGTGGGAACTTCTGCATGTCTGTGGGGAGGAGACATTTATTACTCTCATTAGACAGAGTTGTTCTGATGCTACTTAAATCAACTAAAGAGAATAACAAAAATGCTGCTCAGTACCACCTCCTTTTTATTCCACCCTGCTCCCATTTCTTACCTATGTAGTAGATAGACCCATTGTTACAGCCCAGCAGCAGGAAAGACCCAGCAGTATCATAGCTTGTGATAGGAACAACATCCTGAACCTAGTGCATATAGAAAAGAAAGAATAATCAAATCAAGAATTTAGCTTGCTACTTCCTCAGTTTTCAGACATTTTTGGTATATTTTGTTTAACATCACTTGAGTTTGGTACTGGACTCACTGCATATTCCTCTACCAAACTGGATCTGAAGTCCTGGAGCTCAGCGGACACATGCAGACAAATCAGTACACTGCTCTGGAAGATCCTTCTCCATGTGAAGGAACAGAGCTTAGAGAGTTGCAGCTAAACCACATCTTCAAAAGTGGATTTTTTTTCCTATATGCCAGGGAGTGTATTTCACCCTTTCTGTCCTCTCCCTTCTTCCATTTCTGACAAGTCCTTAGGAGATTTCTGGACCAAGGAACTAGATGTTACCTCTCTACACCTTCTTTTATCCCAAGTTTTGTATCCCTCTGCCAAACTGTGGAAATCTCTGCCTCTAGCAGATATATAACGAGGGCTAAAAATTCTTGTTCTGTTACAGTTTCTCACTTCCAACACACAACCACACCATGTAAACTGGAAGACAGCCCTGTCATATTTTACTTACTGGTCTATGACTCAAGGTGAAGGATTACACATGCCTTTTCTTTGCCTTCTAGGATTAAAAGGAGTGCTTATTCCTTTAAGAGGGACAGAGATCTCAAGCAAAGAAAAAGTTTAGTTTATCTTAGGTAAGATCACTTATTTCAGTAATTCTTTTTTCTTCAGCCCTGGAGAAGAAAAAGCCAAAAGCCATTTTGTCCAGAGCACTCAAACATGCACAGTATCATGGTATTTGTCCTGTACCTGTATGCTTCATTCAGTCAGTTAACATAATGTACATTGAATACTAATTCATGGACATTTCAGCCTAAGTTCTCATTTCTCTCTGACCAGCAGCATCCCTCCAATTGCTACATAGACTTGAAAAATCATTTGCAAAATACTTACAATGAATCAGTTGGATAAAAGCAAAACAAACCAACCACAGAAACCTCCCCACATTTCAAAAAGCTCGGACTCTAAACCAGTAGCCCTTCCTAATTAAGTATGGCTGCAAGCCCCTAAAACATATTGTAAACGTTATCTTCTTTCCTTCTGCAGCAGACAGGAACACCAGAGGTGATCCAGCAGCTGCCATCTGCCAAGATGTGAACTTTCATTAGGAAACAGTCACTGGTAAAAAAGCATGGCCAGTGAGAAACCTCACTTTGCAGAGTAGGATTTTCTGTCACACTTTACTGCTTTATGTTGCCTCTTAAACTATAGCACTTAATATGCTGCTTCTTTAAGCTCTCCTCTGCTAAGAATTTCATTACTGATGTAACTAGCACCCACACCCTCCTCCTCCTCCTCCTTGTAGCATGCAACTGAAACACTGCCAGAGGAATAAGTACTAGGGAAACAACCTCAGCAGTCTGCTCAAATCTCCAAGAAGAGAAGAAGATAAAAGAACCAATCAGATGCTGAGATCAGAATTACATCTTCAGGGTGTAATACATCAGAGAACACCACATAAGGAAGAACAGATTTGCACAAACTAAGCCTCCTTAAAGCAGAACTTAGAAAGACATCAGCCTGAAAGAAGATCAAGTTCTTGCTCTGAAATGGGGAATCAGCACACTATTCTACCAAAATTTCTCTCACAGAGAGTATGACAGCATTTCAAGTCCAGAGCTGTGGACAGCTCATGGAAAGCAGTCAGTTAAATATCAGATATTCTCATTAGGAATTTTAAGATCAGCCCTGCCACTTTACATCTTTATGGGGTTCTTCAAGAAAAGAATGTGTTCTAAAGGGAGATGAAGATCTACAGGAAGACAGTTGTGGGTTGTTTTGGGTTTTTTACTAACAAAAGAGCCCAAGATTCAGAAAGCACCCTGAAACTTTGTTTTGGGTTTTTTTGTTGGTTTGGTTTTATGTGGGTGGTTTTTTGTTAATTTTTTGTTTGGTTGATTTTGTTCATTTGTTTATGAAAGGAGCTATTCTCATCCTCTTGAAAAAAAACCAGCCAAAATGTTTTATAGACATATTGGCATATAAGCCTCTCAAAGATTTTCTACTCTTCAATAAGAAATACTTTCACCAAATGAATAGTCAGTCAAACTGAGGAATTATTTAGGTGATCAGAAAAATTTCTGTGGCTCCCCCAGAAACAAAGATGATGAATAGGACATCAGTTTTTATTTCTTATGACTTGCTCCTTTAGAAAATATTATTAAACACCAGTTTGCCACATAGCATTAAGTTGTCTCTTAACAGAAGATTTTGCAAGGCATCAGTAAAACTTTAAATAATGTTTTGTTTAATTCAAGGCCATGCTAACATGTCTGTGTCTGCTGCAGAAGCAGTGCTATCCCACACCTATTACCTGTGTTATTTGTTACTAGTACTGTCACATAAGAGTCAAATCAGAACTTAGTCAGCAAACAGTGCAGCAACCTCAGGTCAGTTCTGCCTCTTGAGATTTGCAAGGCATTTTTGGGATTGCTATTGCATCCAGGTTTTGTGCCACAAAGGTGTACATCTGGCTGTGTTATTTGAATGCTTGACTGTTTCTCAGACTCATACTGACTCCAGGGATCTCTCTATTTAATGTGCATTCTGACAACAGGAATCAAATCAGTGCAGCCAGAAGCATCCACACACAAGACAGTCATCTTTAAAATATAATCATGTGCTCTTCTGCTGAAGAGGAGTCTCCCATTGTAAAGCAGCTTTGGAGACCCCCAGATACCAGATTCCCTTCTTGTTTTCTTCTTCTTTCAGATGGTCCAGAAATTGCTGTCATACATTCCCCACAATTTTATTTCCTATGATCCTAGTGAAGTTTTACAGAGTTAGTAATCCATAACGAAGTTTAAATATATTGGCACTTGACATTTATTACCCCAAATCACACCATATCCTTTGATTTAAAAGCCTAAAAAGCTTGGTTGGTAGTAGCACCAAACAAGTCAACATTCTGTTCACAGGCACAACACCCAGGTGATAAACTCCGTAACACAAGTCAGGGCTGAAAACACTATGATGAGCATTTTCCATATACTTTTAGATTATTTTATTCTCTTTTTACTAGGAAGCTTTTTTTACCAGCTTGTAAAAAGTGATGTGGAAAATTGAACAGACCTGCCAATGCTGAGTCACAGCGTTCCATACTCCCACTTTCCCTGTGTGGCTTGTAGCCACCAGCTGGTTGCCAATGAAGAAGAGAGCATCTACAGGGACTCCAAGACTGAACACTCCTACAAAAAATGAAGATGCTGTGAAGCTCATCTAAAGTAAAGATAAAAACACAGTAACAATGGAATCTCTCCGTTATTATCACAACACATTTATTAGAGTAGCAAGCAAAGTAGCTGGGTTTGCAGTGTGCTAGGTGAGGCACCATGCATGCAGCAAACTGGGTTCCATTAAATGGCAGCATGATGTCTTCTCTGCTAATACCATTATTATTTGGAAAGGAGAAAGGAGGCAAGAGAAGCTAGAAGAGCCCTTATGAAATATACAAACCTTTTTCTACAGCCATCAAGTTCTCAAACAGCTTTAAAATTAAAAAAAAAAATCATATTACATCAAGCAGGAGTTTTTGTTGCTGTTTTGTGGTTTGGTTTTTTTTCTTCCTATGACTACGAAGTGTCATTTAAGAAACAGTAATTCCAAGGGTTTTACAACTTTGTACCATACTAGTTTGCAATTACCTGTTAAAGTATTAGAAGTTCTTGATCCCCTTTTTTTTAAGTCCAGTCAAGCAAAAATATTTTGAAAATGTATTTGAGGAACTAAATATGGCTACAAGGCTTCAGCCTTATTCTTGGGAAAATACTGAACAACTTAGATGTGACCCTACTTGAATACATTCTAATTTCTCTTCTAGCAGAAATGCTTGGACCCAGAAAAATAAGCAGCCTGCAAAAGCCTACTTCTTTCTTTCTATCTCCAGATCTTTTAGTTTGGTTGCGGTCCATAAGCAGAGAGTACAGGCTAACAGGCTATTGAAACTTGAAGCTATAGAGGGAAGCAGTTTCATATTCAACTATTCATATTCATTTCACATACTATTCAAATTTGGAAAATAAAACTTACCAGCAAACGCTGACCTTCCAAGTAAAGGAAATGTGTCATCAACATTTCACTCAATAAAAATCAAAACAGTGCAGAGCCTGACAGGCATCAGTGGCTGTGGTTATAGTTGACCTTAACATCTGGGGCCTTCCACAAAATCGATCATTTCTTTAGAGCTTCCAAGTCTCACCAAAGATCCAACATGAATAACTTTAACTGAACTGTAAACTTGAATAGCAAACTACATTTTGTACTACTTATTCTTCATGTATTTAAAAGTTACAGCAAACTCAAAAGGTCTGAGGTAATTTCCAAGTTTGGCAGCAAACTGGCCCTGCAATTGACTTGGTTTGTAAATAATTCTAGGCTATGTTTTTCTGCCTGGTAAGTACAAAAGTACTGGGGATACATTACAACACCAAAGTGTCAAGCTTCACTCACAAGTTTCTTATTCCATCTTGCTCACTCTACATATTTATATTACTTCTCACTAGTATACCTTAACTGCAGCAGATAGATGTCGTCAAAACAAGGGTATCCAGTAGCAGGAAAATTCCTCAACATTGTTTTGGACAAATTCAAATGAATAGTGTCATTCCCACACAAGAATCAGGCCTCTGTAAGACCCAAGAAGGAATCTCAGGAAATTGTTTTAATTATGGTGCTAAACCATTTTCCAGGGCAAAGCACAATCATTCAATGCAGATAAGATTCGGCAGTACAGGCCCATGAAAAAGGCAGTAATAAAAAAATCCACAGAAACTACTAGAATTGATTACTCCAGAGAAGGATGAGGTTCAAGGAAATCAAGGAAGACAGCTTGAATGGTCTGGAGGAATTTGAAGTGTCAGTCCTGCTTAGGCTCAACAATCTTGAGACTTGTCCACAGGGGAGACAACACTATATGTAATGACAGGCTCTTGTCCTAAGGGTCCCTCTCAGTAAAATACTGCTTACAGCAGCAACCCCAGCAGCAGTGTCTTGTGTAAGTAATATTGAAAGGGAAGAAAGCGCTCTGGGAGAGCTCTATCACAAAGATGCCAGCCCACACAATTTGCTGGGGATGGTGTCGCCAGGCTCCAGCAACTGTTTGGAACAAGTAGTTTCTTTCACAAGATGACAGCAGTGTACTGTATCTCTAACACAAAGCAGCACTGCAAGCATTTGTCTCTACAAGGAAACAAAACAGCTACATTCAAGTTGTAACTACTAAACGCAAGCACTTTCTTAAACCAATCAACATGACCTACTATCCAAAGAACAGCAGTACATTTTGGTCAATGTCACTCTGACTGGGAAATTCATCCTGTAGGCACATTCTCTCTGCTTCGCCCCTCCTCCTGCCCCAAGTGGCAATTACTCTGTTTCACACTGTCACTTCAGTGCAGTACAGCCTGTTTAGCAAAGTCCTTGCTTCAGTTTTGTTGCCATTTTCAGTCATAGTCTAAGCTATCAGAACTTTATGATACTGGCATATTTTAGAGTTTTGATTTGAAAATAAAGTCTACAATGGTTTCTTGTGTTTCTTTGCACTTGATTTAAAAAAATCCAAGATGCTGCTTCTTGTATCTTACTGCAAATCCCAAGGTAACACAAGCAGCTAACTGAAAGCAGAAAATGCAGGAGGAATGTAATGGCACAGTGCTTAAAGCAATGCCTGTAACAGGAGTACAGCTGTCACACCAACTCTTCCCTGTCCTTAAGATTCAGTCAACAGGAGCATAAGAGAAGAAAAGGCTTCTCAGGTACGATAATTACTCACTGTGTTTAATGGAGAGAATTTCATCTTCAACTGTAAACACACCTTTTGTTTTTCTTTAATACAGTGGAATCTCCTTTTCCATTTTGCTAACCATGATTATATATAAGAACTCTAGGAGTCACAAGTAAAAGAGCTCACACAAGACCTTTGCCTTTCCCCATCTTCAAATATGACTTAGTGTTTCCACATATTCATGCAGGGAAAAAAAAAGCAACACCCATTAACATGGCTAAAAATTGCCTGAAGATCTGTCAAGTAAGCTCTTCTTTAAAGGCACATGAGTCAAAACTTGAATTTGGCCACTTTGACTTTAATTTATGGCCACTATAATTCTCAAGGCTTCAACTATGGAGATACATCTAATAACAAATTAGCTCAGCATTAAGTTTCAGAGAAAAGTGCTCACATAACCAGACTGCTGTCACACTTTGTTAGCAGTATCCACTGCCAGAGGAAACAGACATTACTGGCATAGCAGTGGTTATTCAAACACCAGGGATTAGGACAGAGGAAGTTCCAAATACCGTTCTCGTCAGTGCCTCCCAAATTTGCCCTATATTTGAACAGCAATGACTCAGACAAGCCATCAGAACAGTACCAGGGAATATTTACTTCTGGAAATGTCTTCTTGCTGTTTCTAAAGCTTACAATTTTGTGTCCTTCAGTGTCAAGGTGTGTAAGCAGTAATTCCTGTATGCTAAAAGGAATAGTGTGGGCTTTTTTTCCTACTCTGACACCCAAGTTATAAACCCAAGAAATTTTCATCTTCCAAATTCCGTTTATGAACCACATTTGACAGAGAACTGAAGTATTTTCATCATCTCCATGTAAAAATGTGGCTTTAGTAACACAAAGAAAAGGAAAGAGCAGAATCTCTTTGTATCTGTAGATTTCCACCTCCAAAGCTTAATTCCTCTGTATTATGGCCTAGATTCAAATGGAAGTCTAAGGGAAATTTTAACTCTTAATTTGAATTTTTACACAAAAACCTCAAACTGAACAGTAAGTATTGGTTACTATCTCTTGAGTAAAGAGAGTTCTCTTTTATTCTCCATCTCTTTGATTTTGAGACAGGATTCCTGGTACAGAACTGAAGAAAGTTAATATACTCCAACAGTTTGCTGTACTATAGCTTGTTTGGTCAATCTGTGGAAGTGAATACTGAACACAAGGTGTCAGACTTCTTTCTAGTTACACACACAAAAGAAGAAACAAAACAGGAAATTATAGTTACCAATTTCACTGCCACTACCACCATCTTGAATGCTCCACAAGATAATGCTACTCTCTGAGGCAACTGCAACCATCTTGTCCTTGTCTCCATGAGGTCCTCCAACCACCTTGGCATTGAGAGCCACTCGCTCAATGGTCCAGTCCAGATAAGGACTTGTGAACACCTGCTGCCACCCAGATGACTCCTTGATTCTGGAAGGGCAAAGGGGAGAATGGGGAGCAGATGTCAGAGATTCAAGAACAGACAGCCCAGTCTAATCCTGAACGAGTGTGGATGATTCAGTCTTACACTCTAAGCCACAAAGCTTCAAATTCTAGTTAAGAACTACAGTCTACAAGAGCTGCACTTTTTCCCGTTTTGAAGTCTGATATTGCATATTATTTCAGTGCTCTGCAGCTACTGGAATCCTGTGCTGGGCTTTTTCTTCATATAAGCACATCTGATATAGAAGTTATAAGATGAACTCAAAAGTCTGGGTTAGACAAACGCTAGATAATGAGGTTCAGCATAAGATTTTAGAAGAAAACTCATTAATATCCTTATATATCATGCAAGAAACCCAATCATGCTTTAGCACAAAGCTCTGCTCTCCAGCCACAATTTCTGTTTATGGTATACTGTAAGCAGATAATACTAAATTGAGTGTAAATTTTATTTTTAGAGGATCATTTCCCTGTGCATTTTAAAGACTTACATGGTGTCAGCACTATTTATCTGACAACTTCAGGCAATAATTTAGATAATTTGCAATGGAGCTAAAGCAGACTAGATCTCTGCAGTCAAATGCTATAAATATTAAAATTAAAAGCAGGAAGATATGTGTACTTTTCAGCATTTTTGCCATTATTTCACTTCAGCATTGCATCCTGCTTGGAGCTGAAGCACCCCAGATCACTGTGCTCTAACCATTCAACATGCAGAAGTTGTAGTGAAGAGATTTAAGAGCACAACTGCAATAGCAAGACTTTGTCTTGGTTGCATTCATTCTCACAAACTTTATGATCAAATTTTAAAAACTTTTGTCATACTTTAAAAGAAAAAAAAAATCTTTAAGATGCACTGTGCTTTGCTGCAGGAGAATGGAGGATAGAAAATTCCACCATTGTATTCCTAGAGCCCGTTCAGGTTTTGAAAGCAAAAAAAAAAAAAAATACAAGACTGCTACCTTGAGTATCTGTGAAGAAAAGCAGCACTTTAAACTGGCATGTTGACCTGCACCCTCTCTCAGCAACCATTCAAGTCTGACATGGTTCATCAAAAGCATCAATAATGGCATAATCTCAGTGGCAACAAGACTTGTTAAGTAGTTTGCCAAGCAGGAAAGAGGAAGAATTTTTCACTTAAAGTGAGCTAGCAGCCAAGGAAAACAGTCAGAGGTAAAATCCTAATAAGGGGACAATTAGCACAAAACCAGTTGCAAATCATTTCCTCTTTCTCTGTCAGACCACATGAAGCATAATTGAAAACAAAACCCACATTTAATAAAAATTAAAGCCAAAAAAATTGCAGTGGTGAGTGCTAGTTAGATGTGATTTAAGTTACAAAGTTTAAGCAACTGAGTTAGTATTCTAGAGAGTGAATAAGGCAGCAAACTACAGCTTTAGCTTGGCAGTAATCAGAAAGAAACAGTTCACACTACACTCTTCTCCCTTCTGTTTTTGAACCACAGTATGACAGCCCTGTTAGACTGGTATGGGCAACAGCCTTGCTAAAACTTTCCATTACTTTCCATTGAAAAGACAGCCACCAATTAAATCAAGACTACGAGATGTGACCTAAAACCAGCTTCTGTAATATGGAGGTATTGCTTATGTTCACCTGATCTTAAAAAATAGCCAGTCTGTTTTCAAGACATTGAAGATATTTTTCAGCCATCCAAGTGAAGCAGCAAGTGTTTAACAGTTTTGTTCAGCTAAAAACCATGACATTTAAGGCAAGGCAGCAAAATTATGCAGCAAAAATTCATTAACTGTTTCAAGTTCCTTGATACTGTAACTTCACAGACTGTTTCTAAACCCACAGCAGGAAAAACTTTGAAGTGAAGTTTCATTTAAAAGACTGCTTTAAAACAGGCTTTTGAAACAGTTTTACTGCAGTCAATTTGCAACTTTTTCAAACAGTATCAAGAACTCACGTCAAGGCAGAAAAATCTGAGTTCCTATCAAGCAGTTTATTTTCACCAAAAAAAGCAACAACTCGTATTTAAAGAATCAGACTGAAGGCATTTAACTACTGCTATTTCAGAGTAAGCTTTTTGCTTTGCTCTTAGCCAAAGATTATATTTTTTTTTAGATTCCTGTAACCCGACAAAGAACACTACTCATACCTGTAGCAAACAGCAAAATGGGCGTAGGCAGCTACTATCCAATTGTGGTGGCCAGCTACTATTAAGACTTTCCGTGGGTCCACAGGAAATCCTAAAAACAACAAAGCTGAAGTCAGGCAAGTGACAAGCAGAGACATCTATAACAGGACAGAGCTCTCTGCTAGGATGTGCAACAGAAACTTTCATAATTAAGTTTTTCAAGAAATATTTTCAGCAATATTCTAGTTAGCAGTATTGTTCCTCACAGCCTTGATATGCTAAAGAACTAATGCCTGACGACTGTACCGTCTACCTCATTTCCCCCAGGACTGCCTGCTTCCAAACCTACAGCAGCTCACTAAGAAGAATCAGCAACTCATATCCTTATTTTATGTTACATACATTAACATAGTCAAGATTTTCCTAACACTGCTACAATTTACAGGATTGCAACAGAAATATGACATTTCTAACAGCATCATTTTGCTTGCAAAGTCAAAAGCTGGAAAACGACAGAATTAAGGTCTATCTCACTAACAATTTTTCTGTGAAGACTACCTTTACTCTGAAAACTTGACTCTTGCAGGGTAAGTGAGGCATCAGGAGCAAGAAAGAGGTGGAAGAACAGGAAGCAGGCCCTGAACAAAGACCAAAGAGACAGTGGCGCTCTGGTTTTATTATGGCTTTAGTACAGTGTGAGGCATTTGTCTAAGGGGTTGGGCTAAGACTGCATGAAGAACTTTGATTTGCCTTTCTCTCAAGCCTCACATCTGGATTGTGCAACAGTGAGCCTTCAATACTGCATAGGGAGTAGTGTTTAAGTATTCAGCAATTTTAACCATGCAAACACAGAACAGCAGATTTAAACCAGATACAGGCACACAGTTCTTATTTCCCAGAGACAATCATCTTTGCAATTTGATTTGGTTTTAAAACTGACACTCCTCACCTAGTCTGACTGTACCTTCCCCTGTACCAGCAAGTGTAGGCTGGACACCACCTCCATGCATCTCACTCTCAGTCTGACCCGTTCTGATGTCAGTCGGTGGCCCAGTAGTATTACTTATTTTACGGCTGGGAATGCCTATTAAAAAAAAAAAAAGTTTTGTCCCCCTCCTTAAACTTTAGCAATATAACAGATTTTAGTTCACTTTCAAAATATAGGATTAACACCTGTGCATTTT
Source organism: Corvus brachyrhynchos (assembly GCF_000691975.1). Lineage (NCBI taxonomy): Eukaryota > Metazoa > Chordata > Aves > Passeriformes > Corvidae > Corvus > Corvus brachyrhynchos. The sequence goes on along the minus strand of NW_008237239.1, from coordinate 14,886,056 downwards.
GATCAAAAGTTTAATTTATCTGCTGTAAGAAACAGGAAATATTGTAACACTGAAACAAAAAGTGCTTTTGCTCTGTATGTTGACTTTCACAATTCAAGGAATTATCTTCAAAAAACTTGTTGATAAATGGCTAGACATCCTTTAGACTTCAGGCTAACACATGTACTGTGTTCATCTCTACAGAGAACTAAAAAAGTCAAACAGGTACTCATATTGGTAAGGAAAGCTCATTAGGGGTGATTTGTCACCTAGGCAATAGGACACCCAAGGTAACTACGTTCAGAAAGAAGAAAGCACCTCATGCTGATGACATTAAACTGAAAGGCTCCTGGAGAACCTCTGCACTAGTCTACAACCAAACACAGCCTGCTTAGTACTAACATGCCACACCCCTTGCCCAGTACTCTAAACATGCTGTTTGTTACAGCACAGAGATGCAAGTCTTGGGTTTTAACCACAATAATGTTCAGTTCAACCATTTGTCCTTAGCTTTCCACAGGAAGGCTTTCTCACGACAGTTTGACAGCCAGGGTAACCACCCCAGCCAATCATCCCCACAAACCAAAGCAGCAAGTGACTGCATGCAACATCAGATCATGAACACAAGAATACCTGGAGGAGGTAGGTAGCCATGAAAAAGGACACTGCCACAAGATGAGCGCTCCAGTTCTTCACACAGTAGCAATCTTCTCACTAAGGAGGAAACCCAGATATGACCACAGCTTTCACTTCCTTGATAACATTACATTATCTCAAATATCCTTCCTTTTTTGAAAACTTTTACTTTGGGAAAAAAAAACAAAACCCTTTGCCCTTCAGGGTCATAACTGTTCAGGATTTGTCAGTAGACCATTACTACAATAATAAATATGAGCTCACATTAAGAAAAAAAAAAATTACCTAAAGGAGTGATTCCATAGAATTCAGCTTCATGTCTGAGAACATTAATACTCACTCCCCTACAGAAATAGAAAAAAACAAACCAAAAGCAACAAGAACAAAGTGAGTCAATATCTTGAATATAAAGACTTGCATATAACTGGATATTACACAATCTAAATACCAAGCTACCTAACAGTTTACAGAATTACCACAAAATGCATTTAACATGTTGATGTTTGAGATTTCAAGGTGATCTTAATTTAACTTTCATTAAAATAAAGATACAGAAATAATAAAGAAATACACTGCAAGAAATGGTCTAAATTATAAGAATCTACTAGCAAAATAGAATGTCGCCGTTTCTGCCTCCACCATGACATACATGTATTCTAGACACGGCCCCACATTTGGAGGGAGCTCAGCCATATACCAGGCACCCAACCAGATAAGCAAAATGTAATATTTCTCATTTGAAAAAGTTTCTAACGCTTCTGATTGAATTAACCTTCATTTGAAATAATTAGAACTTCTTACCGTAAGTCTAACTCCTTTGTGCGAAGAAAATTTAAAATGGGTGCAAATGCTGCTGGATCTCGATCAATAAATATCTACAAAGAAAAATTTCTGTACTTGAGTACTATTATGGAGCAACCATCAACTAAAGTGCTATTTTATGCTGAATGTGGGAAGGAGAAGTTGAAGATGAGGTAGCAAGCAGACAAACAAAACCCAAAGTTTTTGAGCCTCTTCTTTGTTCTCGTTATTCTACTATCCACTAATTTAACATTCCTAAAGGACATATATACAAACACAGTTGCAAATAGATGGCACTTAATAAATCTGTTCTTTAGGTTCTCATCTCCACAAAGGAAAATGGATGCTTCCACTTTCTAGCATATGTTCAATATGTAGTAACTGTAATAAGATCTCAGGAGAGGTTTAGACGTTTTAAAATTCAATTACCATCAAAACTACCTCTACACTTTTAGCAAAGTGCTTGTGTGCCTCACTATCACTCAACAACATTACTGTAACTGTAGTTTCCCATTTAAGAATATCATACCCACAGACTGGAATGACCATTTTGCTACATGTTTTTGCCAAAAAAAAAATAAAAGCTACATTTCCATGTTGGATTACTCAACTACATACATAATGCCTATCTAAAGAAAATTACAACTCCCTGCAATACAGCAGTTAGCATTTTCTCTGCTTAAGAAAAGCAGAGTTGCTGTTTCTGCATTACCTGCACAATGCAGAATAAGAATAGAAATATGTACATTATTCCAGTTACACTTAGCTTGAAACACAGATGAGAACCCAGAAAGCCAGAGATGTCACTAATTTTGATGGAAGTTTAGCCTGACTCAGGCAGTGTAATTCCATTAGCACCCACAGTGAAAATGCTTTAGGAGAGAACCTAACCAAAAGCATAACATTGAATTAACGAGTTACAGCACATTCATTACTCACAGCACCAGTTTCATCCTTTAGTGTTGAAATTCTTCCACTCAGCAAACTGAAAAACAGGAAATCTTCTTTAGATGTCCCCCAGAAATGCACTGACACAAGCACAGTATAGCAACACTCTGGTTACTTAGCTCTAGTTGGTGACATTTTGGTAACACAGTGTATCTGAGCAAAGAAAACAGCCAGAATGCTGGAGGAGTGAAATATCTCTCCTGAACAAAGGACAAGTGTACGCACACCTAAGGAAAGGCTGAGAGCTGCATCATAAGGACCTTCAGATTCACAAAGAAAATAGACACAAGGCCTAGCCTGAAAGGATGAAGAAGTTTTCCAAGGCACTTAGAGGGCTGTATAGTTTGTTAAAATCTGATTAAATTGCTAAAAGCTGCTGAAGCAAAAAGGAAGAGGAGACCACCCAATCTGCAAGGATTTACTGGACAAGAATGGGATTAATTATTTTGACACAATTTTACTTCAAAGTTTTCTTCCATCAGATCAAAATACTTTTTCTCCAGACCCATATACAACACAATGCCAAAATCTCATTTTATAAGTAAGATGGACACCAACATCAACAGCTTTCATTTGATTCTGGATGACAATTATATGAGATTTTCCAGTATTGGATAACTTTCAGGACAACCTCCTTAGACAGCATATTTAGTGTTGAGAGACTGGGGAATACCATGAGACTTCCTCCTCCTTGTGTCTTTCCTTGCATGCCTCAAAAAAGGTGACATTTCCTTGGCATTTCATTTATCTGAACATTTCATTAAAATAGGAACAGGAAATGCTGCATATGTCAGCTGCCAGGCTTTTATTGGGAAAGAAGTTTAGAATATAAAAATTAAACGTAAGGAAGCAAAATTGCCAGCATTTAGGTTTTCCTTTGTGGGTTTAGGATTAACCGAGGTGATAGAGGTACAACAGCTGCAGAACAAAATACAAACCTAAGCAGCACAACCTGCAGAAGTAGTAAAGGCAGTGACATAAAAGGAAGATGTTCAATAATTCAGCACTTCCTGTATCACAAGTTAAAACCCTCAAAACCTTGAGTTAACTCAGAGTAGAGCAATAACCCAAAAAAACCCCAAACCAAACAAAACCAAAAATGTTACAGGCAGTGCTAATGCATATGGCCAGCAAGATCACGACTGGTAATAGAGTCACAGCCACTGGCTTGTCCCTTTCCTGCAGAATTGGAGGTTATTTCCACAATACTCCATCTAAAAAGTGACAACTCCTCAGCACATATAAGCTGCCATGGCTACATTCAAGCAAGAGGATGCCTCTTGAATAACAGCTTATTTCAAATGAATCTGTCCCATTGCTTGAGAAGGGGGGGAAAAAATTAAGGATACTAATAAAGATACTATTTACAACATAAATTAAGAACTGAGAACGTAAATATTATTTTAATGACTGTTAATTTGTCTTTGTTAAATGTGATGATATATTACAAATACCTGGAAAAAAATGAGTCTGGAATCCACATCAGTGTTTGTCTTGACGTGCTGAACCTATGAAAACAAAGTTACAAGTTCAGAAACAGCTATAAAGTTGGAAAGAAGCCTGCTTTATCTAACATTCTTTGATTTGCCCTACAAAGCTAATATCGAACAAGTCTGGGAAGTTTGAGATCTTTTAATATCTGCACAAAGTCAGAAGTTGCAGACTCTTTGCACAGATCGTCCTTCAGCATGAAGCAGGACTGTCTGGAGACCACAAAAGTATCATTTTTTTATCTGTTTGTAACACACTGTCCCAAACATCCTGTATTTCCTGGTTCTCCCACTTCAACATTCATGCTTGCAAAAATAAAAAAGGCCCACAAAAACCAAACACTGCTCCACACACAAAATCCAAACACTAAAATATAAATTTATCAACAGTGTGCAATATTTGTCAATAACTGCACACTACTCTGCTGCTCTTACTCAGGACTGAAACGGTGCTACATTATGCACTGCAAGAGACTACAGTGAGCTTCAAGTTAATATTTCATAGGAACTTGAATTATTTGCCATTTTGCTATTTGGGCCCCTCTTGGGGAGGCAGAGGGGCAATAACAATAACAGTTAAAAGAAAAAAATCATTGACTCTGAATCATATTGTGAAATAATACAAATTATAATATTACTTATGATGCCAGACAGTACTTTACATAATAAATAACTATGGATTATTTTATACTACTTCTGGTTTTGATTTAACATGAAGGAAGACAACTTAACTAGCAGCTTGGACAATGAGCTCATGCTCTGCATCACTCTCTGTACATATCCTCTTACTAGTGCCATGACTAAGAAACCTCTGGTGACCTCTTCATTAGTGGAAAACAAAAAAAAGAATATGCAAAAGTAAAATTCCATTACAACTCTCCATCTAGTACAGGATCACAAAATATTTTTGGAATAAAACTAAGTCATAATTTACCTAATTTTCACTACTAGTATTGTCCAGTTTTGAAGGGGAGAAAAATGTAAACAGACCCCATTACTTTATGCCCCCTAGGAGGCAGAAACACAAAGGCTTTACAGAACTACCACCCTGCATGAAATGTGGATTGTGCATCTGCTCACTGCAAACATCACAATGGCAAATCTGTCCTGAACAGAAAACCTACAGTACCAGTGTTCTAAGCACAAGCATGCCCAAAGTCTTTTCTGGAAAAAAAAAACCAAAAAACCACTTCTCTAGCACTTCTAAGTAGTTTTGCTCAGCTTTTCTTATCAGTAATACAGGTGACTACCTCTGTCTACATTAAGAGTAAGGGATGATTCATTTGACTACATTATAACATGTGAAAACAATGAATTACATTAATTTTGTCCAGAATTAATCCAGACACTGCTTGTAACTATGGGGATTGATGCAGCATCACCACCATCTTCTTTCAATTTTATCAGCCTATTTAGACAGCACCAGGATTTCCTGTCTGTAATTTAGCACTGTGGTACCAGTTTAGTAAGAAATAGCTCACACTAACATATACTTTAGAACTTTTAATACACAGACATTAATCTATGTAAACAACCAGAGTCCTCCTTTCCAGGATGCAGAAAGCAGCTTAGCCTGCAGTATTTACATGCATAGTTGTATCTGCAGCTCCATACAGCGGTCAGACAGGCATTGTATAAGGAAAACTAGGCAAACCCAGTGCAATATCCTCAAAACACTCCTAAGCATATGCCAGCTTTCAGTTATTTTAAAGCAAATATAATCAACTGGAAACAGACATGTCAAGTGTCAGTTATAAAACAAACATTTTAATAGTCTGCTGTCCTTGTGGAGTTACCTTGTAACCAGAGGGAGATACAGAGCCAAAAGAATTCACCCAATTTGTTACAGTAATTTCTATGAACATTAACTTGCAAGAGACTTCTGTTCACAGTAAAGGAATCCTCAGAAGTTGTGACCAGGAAGTGACGGAGCAGCCACACACAACAGAGAAGCCCTGATCATCCCAGGGAGCAGTGGGAACCTAGTGTCTGAACGTGGAAAAGTTGGGGTGTCTGTGGTACATGCTCCAAAGTATAACTGGTGTCAGAAACAGAGGGGAGTGCTCATTTCCTCTTCTCATACAGTTCTACAAACAAAACTAAGAGTTCCATGTTTCTAGTGAGTGTAATGAAGACTAAGGAAGAGGAGGAAATGTGTACAGAACCGCACTCTTGCCCATTTGCTGTGCACATCATCCACTCCACTATCAGCTGAAAGTCACCTGCCTTTCCAAGCTGAAAAACATGGCTCAGGTATAGTTTTCAAAAGACATGGGCACTACAAGGGAAGCTGAGCTTGCAAAAGACCAAAACTTCTCACTCAGAAGTACTATAGTAGAGGGTTTCCCTATTAAACGGGAAATATCCAAGCACACATTTCCTACTCCTTACATCCAAATGTTGACTAGAATCTAGACCATCAGCTAGAAATTAATTACATGCACTTGTTAGGTTGCCTCATTCTTCCTACTTCTCTGTGTAGGCAAGGCCTCTGAAGATGTGTATTTTTTACCTGATGTGTGTCCTGTACATAGTTCTCTGCAGAGGCATTTAATAAGGAAGATGAAACTAAGAATTTGAAACAGCTTTTAGATTCCACAGGTAATAAAACCTTAGAAGATGAATTGCCCTGTAATTTCAAAGACAGAGTCTGCTGAAGAACTTATTCTGCATTAACACAAAATATGGTCCAAGCCTACATCCAAGTTACACTGAAAGCATCATTATAGGTGAGTTTTGCCTGTGCAAGTTACAAGCAGTTTCTCTGGGTTGAACCAGGTTCTTAATGTCTTATTAAAACACAGGGATTCTGCATCAATTTCTATGGCACTCTAAGAAAGGCAGCAGCACAGTTTAGTTATCAGATCAAGTTCATGTTCTGAGTAATGCAAGAAAATTCTTAAAATAGCTGTAGTAGTTCCTACTACTTATAGCTGGCTCCACGCTGTACACACTACTTGGGAAAACACATTACCTCAGTTTCCACTAGCTACGGTAATCCGAATGATTTCACGCCTGAGCATTCTGACAGGAATGTTTGCACTGTTTATCACGCAGATTCTGACCACAGCTGTCCCACAATTCTCTGCCTCAGCCTGCCAAAATGTCTACATCTGCCAGCTTCCACACTTTCCAGCGTACATTGGAAAACAATGCAACTCTTTATTCTCATGGATACCAGTATCGTATCAGCGATTTTAATATCTTAGTCTCTGAGGCAGCTAGACAGACTGCTCACCAGAAGCCTATGGTTGTGATGGCAAAGCAAAGCTTCTATCCCTGAAGAAGCAGTATTCGCGGAGTCTCTAAGGTGTATGTAGAGCAGTACGTATCTAGGCTGCCGTGGCATTGCGGGCAGACACCACGCGGAGCTGCCAACACACCCCGTGTCCATCCCCCGGCACCCCCAGCCCCTGCAAAGTGCTGGGCGAAGGCTCATCCCGGCC
>NW_008237239.1:14855695-14878320 GCF_000691975.1 Corvus brachyrhynchos | reverse complement strand
CACCGGGATTCTCGTCTTGTGTGGTTTTAAAGGAACGGGGAGCCGCCCGTGCCGCCATCAGGCCCCAGCGACCCCCGCCTAAAATAAAGAGAAGGGCGACGGAGCTGGTGAAGGGTCTGGAAGTGCAAGTCCTGCGAGGAGCGGCTGAGGGTGTTCAGCCTGGAGAAAAGGAGGTTCAGGGGTCACCTTATCGCTCTCTACAGCGGGATTCTCGTCTTGTGTGGTTTTAAAGGAACGGGGAGCCGCCCGTGCCGCCATCAGGCCCCAGCGACCCCCGCCTAAAATAAAGAGAAGGGCGACGGAGCTGGTGAAGGGTCTGGAAGTGCAAGTCCTGCGAGGAGCGGCTGAGGGTGTTCAGCCTGGAGAAAAGGAGGTTCAGGGGTCACCTTATCGCTCTCTACAGCTCCCTGAAAGGAGGGTGTAGTCAGTCTCTTCTCCCAGGCAACCAGTGTCAGGACAAGAGGACACAGCCTCAGGCTGCACCAGGGGAGGTTTAGGTTGGACCTTAGGATGAATTCCTTTGCAGAAAGGGTGATCAGACATTGGAATAGACTGCTCAGGGAGGTGGTGGAGGAAAGACTAGATGTGGCACTTGGTGCCATGCTTTATATGACAGGGGATGTTAGTCATAAGTTGGGCTTCAGAGGTCGTGAAAGCCATGACTAGAGTGAGGGCTCATTCGGCCTTGCATCCCCCCACTCCCAGGCACCCCAGGCTTAGAAGTTCAGGCCCCTAGTAAATGCCAATTCCATGTGAGAGAGGCATAGAAACAGAAAATTGCTTGAAAACAAGATGAGAAGGCAGTAGGCAGTGCTGTGTAGTTTAAAACCTGGGTTGCAGGCCACGATCATTAATCAAATTCACCAATTAAAGGACAAAAATATTAGACATGACATATCTGAGCCCACAATGCAGTTTCAGGAAAAAAATCCATCGCAGCACCCCATAAAGAAAAATTGAGGTGGAAATAAATGATAGTGCGGTTAGTAAAGGAAGTCATAAAATCATGGTTTGTATTTTTGAGGGTAGGCTTTATGATCAATTCCTACACTCAAACAAGGTAAAGAATAAGCAAACATGAGCCTGGTATTTTAATGTAAATTTTAAGTGGAATTTGCCTAGACGTTGAAAACCCACTGAAAGGATCCACACTCTTTAAATCAAATGTTTTTCTGTGGGAATGAATGGATAGACTTCAGGCATGCTCAAATATTGTATTTTGAAAACACTGTGAGCCTAGGAGTAAACTGCTTGAAGTTACCCTGGCTGCTTCCCAACTTGCATACCTTGGAAATTAAAGGTTTATTCCTCTAGTCATATTGTAGAGTTGAATTGACCAAAGCTATGAAGAGGCCCTTGCCAGACCATGAAGTTTTTTGGAGGAATGACTTCTCTATCACCAGACGCTATTGCTGTCACAGCTGTGCTAGCAGTCAGGAGCTGAGTGTCGAACCAGCATTGTGTGTAAAAGTCAAATACTTCTGTAATGTGTTCTGCATGTGTTAATACAGCTGCTTCTATGGTGTGTTTTGCCCTACAGCCCGAGGGAAAAGGAAAATTGAAAAGCAGCTGAACATGTCACCAAGCCCTAGGCTTTCATACTTTCTGTATGCTTTGGAGTCTGGCTGTAGTTTGCCTTTCTTCTTGGGCTCAAGAAGAGACATGCTTTCAGATTTCTGCTGAGTTGTCTTCTCCTTTCATGGAAATTATAGTAATAGGAAGTAATAAATGTTCAGGTGTGCTATCAGGCACAGAAGGAGACTGAACTTCTGTTATGTTCTGGTGAAGTCCTCTAACCATTAAAATATGGGATAAGAGAATGGGACGGGATATTTCTTTTCTTGTTGTTGCGAGGAAGACTGACACTCCCTACTTCAAGCCCCCAGCTTGGCTCCTAAACCATGTTTGCCTCACAGTGTCTAAATGCCATGAAATTTAAGTTTTGCCTCTTCTTAAATAAAACTTAACCATCACTGGCATTTGTCATTCGCTTAATGAAATTCCATCTGGGAAGAAGTAAAGCAAGAAAGTCAGCTGTGCATTGATGCATTCTCTTACAGCTGCAGTCCTCAAAGACTTCCACTAGATGCCTCTATTGTTATTAAACTTCCGAAATGTAATTCCTGTTTAGTCTAACCATTTAAGTCATGTTATCAAGACCTTTTCTCTTGATGTTGCAACTAAAGTACATGATTTGCAATCACTAAAAAAGCCCCCAAGCCCATTTCAAAGCACACATCTCATCAGATTTATACAATATACAACGCAACTTTATGCTGCTAGTTTCTACGATCATTTTATTAATTCATAACCCCCTCCCAACTACCAGTCAAAAAAGAGTCACATGTGGACTCATATGCAAAAAGTAGACATCTGAATAAAACATATGTCCTTCCAAGTGATGACTGTACTGTTTAAGAAATAAGGAGGCCTGTGCAATGGGTTGTTGGCTCTGTGGTGACGCACACTAAAATTCAATTTCTTTAATTGCAATATTCAAGCTAAGACTACAAGGAAGGATTTCTTTCCCACTTTTTTCCATTTGGGTATTAGTACAGCTTTCTTGTGGAACACCCTGTATCCTGGCTAAGAAGCTAATTATTCCATTCAAAAGAAGTCAAATTCTGCTGTATAAACTGTAATAAGGGACGCCTCCCAATGGTACCCTTGCCCTTAAGCTACTTATAATAAAAGTCCAGAGAGGAATTGCTACTCTTTGGCAAGTTTGCCAGGTACCTGTTTTGCTAATTATTAACTGAGAAGCAATGTGGGTCCTGAAGGAGCCAAGGGAAGTTTGGTAATAAATTCCTTCTCTGTCTCCTAAGTAGATCCATAGAGAGGGAGATTTTCTCACAAAATATGAGACCTTTGTGACAGGGATCTTGTCTCTATAGCTTCCTGTAAACTGTCAGTCTTGATTGCTGGTGTAACACAATAACAATGCCAAATAAAAACATTTCTACCATCTGCTCTAAAGGGAGGAGCCTTGGAACCTCCCTACTAAAGTCACTCTGGAAAATGATGCCATGAGTCACTAGGAACAATGGTTCATGCATGCTCAGCATTGCGGGAGTTTTTCAGCTTTGCTTACAATCGCTTTGCTTACAATCACTTTGCTTGAAGGGCCTAAACTTTGAAGGTAATTCACTTAGTAGCTGGCATCCAGTAAAGAGTGCTAGAATAACTTCAAATAAGCCACAGGGGAGAGAGAAAGCTCGTGGGATTAGGCGGAGTATGCATTTCTTCATTCCTGAACATATGGTTGTTGCTTGCAAATTAGGAAACAACCTTTCTTTTCAGCGTCCAGATGCGGTGCTGCACAGTGGGTGGCTCCCAAGGAGGTTCCCTTTGCCCAGAGCAGCTCCACCCCACAGCTGAATAAAAAGGATGTTACCAGAAATGTCTATAAAGGCCTCTTTTTCCCATCTTAAAATAGAATGAAAGGAAGGAGATGATCCAGAATCAGGTCAGAAGCAGCTTCCCAGAAGGGGAAGAAAGAGTCATCAATGTTCTGTAAAGAACTCTGTATCCGGGTGTGCTGAATTCTGTGGAAAATTATTAAATCCTTCATTTTCAGAAAAAAAGGACCCAAAATCTTTGGCTCAACAAGTCAAGGGGAAATTATTTTTATGGTCCAGCACAGCATTTGTTCTCAGCTACCAAGTTTGGGATGTCCACTACTCCTGCTACAGAGCACTACTGAGGTCTGCTCCCCAGCTGACTGACTGCCAGGACCACATGCCACTCAACAGCTTTTCTGTCAGAATTTCTGCATTTGATATGTTCCCCTGCTAAAAAAAAAAAAAAAATCCAAGTCTACCATCTTTTTGAAAAGTTCTCTTCTTTATAGTAGTCTACACAAATTTAGTATACAAGTAAGGGTTAAATTAATCACAACCTAATAATTTGCAGTATATCCTGGTGGGGCTGGGTGAGCTGAGACGGCTCAAGTACAGTAAATTTGCAAGTGGTTTTACTAGTACGTGCAGTGTCCACAGTGTGGGGCTGTTTGCTAGTACATGTCAGTTGTGCAAGCCCAGGCTTTTTTGCTTTCAGGGCAGTGGCAAACACCACTGCTGCAGACTCCAGTTTGATTTGAAAACCCCTTGAAGTTTGTGTGCAGTGGACGCATTTGTTTTCATCATTTAAGTCATTCAGCTAAAGTTCTCTACATTTCTGTATGAAGTCAGATTCTGTTTATGAACTGGATGTAGCTAGTATCAAATATCTTCCCTGAGACTGACATCTATCCTACTCAAACAGGGTTAGATTGCAGTAAAGGAGCAGAGCTTCATTTATGTTGGACTGCTGTGCATTAAACATCCCTGTTCTTCAGTATGGGTTTGTTTGTAAGAGCCACAGAGAGAATTAAACAACATAGGAAAGACTTTCTAAAGAAGAGAACACAAATTTTGAATATAAGTATATCAGATATATCTGTGAAAAACTTTGATATACTCAGTTACGTTGTTGTCTTTATGCTCCTTCTGTCACTTTTCAGTCCAACAGTGTTGATTATGCTCAAGCATTTCAACACTTGCTTTGTGGTTCCTTGTTTCAATTGCAACAACTGGAGAGTTAGAGACAGACACTTCATATTCTGTATGTGAAGTTGATACTGGAGCACCAAAAAGCTTTTTGACTTCTATGAGCTAAAAGAACAGTTGTCATTTGGTCTAACCTACCAGCAAAATAACCCTATGCAACACCTTCTTCCTCGGTTGGACTCTTACCCTATGTTTGTAATAGATCTGGATGTCTTTCTTGATAGGCTGATGGGCAGCCACTGGAATCAAATCCACAGCATCAGCAGGTGACCTGTAAGCATTTAATTACCTTTCCGTGTAAAATTCATTCCATGTCTGCAATACATTCTTGTCTGCATTCTTTTTACAGCCATCAGTTTGCCTTCTAATGAAGAAATGTTGTAGTGAGTATTCAGCTGGGTATTTGTGGGCTGATCTAGACAACTGCTATTTAAAAACCAAAGTCTCATACCATACAACAGCACAAGGGGGCATGAGTTTTCAAAATATTTTCTTATTGAATGGTTTTCATTGCTGGCTTTGCCTGAAGGAAGAGATACCTGCTAATTCCTAGAAGTCCTTCCAGCTTGATCTTCTGTGTACTCATCGAGTTGATGAGTACTTAAACCCAGATATCCAGAAAGCTCATTTGTGAGCAAGGTGCCCTGAATTCACCTTGCCTCATTTACTGCAAAGGGTTCAAAACTGTGCCGTATCTATTTTTACTCACTGATTTTTTGAAATCACACATATCTGTGTGAACATCTGGGTGAAGCTTTTGGAGATTGAAAATATAAATTTAAACATGAGTTCCAATCTATTTTTAATCACTGTTAATATTTTAAGCAGGAACACCTATAATGTCAGCACCTTGCCTGAGTGACTGTCAACCAACACTTAGCAAAACGTGTGTGTGTGTATGTGTGTATATATAAAGACACTTGATGCTTGCGTCTACATGGGTAAGAAAAGGTCATTTTAGCAAATATTCTATTTACAATAATTTTTAGTAGCTAAGTTAGTGCCTGAATTTTTTGTCTCTGGAGTGGAAGAATGCTCTTGTCTGTTGTGTCTAAAATTGTTGGAGGAGGAGGATCATTTTTACCCCCTGTACATCTCTTCATGAGAGCTTTTTAATAATGTTGGCTGCCTAACACACATTTTAAAATCTTTAATCTTAGATGGTGAGGTCTAAGTAATGTTGAAACTAGTAAAACCTTCCATACAACTAACTAGATAATGTGGCTTTTTCTGTAGCAGCCAGTGCAGGTACAGTATCTCTAATCTGATTTTACCAGATTCTGTTCCTTGCAGGATGCTGTTCTCCAGTTGCTTATCATATTGCCAGTCTTCAGGCAAATTTCCCAGGTTGTTTCTCTCATGGGCTCTGTTTGGAAACTGAAAACTGTTCTGGATATCTAAAATAAGGAGATAAGATCTCATTTTAGAGAGGCTAACAATTCTTGGGTTTACTTGAAATATTTAAACATTACTTCAAATTTGGCAAGATCATCTCCTTTAAATATGGGGGATATGGGTTCTGTCAGCAACCTAATGAATAGCCACTGAAATTTGACCAAGCTATTAGTATCTGGGAACATAAATCCCAGCTGTTCAAAAACAACCTAGACTCTAAAGCATAGTCTGAGAAATCTCACTTGGAAAGGCTGTCAAATTTACAAATGTCCTTAGCACGCTATTATTGGACCAACAGATATTTCATTGTATTTTAAACGAATTTCCACTTATGAAGCAGCTATCCCTTTCTTCCTCCTGAAATAAAGTATAATTAAGAGTTTTCCAGGGAGGAACTGGGAAGCAGTGATTAGGCCTGTACATGCAGAGAAACAGAGCCTTGATCGCCAGCTGCTGGGCAACACAGCTGCTTCTTCCAGACTGGCCTGGGTGGTCCATAGGAAGCAGAAAGACCTGGAGTCAGGTGAGGGGGAGAGCCAAACTTTTGCAGGTCACCTGGAAGACTCTTGAGAATGTTACCTTTTCCTTACTTATTCTCCCTATTCTCATCTTCATTGACGATGATTTCTGATGGTGGGAGGTTTTTTGTTGTGTGATTTTCTTTGTCTCTCATATCTCAGTTGCATGGCAGAAACCTGTATTATTTTGGCATGGTTCATTAGCAGTATGTCAAACAACAAGAACATTTTAAAGTGCAAAATCCACTTCTAACAATATATAAAGGGCAAAACTGCATTATTTTCACACCTTGCCAGAACAATTGTTTCTTACCACAGAAGCAATTAATGTTACATCATCTTTCTTTTCATATTACAGTCACAGTGCTTGACTCAGGAAAGGTAATTTTCAGTTTTCTGTGTTACCATTACATACACATATGGAGTCTTATTCATGAAAAAAATATTCTAATTTTGAATAAAACTTCTGAAATCTCTTGAGAGGCTAAAGATGAATAATAAAGAAACCATTCAGCGCTTCTTGAAATGGACTCATTACAATGAAGATTGCCAATATTTTTTTCCTTTCATGTTTCTGGAAAAAAATCCCTAGAAATGCTGCAAAGATAAAAAAAAGTCTTCCACAGCAGAACTAAGACTTCTGTTTAAAAATCTATTGAAACATTGTCTTAGCTAATATTACTAGAGGGACAAAAAATATTAAATATGCAAGGTTTTTCATAACACAGAAGTCTCCAGCCATGGCTCAGACAGAGACCATTACTGTCATTTCACATTTATATCAATTAGTGTTCTATCCTTACCTTGCATACTGCTTTTCATCTTGTCGTCAGATATTGAAATAGAAATGTGAAAAGTTTCCTTGTGGTATGGTTTAGGGAGGGAGAGGAAGTAATTTAGAGAAGATGTTAGAGGGAATGAGTTGTGAGAGAAGAGTGGAAGCCACATTTAGGAGAAAGTATAACAGTTAATATTGAAAGGTCCTTGGTTTAAGTCAGTATTAAAATAATTAACTGAGGGGATCTTTCAAACTTTGGTGATAGCAATAAAAGACATAAATTAGCAAACAGAAGAAAAGATGAATGATGTCATTTGCAGTCTGTGAACCAAATAAATGGAAGAAAATGTGTCTGAAATATAACAAGGACACAACAAAGAATTTTGTATTTTAGTTAATATATCATGCTTTTAAACAAAATTAGCCATACATGTGCATAATGAAAATACCCATAGCTACACTTCATGTTTATTACCAGCAAAATGTCACCTCATGGTGGTAAGAAACCCATAATTTTGTTGTTCAATAAATTTCTGATACAGGGTTTCTGAATTGTTCTATGACAGATTTACTTTTGGACATTGAAAATCATTGAACTGGCTTAAAAGGGACTCACTTTCAACAGATGGGAACCTTGCTTTTTCTAAAGTTGTCTTGAGAATATCCTCATCTGAAAATCCTAATATTAATATATGAAAATTGTTATGTTATTTTCAAAATCATGACCGTAAAGTCCAATATCCTTTAGCAGTCCCTCGAGTCAGAGTTAATAAAATTCCAGCTATAGATTTTTCACCCCCACGGTTGGCAGAGAAATGCTATATAATTACAGGCTACAGGCTGGTTGATGGTGACTTCATGAGTCACACAAAAGGATAATGGGACATTTCTTTAATAAAATGCGTTTAATGAGTAATGTTTCTACTTATTCCTTTCTCATTTTAAATTGATACTTTAGCTTGATATCTCTGATTTCCTACATTTCCAGAAAAATGCTTCACATACTAGAATATACATAACTATGAGTCATGGGCTTTTCTGATTTTTGTTAAATTGTCAGTTTAATAACACAAGGTGTGAGAAGACAGTCAGCACCACATCAGATAAAATGCCAGTAGCAGCTCACTGGGAATGAAATAGCAGCAGTGTGGTTTCACTCCAGACTTCTTCATAGAACTGTGTTCCTTGATGCCATTCAGTAGTCCATTCCCATTTAAATGAAATTCACACCTGATATAGAAAAGAATTAAATTTAAAATGCTGAAATGTAATAATATAGAAATAAATAGTACATAAACTATAGCTTCATCTAATATTATCTGCATTTGTGCTTATTTTTTTCATTCTTAATTCATAGGATTATGAAATATACTTTTGTTTTCAAACAGCTGGGGATGACATTTCTGGTTTGTAAATCTTCAAATTGATTAATTAACACTTAATATATTACCATATTTGTAATCTCAGAAACATTATATTTTAAACAACAACAAAAAAAGTTTTTTGCATTTCTCCAGGCTTGCACCTCTGTGTTTCTCCATTTACCCCTTGCTAGCCTATTTATCAGACCACCTCTTTTTCTCTACCTTGTACCCGTCCAGCACAGGCTCCCCTGTCAGAAGGCAGTCAGCAACTACTCTTACTTGCACGTGCCACACACAAACACTCAAGTTACTGTTTCTCTTGGCCACCAGGTTGTGTTCCAGAGAAAGAATCCAGTTTCCAACCAATGAAATACTTTCTTTCCTATTCAGGATCACAGAATTGAACTGAGAGCCCGAACTGGAGTAAAGGGATACTGTTTAATCTAATCTGGACTTAATGCCATGGTTGTAGCAGGTTTGGTTACAGCACAGCGCAGATGCTTTAATAATGTTCAGACCTTCTTAAAGACCACAATATCTCCTTGTCATCCTGCTGATGACAATGGTATTTGTCAGGGCCTTCTTTATATCCAGGCTGTAGTGACCAAAGTTAAACAACGAAAAAGTGTCTTCCTAAACCTTGTCACTGACTGGATATCTTACGCCTGGGAGCACAAATATACTTTATCCTATGTAAAGTAAGTGTGCTTGGTTTTTTTTTCTTCATGTCCAATTCCTGTGGAGCTTCCTCTTTCTTTGAGTTACATAATTTAGTGGCTTCAGAAGGTTTTTTCCCCTTTTTCAGTCAAGCCCAACAAAATGCATGCCAATTATTAAAGGAAGACATAAAATTCTTCATCCTGTGTGTGGTAAGATTATCACTAATGCATTCAGGACAACGATTTTTCTTCATGATTGAAGCAATATAAAGTCTAAGACATTGTTTGTTTTGTAGTAAAGATCTGAAATTGATGCCCACTTAAAATACATTTTTTAAATTTTGTTAACAACATTTTGTGATAATGAATCATCTTACAGAAAACTCACAGCTATTTCTTATTGTGCTAAAGTCTCACAAGAAACTTAACATAGGGAATTGTTTAAACCACAGTAGATTAAAACCCTTAAAGAATTAGTAATATAAGGAAAGGGAAAAATACAAATATTTTTCTTTATTGAATATACAGTTAAAAAAGTAAAAGATGCCCAACAATATTCATATGCTGCGTACTGACATTACTTGAATGAATCTCATGAATTTTTAGCTGAAGTCTTTTATACCATGACGAATATATTGCTATTTAAGAGCTATTCTGTTCAAAGTAAAAAGGATACATACATAAAAGCAAAAATGATAATCAACTTAAACCAGTCAAAAGATAAACCCATTTTAATGGACCAGCTATAACATGAAAATAGGCAGCATTTATGATCCATCTAAATGGATATGGAGAGAGTGATTAAGTATTCAGCTGAGAGCCATATGACGTTGAGGTGGGTTTTCTTTTTAGTCCCTAGGAAAAAAATCAAATCTAATGGAAAGTAAAAGCTCTACACTTTGAGTGCACTTTTTGGAAATCTGGAAAACAAAAGTGTTTAAGTCAAGAGGGTGATAAAAGAGGATATGGGGAGTTGAGTGCACTTTTCTTTAATCTCATTAGCTATATTGAGAGTAGCCAAAAGCTGAATGACAGCTTTACTTAAATTCTGTGATTCTCAGAGGCTTTGGGTATTTGGCTATAGCATTAACTGCATCAGTTTTAATGTACTTCACTCTAAATAATAAAATATAAATACTAGTCTTTCCTTCTTTCAAAAAGGAGAAAATGTCCTCATTAAGGCATGGTATAAGACTAAAAAAGATTATTGCTTGTATTTCGAAAAGAACTGCATACATTCTAGCTAAATTGGCTTTTCTACCTACTTTGCAGACATTTACCCTATTATTCTCTCATAAAATAAAACTAACAAATCATAAAGCTGTTTTCAAAGTTTTAAAAGGGCTATTCTATTTATTTGGCGTTTCACATCATTCTCCCTTAAAAAAAATTAAAGATGCTTGAGAATTGGTACTTTAATATCCTGAAAACATGGAAACATATTCTCTACAGGAGTATCTGAAGAAAAAGATAGCTTCTCTTTCTTTTAGTCTATGTATAGATGAATATTGCCAGATTTCTAACATTGCTCCTTATCTAAGACTTCATCAGGTGCCTGTAGTGATTCATGCAAACATATTGCAAGTACCAAGAGATACTGCAGAGTTATGTATTGAAATAGGAAAAAAACCCCACAACTAAACTCCAGAGACTGATAAGAATACAGTAAGATTTAAGGAGTTTAGTTGGCCTATAATCTTAAATGCTCTTTTAAGGTGCCTCTAATCCTAAAGGGATGATCATACTTGTTCCTCTCTCTTCATTCTTGCTTCTTCTCTTCCTCTTCCTGCTTTGCCCTTCAAATGCAAGTCCAGAGAGATGCCAATTTACAGCTAACCAAGGGCACCTTTGATTTACAAACATTTCTTCCAAGTTCACCAGAAAGAGAGATCCTTTCCTGATCATAATCCATAGTAAATGCATAAGCATTTTAAAATAAATGATACTCAACTCTACTTGTCCTGGAGATTAGGGCAAACCATGAAACTAGATGATTCTAAATCACTCAGATTGTATTTCCTCCTTCTCTTTCTTTTGTAGTGAAAATCAGCTGTGATTCTTTATAAAATGTTAGGACAGTCTCAGAGAAGGCTCCTTTCTTAGTTCTTCTGGCAGCCAACAAGAAGTGAAATGCCCCTCTGTGAGGAGGAGTAGAGAAACAAATCTCCTCTTTCAGTTAATTCTCCACTGAAGACAAATCATTGGTTTTGACTTCCAAATATTGCCAAAGATTGTATTCTTATATTAGGAATGGTCAGTACTTTGGGCCATCAGTGTCAAACTGAAGGAGGAACAAGCAGTTTAAGGTATTCCCCCTAAAAGACAGGAACAAAACTCTGCATTCTATTCCACTGAGTGTCTTAGAATATCAATAAATTTGGAATAATCAAAGATACATTTTCTTTAAGAAGTGTTCTTTATAAGCAAAAACATGAAACACGATGCTTCTTTAAAAAAAAACCAAACTTAACTTGTGGGATTGTGTTCTCCAGGATCAGATTAGGGTATCTATTCACAGGGAAAACTTTCCCTAGTATGATCTATCCAGTATGGACTGTGGTTTACCTATCAAAGGTCCAAAAAACACCACTGTAAACCAGGCAAGGAGTTGGTCACAGTATTTGATTTCTGTTAGAACAGCTCTTCAAGCTCAATGTAAATAGACAGCAAAATGTGGATAAATATGCAGTAGTATTTCTATATGGAATCATGGACAATCATATTTAAAGTATTGTGTAAAAATAACCTTGTGTTTTAGAGGGGTTGGTCCCCATTCCCTACCTTTCCTTCAAGTAAACCAGAACTTCAAACTTTGAATTTCATGCAACTTAAGATAAAACATCTGAATTTTTTACCTCTGAGTCACCTGAATAATACCATTATTGAAAGTGATACTGAACACATACCAGTGAGAGTACCCCCCTGGGTTTTAAAACGTTGGAGTAACAGACTCCTTTACTTGTCCGACAATTGATTGAGTTTTCAGATCTCTTCTGGGGTTTTTAAATGAGTTAAAAGCATGGCTCTTTCCTACTGTTCTTTGCTTTTAGAAGTATTACTGTCTATGCTCCATAATGTTGATGCTAAGCAGGATGAGGAACAATAATACAAAAAACATTAATAAAACCATAATCAAGCTTTATGAGAACATATGTTTAGCAATGGGGTAACCTCAAGAGAAACAGAGACACGTATTCTGAAACACTGAGAAGGAAATGGTAACCTATAATGATCTTACACATCAAGGTTCTATTTGGATTTACTAACCAAACATCTAGAGGCAGGATTTCCTTGATGGTCACAGTCCATCAGCATTTATATTAACATCCTCAAGAAAAGGCCCTGAAGCAAAAGCATTTTTGATTTAGACTGTTTCTCTTTGGAAGCGCAATCGATTTTATTCCTCCATATAGACACCTACTCCAAGTCCTTATGGCCAAAATGATTAATTTAAAACCTCTTCTATGTAACATAAAATTTAGTAGAAAACTTCTGTGTTTGCTAAATTTTAGGAGCCTCCATGGAAATCCACCTGAACAAAAATATCCTTCTTTTTTTCATTGCTAGAAGAAAAAAAGTTGCTAATTTTAAACTCAGTAATACTTTGGGGGAGGTTGTTCTTTCAGATGAGCACACAAACTTCTGGAGAAAAAAATTATGAAACCAAAACCTTATTGACTTTGGGAACAATTTTATGAAGGAATAAATTCTTTCAAGTCATATCCACTGGTCATGGGCATTATAAAAGATGCTAAGAAAGACAGAATACACATAGACCTCTTGAAACAAAGTGGTCTACAATAGCTGTGCTGCCAGCACATCAGCAGGTTGTTACTGACATGGAAGTGAGTGGTACCAGCTACAGAATCACTAAAACCACTGCTGTAATGTTGTGTGTTTCTGGGCAGTCTTCTAGCCACATGATGAGGTCTGATATTTCTTCATTTGTAAAACCTGATTTGATTATTGGCTAGAAAGAGTAGAGTCCCAGCTGGAGCATACCTGGCCTTTAATTCTGGGCTGTCCGAGCCATGCTACGTGGGTGAAGACCAGGAAGAAACCTATGTAGGAAAAGAGGTCATCAGAGAGCAGAATCACTATAGAAAATGGAAGTGTTATGCAAGATCTTTTTGTCTAAGAGAGGCTGGAGCATGCCCAGAGAAGGGCAATGAAGCTGGTGAACAATCTGGAGCACAAATCCTGTGAGGGTTGACCAAGTGAGCTGGGGGTGTTCAGCCTGGAGAAAAGGAGGCTCAGGGGGGACCTTATCACTCTCTGCAACTGCCTGAAAGGAGGGTGCAGCCAGGTGGGGATTGGTCTCTTCTCCCAAGAAACAATCAATAGGACAAGAGGGAAAGGCCTCAAGTTGCACCCGGGGAGGTTTACATGGGCTAAGGTGTTGGTAAGCATTAGAACCAGCTGAAGTGGTTGAATCACTATCCCTGGAGGTATTTAAAAGGTATGCAGATGTTGTACTTAGGGACATGGTTTAGTGGTGGACTTGAGTGTTAGGTTAATGGTTGGACTTGATGATCTTGAAGGTCTTTTCCAACCTAAATGATTCGACAAAAAATCTTCCAGAATCTTTTTACCTGTTCCTGGAGTTTGACAAGGTCTGTTTTACAGTTTTTCACACACCAAATTACTGTTCCCTTGTTTGTTAGAGTGAAGTGCTGCTAAAAAGCCAGAATAAGTTTAGCTTCTCTGCTATTGTTCTCGATGTTATGCATGTATTTGTAGCAAGTTAGGTAATTACACTTTGGTTGCAGGAACTTGCAAGTTGCAGAAACTTTCTTAGATTGTCTGTTCAACTTTACAGTATTTAATAAAATTTGCCCATGGCAAAGAAATAAATCAGGGCAGTGATACCTCCTTACTCACATAAATAATGTAACAGTTCTATATTGGTTTTGGGTCAATAACTTCAAAAGCAATATTGTGGTCCAGGCAACTGGAGCCTAAGGTCTCTTAAACATTTGTATCCTTGGCTTATGGAAATAATTTCAATAAACTTTTGCTTAGTAGTCTCCTTGGAAAGAAGGAAAAGGAAACACCATCTGTTCTAATCAAACACAGGTAATTCAGATACTGCCTTCCCACATATTTGAATAACCCTTTAAACAAAACATACCCCTTTTGAAAGCATTAATCAACACATCCACACACATCTAACTAGAGTGTACATAACTTACAATAAATTAGAAAGTGCAGACTCAAATGTCAAATCCACCATAGCCAAAATTATTTTACATCTGTAAGATGAATCCTGTTACTTCAGGGATACCCATACTCAAATTGTTCTCGCCCAGCCCTGACACCTGAAAATGCAAAGAGCCAAGTAAGTTCAGGAGAAAAAAAGCACCCACACTAATGCTTAATTGTTTGGGGTCTTTTTAAGTAAAAATATGTATTTATTTCTAATATAGACTTAGAATAGTTTCTTCACTTTTCAATATTCCTAACTTTCACAAGGACCTTAGTGTAGTATTATAATACACTTTTATTGTTAATTAAAATAGGAGAAAAAAACAGCCCACGCAGAGCAGACCCTGAGATATAATACAGCTTCACAGCTCTTGGTGTTGAAACAGTACAGAACTCTAGTAATCAAGATTATATCTGTCAGTGCTGCAGCTTAAACTAAGCTGAAAGTTAAGGACAAAAATGTTAAAAGAAAGAGGAAAGCAGCCCAGCATGGTATAGAAGATCATAGAATAGCCATTCTCTTATCTAAAGGGATTCATGATTTTGATAATTAAAAATATTGAAATAATATCAATTTTTCATAGTAATAAAATTTCTGAGTTGTGGTATATGTACAGGTGTATTTAAAAGAAAAACCTGTGAGACAATTTTATAAGCAGGCAATATGGTTTCCTCAATCCCTTTTACAACACAGGCTTGAAAAGGGCAAGATGACAGAGGCATTTGAATGCACTATACATTGCCTTTTATTGAGTCGGCTTCATTAAAATGGGGAGTATGTAAAAGACTGGAAAAACCCCAATAACCAAAAGAAAGTAGACCAGTGACTATAAGGAGAATTCCTTGTAATCTACTCCGCTGCTCACTTCAGAGCTGTTGTCAAAAAAGAGCTGACAAGAGTGAAAATTCTACATGGCATCTGCATTGGTGTCTGTAAATCCAAGCCATAAGGCACCAGATCAAATTTTCTCTTAATTAGAAAAGATCCTTCACCAGAAAGCCAGCAGCCCATATCCCAGTCAAGAATATTCTATTACACAATCTAAGGAAATATTTTATTAAACACTGAGTAACCAAAATTTGTATTAGTTTCAGTTTCTAAATTTGAAATGATAACTGAGGAGTAATAAACACATTGATCACCAAGACAAAACCACAGTAAGGAACTTATTTTTTTTTAAATTTTTGTTCAACTATGAAAACATATTTGGATCCACTGCAGCTTTAATGTCTAAAGTTCAGACCTTTTTAATATATAATGCAGTCCTTCCTTATACTGGATGTTCACTAATAATGGTGTCTACCACATAAAATGTTAGTTTTGTAGATAGGTATTGATAGATATTAATGATTCATCTGTTAGGAAAGCAAGGATGTAACAATGAGTAGTTTTATTGAGTACATCATACTGCATTACAAATCACAAGACTAAAACAGATTCCAAGAGTATCATCCAAGCTAGACCCTGCTCTGTGACAGGATCAGGTATCATTGTCAGTACAGACACTACCCTGCCTGCATACTTTGCACTGAATGATTGCTTTGAAGTAAATATATTCTTTTCAATAGCTGGTATATCAATAGCTAGAAAACTCACCATTGCAAGTGTCATGCAAGCTGTGAGGCAAATACTGGCTGGGGCAGGGGGGCAGCCAATGCCATGAGTTACACAATGCCTCTTGATGACACACAGTTGCCTCTTCAGTGCTAAAAAGCAGGTCAGGTATATTTACTTTCATGGTCAATCTTGTCCAGACATTCTGGATCCTCTAATCAGTGGTGAAAGTTTGTGAAAAATATTTTTATGGGTGTATAAATAGAGAATGTCTTGAAAATCCTTACTGGGGTGAATAGCTCTTATTTATGGGAAAGACCATGGAAATCCATTCCTCTGTTAATTATGCAGATTGACTTAGTATGTGGCATACAGAGAAGTGTTGCTTTGCTTTAAGTTAGTTCCTAGTTTTACAATGCTGGAGCAGAACTGCAAAATTGCAGTAGAAAAACCTGCTGGTTGTAAACTCCTGACTACAGCTCAAGGAGAAAGACAAGGAACATTGTGACAAAGCACAAAGCTTAACTGGGGAAAATAAAGCAAAACAGTAAAGCACAAACGGGTATTAAAACTAAATTAATATAAACACCTCACCCTGAGGTCTTATTTCATTAGCGAACTATGGATCACAGTAGTACACACTAAAACATGCCAGCTATGTTTTATTATTTTGTTTTCCATCTCTTTATGTTATTTAAAACATGTATCATGATGGCATTCTAATGTAGCCGTGTATCAAAGAAATAACTTTAAAACAGTCTGGCTCCTACCATCTCTTTCTGAAGAGAGCTTATTGTGGAAAGAGGAGAGAAACTGATACATTTCTTCTTCCAAGGAGCAGCAGAAGCAGGGCTGCTCCACAATGGGGGATGAGGCAGGAGCTGTGGGTGACCCTGACAGCATCCTAACCCACCACAGCACAGTCCCACAGGAGCTCAGCTGGACAAACGAAGTGCTGCAAACAGGTCCACTGGCAGACACCAGATATGTCCGGGGATGAATCAAGTCCAGGGGTCATTCAGGGAGCCCAGGACCCTGGGACTCTGCCAGCCAGAGGCAGCAGGGGACAGGGCTAAAAATAAGCATAAAAATCACCTTAACAAAGATGTAGATCAACAACTCCGGGCTGGGCTCATTTGGAGGTACTGGAGCCCATGGGCTCCGGGAATGAGGAGTCCCTAACAATTAATGCCTTCAGGCATCAGAATGAGCATCAACCAAAGATGCAATCATGAGCAGCATGATGGAGAGGGCCTGCAGCTTCAGACTCTTGCTGAGCAAAATGGCTTTTGTTAAAGTATTGCTCTAGATTAAATGTGTTCCCAACTCTATGTGGCAAATTCACATGGGAGATCCTAGATTGGCCGACCTGTTGTGTATGGCAGATGGGGTCTCTGAAAAGAGCCAGTGTGCTGAACAGCAGAAGTGACAGCACCAGTCCTGTGGTGGAGGTCTTGGAGACTTGTTCTAGAAATGGAAAAAGCTATCTCCACTGGGATAACAAGAGTACTGGTTGAAAAACAGTGTAGAGAGGTCTGATGCCTTTTTTGTTCAAAACCTGTGCCTTCAGCAATATGGATTTTGCAGCACAGGCATTTGCAAAGTGCAAAATCAACTCTGTTTGCTCTTGTGCCAACCTCTTAAAGGTACGTTCTTTCCTTGATTATATTGGCTTTGGAGGTATTAATCTCAATTTATATGAATATGAAGACAGATAAGATTTAGGTCCTTAAACTTAATTTTCAGTTGTCTTGAGATTACTTATGATGAATTCCTGTTTCAACCTAAGTAAACCCAGTAGTGCACAAGTACATGTAATTAAATACACAGAGCACAGTGAAAGCTTCTTTGGCAGACTGATAAATAACAGAGAACAGCACTTGATCTTTTTATCAGATCCAGTGACACTTCAGCTCCCATTAATATGGTGACCATAATATTAACAGAGAACCAATCACTAATGCCTATTTCCTATTCTGTGAAGCTGACAAATAGAACAAATTTACCTTTTCCAAATGCCATAATTTTGCTACTAAACATGATGATGAAAAATTTCTCATGAACATGAACCAATTTTGGTTTTGTCCAATACTTGTGGGCAAACACGATGGTTATTTGGCTGTGTAAATGCATAATTGCTACCTTATAAAACCACAGTGATGCTGCTTGTCTTACATAAAAATTCCTGCCTTGCTTATGACCTGAAAATGCCTTGGCTTTATCCTTTATACAAGGTGAAGTATAAATTGTACCTCTTGTGCTGTCATTTCACATCTCAGGCTTTTCTCTTCCATTATCACTTTTGTTGTAGCTCTTCACCCACTTTTTGGAAGATATTATGAGCAGTATGGTGGGAGGAATGTTACATAAATGATTCAGGTGACACTTTGTACTAACTAGATGTCACGTTTCTTCAAAAGTTGCCTTTTGGGTTGAAGATTCTCAGAGAAATGCTGATCTGTTCAACTATCAGGTTTATCCTACTGTAAAAAAGAAGAGAGGTTTTCACAAATTATGAAAAGCTTCAGCTTTATCCTGAAAGCCATATCAGTCTTGATGACTGGTGTACAGGATTTACTGAATGTGGTTGAATCTGATTGCTAATGAATGGTCTTTTGACTCATCAAAGAAATCTTGGTTCTTACTTGTGACATCGATGCAAAACAATAATTAAAAGCTAAATACAGAATTAGCATGCAGATGAAACTGCCTTTTTTTTTTTTTTAAAGACATGGTCTATTCAAAACAGACTTGCTGCCACAGCACAGCTATGACAAGAAGTTGTGAATTTCTCGTCAATGCTTTTCTAAGACTTCTGTAAACATGTAAAGGACTTCAGGCCAAATCCTCCAACATCCCTGTCTACTTTCTTCCTTACAAATCAATGAGAATGAGGTCCTCAAATACCTTTCATTTAAAGTACTATCTTTGGGAAAACAAGTGTAAAAGCAAATAAAAATTAAAGCAAATTACAGCAAAAGAGAATGACACTTGAAGCACAAGTATTTAAATTAAGGTCAAGGTTCTAGTTAGATACAACATCATAAAAAGCTAAATATATCTTTTAAACACTTCTGTCAGTGAATTCTGGTAGGAAATAATGAGATTACAAAATGAAACAAAAATGCTACAGTAATAAATACCTTACCCTGCATTAAATATGCAGCCAAGTCTTGATTATCCCACACAGATTGCTGGGTTGCACTTTGGTTCGTTCTGGCTTGAGTTTATGGGCAAGATTTGGGCCATCCAATTTGCTGAGACCTATGGGTACCTTTTGATTATTGAATCATGGCTTGCAATCTGCTGCAGCTTTGTGATTACAGTGCAAATGAGTTATTCATAGATGATCAACTTCTTCTTTCTTGATGGTAATGAGGAGACACCTATCAGTTCAAACATAAACAGGAAATTAAGAGCCAAAGTAATGACTCTCTTTTGCTAGCAAACATTTTCCTTTCCAATTACACATGCATATGAAGGATTACTTCTTAGAGGGATACCCATTGCATGAAAGCATAAGCAATATTTCTATACAAGTATATAAATAAAAGCTCTAATAAAAAATAATAGATGTTGTTAAAAACACCAGAGATTTTATTTTTACATTCAAAACTGCTAACTACTAAATGAGTTAACTGGTTCAGGTCTCCTTATCAAATATACATGAGTTCATACATATTTTGGAGCCAGATTTCTCAACAAGTTATGTTATAAAAATTTTCATTCGAAAGGGGATGCAGAGTAAAGCTTAAAAATTTATTCACTCTGAGCAAAGTAAGGATATCCCTATAAATATAATGAAGAGCATATATTAATATTTGATCTAACTTTGACATGTTTAGTAATTATTTTCCAGCAAGATGAAGCCACTGTTGCAATAAGGCAGCTGCAGAATGCAAAAGAAGGAGGAAGAACAGGCAAGAATATCTGTTTGCAGTAGAAGAATGAAATGCTGTGTCTCTGATGAAGTGCCTCAGCCATGGGCTGCTTCAGCAGATACTGAAGGCATGGGACTGCTTTTGGTGACTTTAGCATGTTCAGAAAGAGCTCTTATTTTTATATATTCATCTGTCCATCCAACAAGGCAATATTTTTACAAGAAGATATTCTGAAACATCTGCTTGAGCCTACAAGACTGTCAGTGGTTGTCAATCATTGACTATTTTTAACAATTTCTCTCCCATTGCTGGGTCTTAAATTTCTCTCTGAACTTTTTCCTGTTAAAGTAGCCATTCCACCAAAAGATCTCATGGAACATAGTGTAAACAGTGAATTCATAACACAAAACATGGGAACATACTCTCCAAAAGTCACAATTAATAAAATGAAAGTAATGTTTCTTTTTTATTGTGGCTCTCATTAGATCTATATCTAAGTAAATTCAGACATTAGGAAAACGGGAAAGAGGAACAGTTCTTTATGAATTCACCATGAGCTTTTCAGTGTGAGTGAAGATTCATTAAAAAAAAAACATTATTCAGGATATTTGGGGAATCTAGAGGGAGTTTTTCATTATATATGAGGTGTTTTCAGTATCATAACAAATGCATGCCACAGACCCTCAAAATGAAATGACCTGAGCTCCAGCAGAATAAATAAAACTTGTTTAGAAAAAAATAGGAAACTGAATAGCAGAAATTTCTCTATTCCTGACAGTTTTCCCCATTTTAGCACTCCAGTCTAGAATATCATTTTTAGGAGCAATGAAACTAAACTTGACAGAAGCTTAGACTGTGAAAAGTTATAAATAATTTGAACCAATCTAGGAGTTTGCACGCTCATAATTTTTATCACACTTTCATCCTCAGAAATATCGTTAGACTTCTTCTAGCTTCTCTGTATTAAAGCAGTTCATCAGTTGAAGAAGCTGAGTTTAAGTAATATGTATGACATTCATGAGAAGCCATCTGGCTTTTGTAACATCAAGGCAGGATGCCTTTTTGCTGCCTGATCTTCTGAGTGACAGCCCATGTCCTCCTTGCTTCTCAGGATATCTGGTTGATGTTATTTTAGATCCTAACTGTTCAATCCTTCCCTTCCCAGTTCCAACTGATTCTTAGTGCTTTTGGGTACAGGGACACAGAAATTCTCTTTCAAAACTCTTTATTTCCTTCTCTCCCACATCTCTAGTGAAGGGACACCTGCTAAAACAGACATTTCTTTCCTTTTGAAATGAAAAGGTCTGAGGAGGGGAAACACCAAACCTGGGAGCACAGCAGGGGTTTACACCTAGCCAGGCCAGAAGCTGCCATAGGCAGCACACCTAAGAGCTACCATGTGCACAAAAATAACATCTGTGCTGACCAGTGAGGAACAGGGATCAGTGCACAGCTGTACAGCTCTTCCTCAGGGAGATATGTGCTAGACTGAGAGGGTGGAAGAAGGCAGGAAGGATTAGATTTCTGATGTGGCCTTGGAGTCCTCCACTTACCAAAGATCATCTGAACACTTCATGAATTTGTTCTCTTAACACGACACTGAAGCAAGAGGAGAAATCTGTGCTTCTGATTCAAAGCTCGCATCTCACCCTCGAGGCTGCTGACCACTACACACACAACCAAGGGCCAGACATCATCTAACATGATTTTATGCCTATTGTGATGGGTGCTGCCTTTGGGATAGCAGGAAAGAGCATACCTACTGCCCTGGGAAGCGTAGGAAGCCCTTGCTCCCAGTCTGCAACCTTGGGGTAGCCAACTCCACCAGATAGCAGCACAAGCCTGGGAATCTCATCTGCTTTAGCCTATATTCCTTCTAAACCTTCCTGTTATGTCTACACAGACATGCCTTTTAGTCATTGAAGACAAAGTCTGTCTCGGCTTGGGAATAAAGCAATTTAAATCTGCATCCATAGCTGGTCATGGGTTAAATTTCCCAAATGTCAGCTGACAGCACACACTGTCAATGTGCAAAAAAGTGCTCCCACTTTTCTCTCCACAGTGTGCTGGCCTGTAAAAATGATAGAATTTAAACATATACCAGCTATTTTGATAAGATACATCCTTAGAAAAGAATGGAGGATTGCTGGCTTTACTGCAGAGGGTAGATTCACCCTGTGTGAATTTGTTTTGTACAAGTATTTTTACTTTTACTTGCCTCTGGGTTTCAGGAAGGAGAAGGGGAACTGAGAGGGAATTGTAGCCAAGAGGACATGCTGTTTGCAAGCCTTTATTGTCTCTGAAAAATGCATTAAATACTTTTCTTGATAAGTTTCTCCCAGGCAATGAATTACAACAAATGAAAAATGTAATTAATCCTTCCTGTGCCTCCTCTTTCCTCCACCTGCTTTTCTGGACACTCAGGAAAGGCACGTGAACTGAAGCTAATTTTGGTCTTCAGGTCTCATCCAGTAGTTTCAGAATGTCAAAACAAGACTTTATGTTTAGACACACAAACACAGATTAAGGACTTGTCCCTGAACTGTTCACTTAGGGTGGACTGGAATCTTTGTCTATTTATCCTGTATGTGGGATTTACACTAGGGAAAAGATATAGACTCAGAAAATTCTATCTCTGGCCATGCTGCCTCTTGTCCCACAGGGCAAACTGGCTAAAGCAGCCACTCCCCACCCCTTCTGTGGCTCTTCGGGGCCACGTGCTG
>NW_008237239.1:14851944-14855626 GCF_000691975.1 Corvus brachyrhynchos | reverse complement strand
TCCCACAGCCACTCCACACCCTTTCTGTGCCTCTGGTGGCCAAGTTCATGTTGAAGGCTAAACTCTTATTTCATATGTTAGACATCAAGTATTGTCACAAGAAATGCAGACAGGTGGTTTTGGAGGAAATGCAGGAACTGATGGGTTTGATCACCTTACAGGGGACCCAATTCACAATAAAATACTTGCTTTTGGACAGGAGATTTAAAGAAAGAAATCCACTTCCAGACCTACAGATTGTGTCATCAGTACTCACTTTGCAAAGCTCTTTTCTATAATTTCCAGCAATTGACTTGGCTTTAGACAAGATGGAAAAGGATGGAATTAAGGAGTACTACTGTGGTGTGTGTTTCTCTGTAGACCAGTTTATACAGAGTGAGAAGTGACAGGCCCTTCAATAACTTTTGAAGTTTTTATTTACTATCACTTTTCTTCCCCCTGACTCCACACGCAGAACTAAACCAGTGCAACTTAAGACTTTATATTTTATTGAAAATATTTTTAGAAGTTTTTCAAGGATATAGATGCTGAATACCACTGAATATCATGCACTTAAGTTATGAAAACCAAAGGGCCTTTGATCACAGTTTACTATGGGTTTCATTATTTAGTATTCCAGTTCCAGAAAGAAAGATACTGTTTTGCAATATCCATAACTTTTTTTTCCCCTCTAGAGCCTTCTACCTTGATAAAACAAGAATTGCAAAATATGTTTTCAACTGCTGGGGTACTTTTTATGTTATTTTCAAAAAACCCAAACCCAAACAACAACAGCAAAAAAACCCAAACACACAAAGAAACCACAACAAAAAAATCCTACCCCCCAAGAAACTAAACCTAACCAAAAGAGAAAAGATAAAAACCCAACAAAACACCAACTAACCAACCCTATATAATACCAAACCTCTACATTTCCCCTCCAATTTAAATAATTATTATTTTAAGCACTCTCTTGATTGAAACATATTACAGACATTTACTGTAATGTAAACAACAGCAGTGGTGCATTGGGATTATGGGGAGAATAACTGGAGACTATGGGGAGAATAATTGGAGATTATGCCTCTCTGCAGCCCCACGCTACCCGAAACTCTCAGCTTTGTCCTTGTTCTAACTCTAAACCCTAATAAACAGCTTTGGCTTATCACAAAACACCCAGCCCTGGCCTACATGAACAGCTCCTGGGGGAGGAATCCTCCTGTCACCTAAACAATCTTTGGCAGCCCCTTTGCAGCCCAGCTCCAACAGCAGGCCTAGGCCATCTCTCCACCCCAGCCACAACACCAACCCAAGCTCTAGGCCCTGTCAGAGGCTTGTGCCAAGTCCATGCTTGGGGCACAAACAAGTCCTCAGTGAGGAAACCTTGCATCGTTCACCATCTTTCAGCAGCCCCTGGCTGCCACCTGCAGTTTTAGTCTCAGTCTGTCTCCTGGATAGCCTTAGCCCAAGACCCACAGCAGTGACAAACAGAAACAAGTCTCGGGGGAGAGTTCTTAGAAGAGTCTGTGCTCTCCTTTGCCAGGTTCCTTCTAATCCTACACCACCTGAAGCTCTGGACTTTGTAGCTACCCAATCATTTACTCAAAACCAAAGGCTAGGCTTTGACCAAGCCTTAGCCAAAGACCAGCATCATGGTCTACATCAACAAGCTGCTGAGAAGCATTGTTTTTGCAGTCTGCAGCATCCCTTGTCACACCTGTGTAATCCAGCACCACTTGGAGCTGTAGGTTTGCTCTCTCTCCCAGCCTTAATCCTGACCCTGTGCTTTAACAGAGTGCTGGCCTTAAATACTCATCCACGGGCCACAGGAGCAAGTTCTAACAGGAGAAGGAGTGGTGTTTGTAAAAGCAGTGGTGTTTGTTTTGACTAACAATATATTTCACTTAATGCACAGTGCTATAAATAAGTTATAACTGTATATTTTTAATCTAGGAAATTACCCTGGAAGAATATTTTAGCAGGTTTTTTTCCAGAGTGGCTTAAATTACGGGAGCTGCTTTGCCTTAGGGATGCTAATATTTCATACTTATATTAAAATATGGATAAGGTGAAATAGTATTTCATTGTTAAAACTGTATTTAATTTAGATTCAATTTAATACTTGGTGGAAAACGTTAATTGTTCTCTTTTTATGTGCTGTTGCTTTATAGCATATTAATATACCAGGCTACATCCACAGCCTAATACTAAAGTTTAAGCTTCTACAAATACAGACTTACATTAAAGAATTTACACTGTGAAATAGATGTAGAAAATTCCTATTATACTTATTTTACTGGTGTGGGAAGTAAGCAAAAATATCATAATCAGAGATTTAAAAAGGAGAGGCAGGTGTCTAAACAGGGTCTGAGGCAGATTTTAGATAAAGTTGGAGTTACTGTCCTGGAGTCTCCAGTCCACGTGGATATCTAAACGAGAATCATTCTGATCCTGTTGTTGAAGATATCTGGCCTTAAAATATCCTTAACCCCTAAAAATTCTGCTTTCAGACACACAAAGAAAAATATTTTTAAGAGTCCTATAGTACCAGATGATCACTGCATGTCTAAAGGCACAGAAAGCAGAAACCCCTCTTGAAAAAAACCAACCTCCAAGCTGCCATGTTTATTCATTAGGCATTAGACCCTACTCAAAGGACAAATCTTTTACTTTATCCTATGGATAATAGAACAGAATTGAATTGCTGGCATCTTCCACACATTGAAGTGCTATTCTTTTTTCAAATCTGTTCCAAGGCTTAATGTTCGTAATGAAATTACTCTTTCAAGGGTGATTTAAATACACAACTCTGAGGCTGAGCTGCCAACATTTGACCACCTTCAGAAATAAAGGTTTCATGCAGAAGCTTTTGTGTAATTTGTTGTATTATTGACAGCAGAAAATGCCACAGATGTCTCAGTGTTACGTATTAGGAAAAGAATTGTTGAAGAAGGAAAGTTTGGGATAAAGCTGTACACAGATTCAGAAGTTTTTTATCAAAGTTGTAGACTTGAGACTATAAAAATAAATTCTTGAGAAGGGTTTCTTCTTTCTAAATATGTGTAGGAGCCAGTAGACAAGTTCTTTGTAGCAGGCATCAAGGAAAACAAGGAGGTGACAGTCTTCTGCTGTTCTCTTTCCCACCATGAGGACACCTTTGTTAAAGAAAGTATTACTCCCTCTGTTCTGATTCTTTTTTCTTCCCTTTTTGACGTAAAGACTGACATATGTAATATAAAAGACATGTTTCTCCAGATTAAATTATCAGTGCTCTGCCACTATCCTCTTGTTTGCTTCTTTTGATGCCCTTGTGCTCAGGGTCTGAGCCATCCAAACCTCCAGCTCTCTGCTCAGATCTCAGTTCTGCTTGTGAGTTCTTGGCAAGGCTTGGTTATTCTTCCATGAAGTAGGAGACGCACAAGATCCGGTCTGACAGTTTGGGGTTTAAAATAATTCACAGAGCTTGAAACAAAGTATTGGCTTGTTTGAAAGAAAAATTTTGTTATAGAAATTGTTAAAATGCACATTTCTGAATAAAACACTCACTGCCTGGTGTTGTTTAGTTGCAACCAAAATTTCCCCATTAAGTGAGGAACATACTTCTCTTAAACAGCTATAAAATTTCCCAAAACCGTGGTCCCCACAAGAAGCATGCTCCATTTGGTGACATCAGGGAATTGTTTTTAGAACTAAAACATTCCTG
>NW_008237239.1:14762070-14851923 GCF_000691975.1 Corvus brachyrhynchos | reverse complement strand
TCCAAACAAGCAGAGATAAAACCAGCAGCCACTAAGCTTTGTAAGGATCACCACACTCAGTCAAATCACTGATAAAATGTCAAACCATGACGCAGGTCAGACCTGTGACTGGGTGTGACCCCTTAGTTTTATACCTTTCTGGGGGAGGGAGGTTGTGGTGACAAAAACAGCAAATGGGACAGAAAAGAAGGGTCAATAATGGATCTCCATATATATAAAGCAAAAAGGGAGGTAATACTAGGAGAAGAAGTCAGTAATTGAAAGCAGAAGGACTGGTCATTTCCAGATAGGCAAGTGGTATTTTAAGTGATGGAAGATACATTTTGCTTAAGCAGTTTCTTTTGATTAGTTTAGGTGGTTGCTGAGCATCCTGACTTTTTTAAAATAACGTTTTTGTTCCCTAGTTTTCTTCATGAACCACACAGGGACCCAAATACTGAGCTCAAAGATGCTGTTTCAACCTGAGGGTGAGGGAATCAGGTGTTCACAGGTTTAGTTCATTTCAAAGCCCTGCAGGAATTGGTAATGGAGGACAGGTCTCCAGAGATATTTCAGCACACAATCCTAAAGAAATCTAACGAGAATGTTGGTGCCTATTATGTAATTTTATAAGTTGAGTTCTAAGTCACTCAGTGTCCTAGTTGCAGAGGTGGGGGAGGAGCTTAGTGTGGTGTGGGTGCATCTAAATTGTTATTCTATACCACCCCCAGCATCACTCAGGGCTGTGGTTTTGGGATGAAGCTAAAGAAACTCAGCAAAGCAATATCGGAGTAGGGAAAATTCAGAGGTAACCACAACTTTGCACTGAAAAAAGAACCCTTTTTCTCCTTTTCTTCACCCACCAGAAAAATTCTCTTGAAAATTTTCAAGAGCGAATGATTTGCTTAACAACAATTTTAACATAAAATGCATGCCTTATGACACAGTTTTTTCTTCCTTGTTCCAGTAAAGTGTTACTATTCAATTTTCAGTGTATAAATTCTCAGAAGAAACTTTGAATGCTTGTTTTTCTATTAGACAAAAGGTA
Organism: Corvus brachyrhynchos; assembly: GCF_000691975.1. Lineage (NCBI taxonomy): Eukaryota > Metazoa > Chordata > Aves > Passeriformes > Corvidae > Corvus > Corvus brachyrhynchos. The sequence continues at coordinate 14,850,896 of NW_008237239.1, read as the reverse complement.
TCACTTTCCATTTGTATCATTTACTTGGGCATATTAGAGCGATGGAGGAGAAGGGGAACTCTTGTATGTGGATAACAAAGGAGAACAGAGAATAGCTATAGATGCAAAAATTTGGAGTCATGTAAATCATTGGGAATTTGGATTGTTATATAAACTGATAATGTATGCGTTCTCTTGGCATAGATAATCATTAATTGCTATTATTCATGCAAGTTGAAGAGTCTGCAATAGAGATGGCGTATGATACCAGCTGTGGGATTTTTTTCCACACTTGTCTTTGCCAGTCAATACATCTCATCTGTTAAGCCAACCATGATATTATCAAAAATACATGAAAATGCTTTGAAATATATTGTTTTAGAACTAAAGTGGCACAGGAAATTGAAGGATGCTTATGTGAAACATGAAAATTGCATCAGAGCATCTTCATAAACTATATATTTGGGCCATTATTCATATCTTCTGAGAAAGAAGATGGAGCAAGCAAGACAAGCTAACTGGCCTTCTCCAATGCAATTGGATATGCCATATATTTAAGACAGAGATACAAATTCTGGTACGCTAGTACTGATAAAATCAATTTCTATTCCCATTTCCTCCATCACCCCCTCCAAAGAAAAGGAAGGTAATTCTCAGCTTCTATCTGCCTTTTCATCCTCTCTGCTCAGCCTGCGGTAATGGAACTAACCCTCATGTCTGCATTGGGGCAAGGATTTTACATTGGTAGTTAATTCCTTCTCTTCAAATCAATTTATTGTTGGTTTCCTATAATTATATAAATACTGTGTGAGAGATGCATATCATTATTAAACTGTTATTTTTCTTATTTCCTTCATTACACTGGTGCTTTGGTACCCGTGTTTTTGCCCAAGCATCATGAAAAGCCAGGATTAAATTGCACATTATAAAGAAAAACTTACAGAAAAAATTGTAAATTAACTGTAATGCACTCAAAAAGTGATGCTGCTTAATATTATTCATGAGAAGACCAGTTTCTCTGCTGCAAAGGATGCCTCATTCTTAGCCCATTCTCAGAACTCAATTTGTCTAAAGGGTTGCTATCATACCCTTGCATAGTAAACACAACATTCCTATGTGACTGAAAAGCATAATATCAATTCCTATAAAAATAAACAGTCAATTTGAAAAAATATTAACTCAATATTTGCAGCATTTCCCCATCAGAAGAGTTTTAGATTTCTGGATAAATGTCAGAAACACAGTTCTGTATTTCTACATCACTACTTTATTCAGTGCATTTTAGCTGAGGTATTGGTGAAGCAGCAGCCTGGTTTTAGGGCAACCTGGTCCAGAGATTGGTCCCAATATTGTATTTAAATCCCCTAAACCACAATCTCCCTCTGCAGGACAATCCTACACCCATCTTACAGAGCCAAATTCATATTTGTAAATGAACAACAAAACTTTTAGAGGGTCTGCATACAGTGACAATGACATAATCAATCAAGATTTAAATCTAAGCAGTTACACAGTTACCATAACTCTGAAACTGGCAGAAATTTGCAAGTGAGGCTTTTAAAATAAATTTTAAAAATCAATAATCATGTAGTCGACCTGACAGAAGCTTATTTTCGCCTTACAGCAGATGTATAAACAATTCTGTTCATTACTAAGAAGTTCATCTTATTCTATTAGGTGGTAAGTGGGGTGTTAAAATTTATGTCAAAATATGCAGTAGAGTTCTATCTTTGAAACATGAGCCAAATTTACTCTGATTTAAGCTAATGCACATGCCTGAAAATCCATTGACTGCAAATAGGTGTAGAACTTGGCTTAGGACATTCCCTCCACATTGATTACAGTTTTCATTGGTTTATTTCTTCCATTTTTTTAATAGTTGGTGTTTGCCTATTATTGCTGCAGATGTTGACTTCAAAGTCGCAGACAGTAAAATTATTTGTTTACTACAGACTTCCTTCTGCCTGTTATCCTAACAATGTCTGTTAACTTCATTGATTAGTGAGACACTGATAACTTGGTCTGCTAAAATAGCACAGGAAGCTTGCATTCTCCTGGTTTTTATTTCCAAAGTGTTGCAGACCCCCTGTCATTTTTACTCAGCTTATGGTCTTTTTCACTGAATCTTACCAGGGATTCATGTGTCACCCCCACTTATATTAGTAACCTACTGGCAATTAGGAAAAAACAATAAACCCTCACCCCAAAAAACCCAAACCCAATACAGTACCTGACACCAAGGACTAAAACTGCAAATAGGCCACCAGCTGACCTTGATTATTATGACCACCTTCACCTTTGTCTTCCTCCCAGCCAAATTCTCATGGCTTATTTAAGCTCAGGCTCCAGAACTGTGTTGTCAGTTAGCCTTGTCCTTTGCTGTCCTGACTTGCTGACTGTTTTTTCTGGATTAACCTCAAGCCCTGTGTTGCATGTCCAGCCCCATCTCCTGTTGCCCCTGATTGGCATCCCTCAGTGGACACTGGATTTATTTTGCTTACCTCACCATGCCTGGGACTGTTAAGGGACCCTAAGAGTGATCCAGCCATGTCCTCTGATATTTTGGGACTGCCCTCTTGTGTCACCCTTGGCTCCCAGATCGTTCTCTCTCTTGGAGCAGCCCTGCTCTTGCTGACATTGGGTATCTTTGCATCTAAATCTTGAGCTTTGGCCCAGGAACAGAGCACTTATGGAGAGCATTTACAGAAGGTAGCATGTTCAATTAGAAACTATCCCATGCAGACCAGAGGGAATCATTAGGAAAATAAGACATAGAGAACAGGTAGGTATTCCTATAGTTCTTACAGCTTGTGCTGTGGTAAGAGGCATACTGGAACAGATCAGAGAGTCATCCCAGCCCATTGTTTTGTCTCTTTCAGTGACAAATAGTAGATGTTCATAAAAGATTTCCAAAACGGGCACATCTCAAAAGATTCTTTCTTGCATACACTTCTGAAAGTATATAGATATAGAAACATCTGAGACAAGGTGACATCAAGTTTCTGCTTATAATCACCCCGAGTGGACATACCCTCTGTGACCTTTTGAATCCATTTAGATGTTAGACCTCTACAACATCCCACAGTAACCAGTGCCACTATGATGTTGTCCATTGTGTGGAAAAGAGCATCCCTTCATTGCGGGCCCACTGCATGGACGTTTTCTGCTTCTTGCACCAGCTGCTCAGAAACCAAATCTCAAGCAAAGCCACAAGGAAACTCAAGACAAAGCAGATCAAGGGGAAGAAAGGAGCAGCAAGCACAGGTGACAGTTCTCAAGCTGCAAAGTTGACAAACAGCATAACTTGTGTCCTCCTCCACTTTTCATGACTGAGATAACCCAAGAACGCGTTCCAGAAAACACACTGCATGCAGCTCGAGAGCCTAAATAAGCCAAAGCTCTGAGCACGAACAGGCCCAAGCCCCTTGTTTTTTTCCTTCTCAGCAGAATCCAAGTGACAAGAGTTCAAATCTGGATGTGCTTTATTTGGGCGCGAGGTAAACACTGGAGCCAGGGAGGGTTCCTGGGTGAAGTCAGCATAAATGCAAGGCATGCCTTCCCACGGAGCACGCTTTTTGGTGAGAGCAGTGAAACAACAAACAGCGCCGCAAGGAATAACAAGAAATTAAATACTTTGTGTTCGAATCTATCACAAATGTTTATCTAGCAAATACATAGTTCAAGTGCCTGAACTATCCAGATTGCTTTAATTTTTAAAAAAAATCTGCTGTGCTGACCATGTTCTGGGGGGGGGGGGGGGCAGGTTTTATTACAATCCATGGCACGTCGCTTCCCTGGCTGCACAGCAGAGCTGTCAAAGAAAGCTTTAAAGACCCCGTTTCACTGGGAGGAGCAGCCCCCTCCCATTTCCCAGGCAGCAGAGCTCGCATCATGAAACAAACAGGAGCTCCTGTCCTTCATGCAGGGCTTTAGTGTTTATTTCTTTGGAGGTCTAATCATGAAGGTTACTGGAAAATGTTCAATCTGACGAAAAAAATTTTCCCTGTTCAGCCATTTTCACTTCACAGTCAAGATGTGACAGACTCTGATAACTTTACAGAGTAGCTGGTGGCATTTCAGCAATTGCTGGCTGTCAGTCCATGTTCACCTATTGATACCTGCTTGCAGATTTACTTTGAAGTGAGCAGACAGGTTAAAATGACTATCAAACAGAAATCAAATATTCCGGGCTATTTTAATTATCAGGTTGTTCAGTGAAGCCCTCCCAAGGGTGCAAACAATATTTCTTTTTTAATCTAAAATGCACCATTCCTTTCTCTAATCTGAAGAATAGTCTCTCTGACACTAAATGTCATTTAGCCCATTAGTAATGGATTTTATCTGCACATATTTTCTTTTTAGTTTGACAATATAAGTATTACCTAGTTAGCCAGAAGATTTGAAAAGAACAGACTGTAGTCAAAAAATGCTCTACTAAAAGCAATCAAATATAAACAATTATAAAAGTAGGAAGACATACCTCTTACAGCAAAATTTTTTTAGTTAAATGATTAATTCAAAACTACATTTGCCTCTATTTTCTCTTAAAAACTTATCTATTTTCCCTTACAAAAGGGGAACTAAAGCCTTCATAATAACCCTGTGAACTGCTTACTCAGAATGCTGATGTTTTTTATGTTCTGCATTTTTATAGGCCAAATTCCTGCTTTAGCTCTGTGTTACTGTGGCATTCAGTACCGTCAGGGCTGCTAAATTATTTCAAGTCTGCAAGGAATAATAATGTCTTGGAATAGTGTTCTGCTGATATTTAACCTTAAAGGCTATGTTTCTGAGAAAACACTGATGTCATCCTCCCCCCCAATACAGGGTGCTTCTTTTATCAGCATAACAAAGCAGTAGAAGATAAAACAACAGACAAATTCCGAAGTTTTTATATCTGAGTTCTCTGCCTCAACTCTGATTTCACCCACACAAGTCTACCATCAGCACTATTTTGTCCTCTAATAAGGTCTAACAGCACCCAGTTTTTTCCCAAGTCTATTGACTTGGGAAAAAAACCCAGATTATTGATTTACTTGATATTATTATTTAAATGGTTTTGTTACAAAAAAAAGGCAATAAAAAACGGTGGTTTCTAGTTTTATCACTTTTTTAAAATTCTACTTGCATTTTCTTCAGAAGCCAGCAACATGTACTAAAGCATCTTAATGTATTTCATCACTGTAATCTCTAGATCAACAGGTAGGCCGGAATGATTTTATTTATTTCTCTGCTAGATTAAAAGGCAACACGCTACCTTGAAATGCTAAAAATTATGCAATAAATCAAAGACCAAAACCATAATAATCATAACTCCAGTTCTCTGAAGATCAGAGGCATGAGCCATCTGAACTTCCGGACTAAAAGTGTGAGATTCTCCTGTAACTTTGTGTTGTGGTGTAAGCACAGATGGCAACTAAGTACCACACAGCTGCTTGCCTACCTCCCCACCCCCCAGGTAGGATGAGGAGAATTGGAAAAAAAACAATAAACAAGGTGAAAGAACAATTTAATTATGGAAATAAAGTAAAATAAACTACTGCTCATAATAATAACAACAACAATAAAACAAATAATTGCAATGAGAGGAAACAAAGAGAGAGAGAGAGAGAATTCCTCCTCGAAACAAACAAGTGATGCACAACACAGTTGTGCAGCCAAGTCCCCCCAGTTTAGGTACTGGACATGATGTTCTGTGGTATGGAATATTCTTTGGACAGTTCAGATCAGCTGTCATGGCTGTGTGCCCTTCCAGCTTCTTGTGCACCTCTGCACTGGCAGAGCATGGGAAACTTAAAAGTCCTTGACATAGAGTAAGCACTACTCAGTGAGAACCAAAACATCAGCGTGTTATCAACATTATTCTCATACTAAATCCAAAACACAACAGTGTACTATCTTCTAAGGACAAAATTGTCCCAGCTAAAATCAGGACACCTAATTTAGTGCAGTCCTAAATCTGGCCTTTCCCTGATTCTGTCCTAACTCAATAGTTTTATTTATGCTGAGAGCCCACTTACACGTGAAGTTAAGCAACCCTATTACAAATAATTCTCAGTTTCAGCAGCCTCTGGGAGACAAAATGATGCACCATAACAATAATCCATGTATGTCTGCAGAGCCCTCAGGAAACACCCATCTGCACTCAGTTCAAGCACACACCTCCATGCAGGCCTTTGTTTGCAGTGCTTCAGACCCCCATGCACATTTATTCTTGGCCATTCCTAAAACCATTTCCCAGAATGTCCAAAAGACCACAGTAACTTGTTAATCCTGGCAGAAACTTGCACCCAGAAAGCACCACAGAGTCCTGAATGTTAATGCTGATGTCTATCTGCAATACCAGCAGGCACTCCAGAAAGCCTGTGGAAGCTACAGGCTCCTGATTTTTTTGGCCAACTCTGTCATGTTTATGTATAAACGTAGTAATTAGTGAGATAAAATGTTTGCATGTACCACTCACCTGGTAGCAAAAGCAGGGCAGTTTGCCTGATGGACTTTGGAGCACCTCATGCTCAGGAGACACATATTTGATGCTACAAGCCCTGAGTGGATTCTACATGTGGAACAAGCACTCTGGCCTGGAATGTTTTTCTAGTACTCCTGAATGACCAAACCTGGATTCATACTTTGAGAGAACAAAGGATTTTCTTCTGCAGTTACATGAAAATTCAAGAAACTTTCTAGAGCTGAAGAGCTGGCAAATCTGCCGTGAAGATCCAGGCTTCATCTCACTCAAGACAAGCACAGAAGCAACAGCATTAAATCCTCATGGTTAGTCATAACTTAGGCTAGTTGCTGAATGCCAACTCTTAGCAGATGCTATAAAACGCATAAATCCAGCTAGCATGGAAGTTAATTTCAAGGATAATCCATGTCAAACAAATTATTTTCATTGGTTGCTGTATCTTTATATTTCATCAGGTGAGATCATCTAAGATAGGCAAAGTATTGCAGTCTTCATTTCCACAAGCCTGAAAACACCAATAATGTCTAAACTGCAGCCCCCCCAAATTATAGAATCATAGAATTGTTTGGGTTGGGAGGGACCTTAAAGATCATCTAGATCCAACCCCTCTGCCATGGATACCTTCCACTAGACCAGGTTGTTAAAAGCCCCATCCAACCTGGCCTTGAACCAGGAACAGGGCGTCCACCATTTCTCTGGGCAACCTGTCCCAGTGCCTCACCACTCTCACTACCCTTCTTTATATCTAAACCTCCTCTACTTCAGTTTGAAGCCATTCCCCCTTGTCCTGTCACTATGTGCCCTTATAGAAAGTCCCTCTCCAGCTCTCATGTAGCCCCTTTAGGTACTGGAAGGTGCTGCAAGGTCTCCCCAGAGCCTTCTCTTCTCCAGGTTGAACAACCCCAAGAGTCTCAGCCTGTCTGCTCAGAAGAGGTGTTCAGCTCTTGCATCATCAAGATCAGGTAATACCACAGAGATATTTACCTCTGATCAGAAGTATCAAGCCCTTTATTTCTATAAGGCTTCATTAAAGAGAAATGTTGATTTTTGACAGACTTCTGTAAGCACTGTAGAAGCAGAGCTGCTCTCCAGCCACGTGGTAAGGCTGCCCAGCTCTGGGGCACCCCAGGCTCACAGTGTCCACTGCCGGGTAAATCTCCCATCATTGATCACCTGGGATTTGTTTTTCAGCCTAACCAAACACCATTAAATCAGATCCCCTCAACTGACTAGAGTTCTGCTAATCTTCCTTTTCACATTTGTACTTTTTCCTGTGAGAATGTACATAAAGTAACATTTAAAGTCTGGAGTTTTGCTTTTATGTTTTAGAAGAGATCAGAGTCCATCAAAATAGAAGTACATTTCCTCATGCCTTATTAGAAGTTCAATAAATTTTCATTAGTTCTATATCACTTTGATATCTCTGAAGTGCCAAAAAAAATAAGATATTTACGAAGAGTCAGAATAATCGAGATTACTCTTAAAGATTATGGGGGCTTTATGCAAACTAGGTTTTATCACCTCAAAAAGATGGCATGCATGTCTTCTGAATCTCCCAAATTTATAAAATAAGGTGATTAGAGCTGCATGAATTCCAGATTAGTAAGAGGCTGTGAACTGAACCACAGAGAAACAGCCCACATTGTGCATTGACAGTTATTCACGGTTATTGTTATTTTCAGCTGGAAATGACTCTTGAAGAATCAGCAGAGCATTCCCTTACAGGAATTGTTTGTGCCCAAATCATATGCAATCACACAGGCCAAAGAAGAGCAGATTTTTGTTTCTTTTCTCAGGCATTGAACCCAAATAAGTGTTGACAAGTATTTTTGCTTGTGTTTCTAATAAATCTGTACTAGAGGGCTGAGAAAAACCAATACTACAAACCACATTATAAAGACACAAATGAGATAAAAGTGCAGAGGGAAGGTAGAAATAAATTCTGTGCCGAAGGAATTTAAATATTCCTTGGAAAGAGAAAGCAACACATTTACTCGTGTGTTTGTCTAGCTGTGGGTTCCCCAGGACACTGGATGGAGGGCAGCAGGAAGGGCCACCAAGACAGGCTGGGGTCTCTGGGGCTCCAGAAGAGGCTGCAAGATTTGGGGTTTATTTATACAGGGTGAAGCATCTCCAACAAGAAAGCAGGGTATGTTTGGAGGTTCATGCTGTGCCCCAGCTTCTGCCTAAACTCCTGTTTCTGTCCTCTAGAACCACCTGCACTTTTGCCAGCAAGGTTTCTAAGGCACCTACCTGGTTTCAGATAGGAAAATCCAGGCACAATCCTCTATTGCACTTCCACCTGAAAATAATTAAAAGCTCAAGGGTATTTTAGTAAGAATGTGCATTTTTTAGGACCTCAGAGACAGCCTTAATTAGTCTGATCTTTTGCAGGCACTTTTAGTTAAAGCAAATTGAGCAACAGCATCATCTTAGCTTGCAGTTCACGCTAAGATTTTTCTATAGTTTCAGCAGATACAAAACTCAGCCCACAAACTTATCCTCACAGTCAGCACAATCTGTTTGCAAGGGTCTGAGTTTGCTAAACTGTTTCCACTTCAGTTAAAATAGAAATCAATTAAAAAAACCAAAACAAAACAAAAAAAGGCCCCAACTAAAACAGTGCTAAACTTAGGGTCTGTTCACAGAATGGAACAAAATGCCGTTTTAAATATCCTGGATCTCAATCTAAACAAGATTACACACTTATACACATGACCATACTGTCACACAGAGCTGCTGCAACCCCCTCAAAAGGAGCAGAGCTGAAAGTAGCACAGTTTGTGCCTTGGAGCCGTTCACTATATACAGCACCTTCCCAGCATGTTTTACCAAATGCTTTAACTGCAGCAAGTCACCATATGCTACAACCACAGCATGCCACAAAATGTCAAGGGCACTGCCACACTTCAGACCCGCTCAGATTTCCTAAGTACAGCTCCAGGAGGACCTTGGAAATGGATGGCACCATGACACCTAAGGTATTAAAACCAAACAAAAACCTTTTCACAATCTTTGCCTGGCCATTAGGGGTGTCTGGGGAGACAATTTGATCTTAGCCCTAAATCAGTTTAACCATGAACATATAAGCAAAATTCTAGCATGTGGTGCCACAAGAATGTTGGAACACCTTTTCTTGTTTTGTCTGCAGTGGGTCAGCAGTAGTTCACAAAAAGTGAGCTGAATGTTGCATCAAGAGGAGAACGTTCATGCAAAACCATTCTCACCCTACCTCCTAAGAGGACCAGCTGTAAACAGGATTAGAACAATAAAAATACAGTGAAAACAGAGTAATCACTAGATTCCAACAAGGACCGCTAACTTTTTGAATACCGTACTCCTATGTTGTTGCTACTTCTAAAAAAGTTCATCCAACACTAGCTTTGGGATTGGTTTATCTACAAGTAACCCACAAAGAAGGTGTTTGCATGATTTTCTTGAACTCTCTTAAAGTCTTCTACAAGATAAGTGCTCATGCAGAAAGTAGTGCTGGGGCAATTCACATGTGAAAAACCTTCCCAGGCCAAATATAAGATAAAAAACTCACCTTTTTCATGGTTACTACATTAACATCTATCTGGGGACTTATTTCCTGGCTGACACAAAATCTATTTAGCATGTTGTAGAGTTTAGCACATGTTAAGCTGGAAATTCCAATCTCTAAAGAAATAGCAAAAGTGCAAAGCAGTGCTTAACTCACAGAGACACTGGGGAGACTTTCTGGTTTTGCAAGCTAATGTCTTTCAGCACCCAGACTCTTGTGTGTGCCCATGCACTTCCCATATAATTTGTTCTGTGAAGAAGAGAAAAGAAAAACAAAACCCCAAAATTTCTGCTTTCTTGCCTTATTTTGCATCTGTGCAATGTACAAGCCACAGCCATGATCGGCATCACACTGTACTAGGAACTGCACTAATGGAAAGAAAAATATTTTCTCCACCTTAAATAATTCATAATTTAAACCTGTAGGGCAAATGATAGTGAAGGCTGAAGTATCTTGCTAGCCAAAAACGTAATCAACTGCAAGTATGTTCAGTTCCAAATCATCTTATGTTTTCACTCATTCCTCATTTGATGAGAAAAACACTCCTGTTGCCATCACTGAGAACCCTTAACTAATTGAGGAGAGAGTTAATTTTCCTTCCCTCAAATCCCACACAGCTTGTGAACAAAATCGGGGCCATTTGTCTTGTTTGTCTCTGATGTCTGCCTGCTTTTCAAGGCTCTTTGCCTCTTTGCCTCAGCCTGTTTGAAGGAACTTTTCTTTAGGTACTAGAAGCCAGTTTAACTAATTTACACAGAAAAGAAGTTGCTTACGTGCACCAAATCATAACCAGAATTGGTTCTATAATGAGAGGCAAGGTAGAAAATACTCCAAGAGAATAGGAAATAACTTGGAGTGAATGATGGTGGAGAAAGGACCCTCTATGCAATATGTTAAAAAAAGGGAGACAAAATGAGGTCAATGAGAAGTCAAGACTTGCTAGGAAACAGTGGTGTAAATATGCCTATGTGCAACATGTGAAGGTAAAACAAAGAGCTGCAGAGCAGGGCTGCTAATGAAGCCAGCTTTCCTATTGATTTCTGTCTCCTGCTCGCTGTCTCAGGTACGAGTTCTGACTGAACCTTTCACTACCAGGGGGATTTTGTGAGGTCTCTCCTGTCTGGACTCCCTAATGAAGCACAAGCTCCAACTAAGCAGAAGGAGAACCACAGTTAGTCTGCATTTTTATCTGCCTACCTGTTTTCATGGGCCTTAGAGAAACCTCACTATTAAATTGTATTGAAAGTAACTGATGGACTAAAAAAGCTTCAAGGAAAGAAATGGATGCAGAGAGAAGCATATCAGTCCTGCACAGCATGGTTCAGGTGTAGATAAGCCTCCTACCTCCCAGAGTGGGGAAGATAAAAAAAAGAAAAGGAAAAAAGAAAAACCCCACGATTGGTAGAATAAAAAGAACACAACATCAAATGAATTAGGTCATCCACATCATGTCATGTAGAAAGGCACCCAGAAATTTTTTAAATGCACAGACATCCTCTCCTGTCCTATGTTCCACTTCACACCCCTTTCTGCTCCTGGTTATACCCAGGTGGACTTCCGTGCATGATTCCCAGTGACCATATGACAATTTGCATCTGGTGGTAATATGGGCTATCAAGCCAAAGCATTTGCTATGTAGATTATTTGAACTAAGCATTTTTACACAGGTAAGCATTTTGTCTTCTTTAAAAGATGGCATGGTAAATCAATAAGTGCAAAATGTTATTACATTATAGCAGCAGAAAGTATATGTAGAGCACTGTCTGGACTCTATTAGAAAGTTTAAATTGTCATATAGTGGACATTACTAAAAGGACTTACATACAAAGAAGAGTCCTGCTGCTAGTATGCTGAATTAAACAGCTGTGTGAACTGGCATTAGTCCTGTACCAGCAAGCAGCACGTTTTTGCAAGCCGAAGTCACCCCTCAATGCCATTCTGCTGTCCCTGCCTCCTGCCACACTGCTTGCTCTAACCATGGTAGAATCACAGTGACGAGAAACCTACGTACATTCCCCTACATTTTATTTTAAAGGTACTGATTCGTTGTACTTTGTTCTTTGCTATCATATAAATCAGGCTCCTTGCACTGCTACAGTTTATCTGCTTCTACTCAGCCTGGGGAAGACATCCTGAATTTCCTGGTCTCCAAGAGAAGGACGGAGCGAGCCAGCTGCCAAACTCCTGCAGGGATAGCAATGTTTGTTTGGACACTGTGCTGGTGCAGCAGACACTGGGATGAACTAACACACACTCACTGTTTCTGCCCCATCCCACCTAAAATAACGAAGGACAGGCAGCAGCTGGGAGCTGCCCTCGAGATGTTCCCTGACAAGGCTGCAAGCTCTGCAGTGCAAGGTGGGTCAGCAGCAAGCTGGAAGGGCACCCCAGCACTGGGGAGACTGGGAACAACTGCTGCCAGCATGCAGGAAACTACCACACACCTCTCCAAATGTCAACTGAAATCAGAAACACCCATGCACAGAAAATCCTGAGTCAAGATAATTGAGTTCAAATAACTCAGAGGGTTTCGGGGTTTTTTGTGGGGATTTTTGTTCTCTTGATTTTTCTTTTTTCTTTTTTAAAGCACTTTGATCTAGCACCTCAGTGTCTCTCCACTCTATACCACCTTGAAGTTCTGTCATCTCCCCTTTTCAAAATGACAGCTGAAGAGCAGCACAGAAGGATCTTCTGAAGAACCAGTTTGTTCTCTGGTTGTTTATGGATTGTTATTGAGACTTTCTCAAACACATGCTACCAGCAGAATATGCAGACAGGCATTCTAGCAACACAGCTGATGCATTTGAAGCAGAAAAAGAAATACGTGGAAAATGTAAAATCAGCCCTGCAAGCAGGTCCATTCACAGAGAAGATGTTTTCTTCAGATTAAATCAATTCTGAAGTAATTATGAGACAAATATCTGAAATGCAGTGTGTTACCACTCAATTTTTGCAGCCAATTAGCTGCCTTCTATGCTTGGGTTTAAGGATAAGAATTTAGGCATTTTGTTGCTGGGTCAAGAGGACTAGCTTGGAACTGGTTCCCAGCACTAAGCAACAGCCCTGTGTCTGCTTGCAGGGCTTTGGGTCTCTCCTCTGGCACAGGCTTACAAGCATTTTTGAGAAGATAGTCAAGCTTCAAACTTTGTGCAATCATTGCTGTGGAGAGCTGTCTTGTCACATCCTTTACTCTGAGTTGTAAGCAAGTTGGTAGGATAAAACACGTAGACAATTTTGAGCAGTTACATTCTGTGATCTCTGGCTCCTTTCCCAAGTCATATATCAGTCACAATATTGTGTATAAGCTTGAAGTGATTTTTTTTCAAAACCTGTCAAATTCAGTTGATGCAAGATCAAAATCAGGAGAAGGAAGAGATCTCCTTTTGTTTTCAATTTAAGGAAGTGCATGACAGACAGCTCATTTACACTGCTGCCCATTGGTGAATTGTTATTACACTATTTAGACAAAATTGTCTTTTTGGCAGCTGTTCATTAGTGGTAACTGCATTACAAACAAAATAATTTGGTTTAGAGCTTCTCATCTTATTTTTGTAGGAATTAAGGAACAGAAATGGTTCCAAATGAATCAGAGTATGGATACCGAATTAGCAGTAATCGAAGTTCAACAGATTATCCAGTACTTCTTTGTCAGTAACCAAGAGCGTGAGCCCTCCTGGTAGCACACAACATCCTCACAGCTCACATCCATCAAAGCCGTGCAGGGCAGTTTCACCACCTGTCATCTTCACCACCTTCATCTTTTCTCATCCCCTGCACCCAGAAAGCAGCACCTAACACAACCACAGAGCTGCCAGCTCTCTGGACTGAGCAGAAAAGAAGGAGGTGAGAGCCCTCTGACTCTCCCCTCAGCCACAGATCATCAGTGGAAACTGCCTTCAGCAGCCTGGGGCTGCTCATGCCATGGGCAGACTCCAAAGCAGGTCTCATCTCCTGCCCTCACCTTCTCCTGCCTCTGCCTGTGCCATTCCCAGCCCCTCAGGAAGTCCTGGTCTACAGCTGTGGTCACTAAAAGGTGCTGCCAGGCATGTAGGCAGGCTCCTGACTGCTGCCCTTCCACCCTTCTTAAATATGAAATAATAGGGTGGGCTCCTTCAGCTTTTACCTTTCGGAGAGGGAAATGCAGCAACCAAAGCAAACCTCACCTTAACCGAAAAAGTGGCCAAACAAAACCCTACCTCTCCATTTACATAGAGGCCTCCTGTTACTATCACCATTTCAGGAAATCTCAGTACTAAAGGCTGGATTTTCACCTGGTCACTTTCCACCTGTCTCTCAGGAACTCTTTTCCCAGTTTTCATACACTTTCAACAGTGCTCAGTAACCAGCTGAGAGACCCTTCTTCCGTAGGTTTCTTACTATATTACTTTTTCTTTATTTTTTTCTTGTCCAGAGCTGCTTGCCTTGGTGACTGAGTGCTAGTTTTGGTTACTGATTTAAATCTCCACCGAGTATTCTTGCACTTGTTTGGGCAAAGGAAAAATTTCCCCACTAGTGTTTTCAGTTTTCTAGACTATCACAAGCTGTATCTAACCACTTTGAACTTCTGTCTACAAAGCCCATGGCCCAAACTGGCATCAAATAAAAGCAAATTTGACCACAGAGAAGGTAGAAGCTGACAGAGGTGGCAACTTTATGTTAGACTTTGTATCAGACAGAGCTGCAAAGCCAAAAGGGACTACTTGTAAAAGTATGATAAATTCTTGCCTCAAGGATGATCGATAGGTAAAAATATTGTTTTAGCATACTGTTTCTAATATAGGACATCTGAAAAGGAGCATTATTAATGACACTTCTTGTGGTTCATTACTTCTGTGAGGAACAGAATTGCTTTGTAATTTAAAGATGAGAAGATTCTGCACATATAAGCAATAGAGTAAGAATGTTTAAAATTAAAAATCTTACACACCTGCTCACACAGGAGCACAGTTTCAGTCAATGAAGGGCTTTGTGCAGCTCTGTCCCTACGATGAAGCTGGACATTCTTTAACTAAAAAGCCCTGATATATAGTGTATATACAACATGTGCTTCTTCCCAGAATATATAGAAGTGTGGGATAATAGAGGGGTCTCTGTAAATCATCTGGTCCAACCTCTGCTCACCAGAGCTACCCTCCAGAGTTTGCCCCTGGGCAAAGGCACCAGAAAGAACAGGGTACAGACAAAAGCAGGGAGGAGCCTTTTTGTTGCCAGGGCTCCCTTGTGATCCAGCAGCCAGGCCGCCCACGCAGAGCAGTTTCATGTGCCCCAAATGACCAGGCATTTCAATATAAGCACATAATCTTGTGGTGTTGGGCATCCTCCAGCAGATTTCTGCCAACTGGCTGCAGCACTCTGCTCACTAAATCACAGGGCCCCACAAAACACAGGCAACACACAGCCCCTACCTCTGTTTGCCACTGCTGCCCAAGAAGCCCAAACAACTCCAATGAAGTATGGGCTTGAAGTGTAGCTTTATATAATATTTCATTTTGAGTGAAAGGAAAGATGATTTTTTCTTTCATTTTGATGTAATTTCTTCATAATTTGGGACTTACAATTTTGATGGAGCTCTTCAGGTCTAGAGGACTAAAGAAAACCGCAGTCTCAGATTATATGGAGGTCAGGATCTACCCAAAATTGGAGTCATGGACCATGGAGTGATTTTACTGCTGATTTTTATCACTTACTCATACTTTTCATACGTATTCCACACTTTCATCCCAATGGAGTGCAAAGACTACATTCTCAAAAGATACTGGTACTTTGTATGCAGTAATATATCTTTCTTGGAGATGCTTGTGAATTTAAAGATGGAAATTATAAAAATCACTTGGAACCAGTAATCTGGCAGAACTGTACTTTGCACCCAGTTTATACTAGCATGCTTAATAATGTGCACAAATTGTGCATAATTACTTTATAAACTAATTGCAATTTTTGTGGAGTTTAAGAGACTAAGTATATAACTAAATCATTACCTAATTTGGACTTTGCCTTAGAAGGAGAGAGGTTTAGCAGTAATATGCTGCTGAATGGGGGCTATCAAGAAGACAGGATTCCTCTTGGTGGCACAAAGAGAAAGAGTAAGAAGCAATTTTTGAACACTTGCTTTTTGAGCAAGGGAAATTCCAGATGGACATAAGAAAAAAGGTTTTGGTTAAACCTTGAAACAAAATGCCTCATAGAGACTGAGAATGCCCATCCATGAGTTTAAAATTTATGGTAGACTCTTGAGGGCCATTTTATGTTGTTCTCTGCTGTATCTTGCCCTCAGCTCTAAGTCACTGCATTCTTGAACCTGGATCTGCATAAACCTTCAAGGGGCACCATCAGATACAAGTGGAATTTCACTCTAAATTATCCCCTGCTATCTGGGGAGAGAGAGAAGCATCCATTTGCAAAGTGAACAAATAAAATGCTGGGTTTTTGAAGGAAATTCATGATAAGAGACATTCAAGAAGGATCTGTATGTCTGACTCCCTTTTAGGGTGGTATCTTTCTGTGCTGACGGAAAGCATTCTCCTGACTATCTCAACAGTCCAGGGGAGTGAGACAATGAAGACATTTATATCGCTGTTATGCTTAAAAATCTGAATTGTAAATGTTGACAGGACTGATCCTCATTTACACTTGGATGCCATTTTTACTTCACTCGCAAATAAAGATGATCAAACATTAAGAGTTGGAATTCATGCATTTTTAATACACACTGGTACAGAAGGCCAGAAAAGGCCAAATGAGGTATTCAGAACATCCCTTCCCTCTGATATAAACCACAGTAACTCTGCCAGGATTAATCAGGCTTTGGCCCTCTAAACATGAAATAGCAGCTAGCCTAAGGCTCAGAAAAGGGGCTAATTCTTCCTTTTACTGAGATTGCAGCTTGATCAGTACTTGAAATTGTATTGCTCTTCTTTTGTTTTCAATTTGGAATAGCTAAACTGAAAAGACACCACTCATTCATATTCTATGCTTCAAGGTTCTCCCAGCAATCAAGAGGATTGAAACTTGAAAGCAGCACACATTTAACGACATGGCTAAGGGTCCTGGATTTATTGCATTAGAACTCCAGCAAGTCCTACTACCTCTTGTGCTGTTATTACTTCTATTTTCAGGTTGTAGGGGTTTGGGGGTTTTTTGGCTGTATTTTAAGTGTGGTTGTTCTCCTTCCTTCAAATAAATTATCATTATGTCTTGAAGTTTGTCCTAGCGCATGGTCAGCCTCTCACACATCATTTTCTGTGCATCAACAATGCAAATTGCTGCTGACAATTTATGGACACAATTGCCTCTAAAGTTCTTACTCCTTTTTGTTTTAAGCCTGTGAGAAAGAAGCCTAATTAATCATTGTGGCTAGAAAAGTCCTCTTCTTTCCCAGGAAATAATTAAACAGCAGGTGAAATATACTTTTCACCTTGTGCCTCAGCCATGCCTGGTACAGGCTTCTCCCAGTTTGATTTCATTCAGCCTCCCTGGTAAGAGAACTGTTAAAACCTTTCAGTTATTTGTCAAAGGTACATTCATTCACTAAAATCTGCTTAAATATCAGCTTGCTTCTTATGTAGAGGAAGATCCTGTACAGCAGGAAGTTCCAGCTCTATTCTTAATTACACATCTGTAAATGCAGAATAAAAGTTTAAATAAATAGAAGTACCTTCTGCATCCCATCCGTAACAAGGCTGGTGTTGAACCCACTGATTTTTAATCAACATATGTAACTTAAGAGCAACCATCCACAAATACCACAGCATATATCAAAGTAGAAAATCCTACTTGAGGTAAAATTGACCTCCATATGAGAAATACCACACGTTATTAGCACTAACATCGGATTTTTGCCCAAATTGCTTCTGCTCTGACCTGTGTTTCCTTAGTTTTGTCTTGGAGTGGTCTGGATTTGATTTCAAGGATTAAAAAAGCAACATAATTTTATTTTAGTCTCATCCAAATTTCAAAAATTTCATTATGTTTTTATTCTCCTTCATGCTTATTGGGAGGAGGATTTTTCCTGAAGACAGACATTTTAATCTGCCCACATTTGCCAACATACTTACCAGGGTTTTCTGGTGGACACATAAATACAGAATTGGTTTAAAACTGCACTCCAGATACAATCCCTGCTTTGTATTTGCTTTCCCTTGTCCTGCTGGTGTCACTGAGGGCTGTAATGGTGTCCTGAAGCTGGATAATATTTGTTAGGTTTTTTAGTGCCAGCTTCAAGATCTGAATAGCGTGGTGTTTCCTGGGTTGGACTTCCCATCTCTCTCCTTTCCCAACATATTGTGTGTGGCTGAGATGGAGGCAGAGCAACACATCTTGCCACACAAGGCAGCAGAATAGCACTGGGTCCTTCATCACGCCCCGGAGGCTCATATAAAGCCAGCAAATCTTGAAAAATCACATGATGACTCAAAAGATGAATTTTGCCTCAGAAATACAGAGAAAGATGATTAGAGATATTTATAATACTACCACCTTAACTTCATGCTCTAATGTTTGTTTTTGAGCCATTCACAGTGAAATGTGAGTAATACAAAAGCTTACTCACAGGTTATGGAAGTTTACCCTCTTCTACTAGTGACTGAGTAAACAGCTTTTCTCCTGCATAACACTGACAAGTCGAGTATTTCACCCAGGGTTTCAGTTTCCCTTTTAAAAACTGTGCACCAACTCAGTTGCACAAGCCTCCACTTATTTTCCCCAGAACCTGGAAATATACACAAATGCAGTCCTGCTTCCAGAAACCTTCTTTCACTGAAGAAAAAGGCATGATCTACATTTTCCTGAAACAGGAATTCTCTGTGAATTTTGTCTACAGATTATCGATCCTCCAGATATCCTTCACAGGCTCCAAATTTTGCTGCTTTCAGCCTCCAGGGATGCAAGCCAGATGAGATCTTCAGACTGCCTCGCAACACCATTTTAAAAGAACTCAGTGGTTTCTAGTCGTGATTTGAAAATCAGGCTGCTTACTGAAAATTAGCACAAAGTTTTGGCTCACAGAATGCATATAAAATCCAAAGACGCCACTTTCATCTCTGAGATTCTTCCAACAGAAATGTACTTGTTCCTATTGTTGAATAACCTAATCTTGAAAACTACAGTGTATAGCTTTTGAATATAGTTCTCTACCCAGCAGTTATTAATGAAACATATGTCATCACTTGGTTTCAAGCAGTCTGGTGCATGAATCACTGTGATTGACTGCAAAACCTGCAATAGCCTCACAAAGGTGAGGATTTCACTTGATATGCTACAAATGAATGGAATATTCTTGATTATACTGTGGTACACTTGGGGACTCTTTTATGGCCTGTGTATCACTGCTGGTTATCACAATGAAATACTGATTTCTATTCTGGTAACTCCTTCCTTAACTCACAGAAACTGGGCCAAAACCTTAATTTTGGGGGTAAGAATTTATATGTATATTTAAATTCCATATGATTCCACTGTTTTAATGCATGTAAAAGTAGAAATTCTGCTGCCAACTTAGAGCAAAGAGTTCATAATTTCAGATATTTCTATGTAAAAGATTTCATGTGGAGATGGGGGCTTTGTCTGTGTTGGCAGCCCCACTTACACTTGATTGCTTGCACCAATTCTGTTCCTAAGAGGCCCTTAACACAATGGTCTAAATATGAAAGCACTCAGCAGTTGAACAGCTAAACTCAAGTAGTTCTCAGGGTTTGCTAAATCAGAAAGTAGAACTGTGTTGTTTTCATGGTAACAGTACATGCTCAGCACCTCTAGAATGCGTGGGATTGCAGGGTGTCATCTGGGGACACTGTCCCTATTCTGGGACATTTACTGTAAAAGTTATGGATGGCCACCTTGTCTCAGAAGGATAGATGCTATTAATCCATCAATGGATGACTGTTATGCATGCACAGGTCACGTTTAATAAGTGCATTGCCTGCTATTCTGGGCCACAGGACTCATCCAACAATTGTTATGATTTACAGTTCATTAATTGTAAAGAACTGCCAACACAACCATGGCCAAGAATGAAGTGATGCACATATTGGTGCAAGAAGAGTAGTTAAGAAAATGAGATTTGTGCTGGAGCCCACATGAAAAATTAGAGGTTGAGAAGTAATCAAGTTTACTATTTTAACACCAATATACCTGTGTCGTAATTTTATCAGCTACAGTATTGTCAGCAGAGTACTCTTAGAGAGGTGTTGAGCATCCTTTAATTATAAGGTTCATTATTTATTGCTATAAAGACTAGACAAAGCGTGCTTTATCATGGTTGTGGTTATTTCCTAACAGAATTAGGCCTCGGATTCCTCAAGTGTTTTGAAAAGGTGCCTGCGATATCATGACTAGAAAGAACCAAGTTTCTATAACATAAAAGCACTACAGTGTCAAAATAGAGTACCCAAGGATTTTAACTCAAGAAAACCTGAGTGAGTTCTCTCTCCTAAGGCTCAGTGAGATCACTGAGTTAAAAAGAAAGTGACTAAAAAGGTTCTGAACTTGGACGAAAGTACTGTCGCTATTCTTATGTCCTACGCAGGTTTAATTCTATACTGCAGATGTCCAATTATACTGACACTGGGTACACCCCTTTCCCAGAAATGCTTGAGCACCTATGAGCTTTTCTTACTGCTTTTTAAAAAGAGCAGCATGAGACATTAATAAACACTAGATAGCCAAAACCAAGGAAACCCAGCTTGCCAAAAGGGAATGTAATTGTCCTGATGTATCCAAGCTGACCCACCTGGTACTTCTGCTGTTCCCATACCAGGTGTTCCGGATGTCTAAGCTGGATTAATAAGGACTGCCAATTACAAAATTGAGAAAAACCCCATCTGTTTAGGAGCTCTCAATATCCAGGTGCAAGGCTTAGAGTGAAATACTCCCACATTCTTCTGTTTTATCACTGAGGAGCTTGATAATGGTCGACAAGTCCCTTCCTGCTTGGAAAATTTCTGATAAAGCATTCATATCCTGGACCCTACAAGCTAAAGACCAGAGTGTCATGGATTAAATTTCCTCCCAGTAAAGCAAGCGTTGGTAAAACACATTTTCCACTGAGTTCTCTCACAAGTAGTAACAGCAGTTTTAGAGCATGAAGGTATTGAGGCAAGCAGGCAGTTCAATGAACCTGATGGGGGGTGCAGTAACAAATTTTCCTGCGCTCCTCTTGGAGATTTTCACATACAAACATGGCAGACTATGTCCTATAGGATGTCACAGCAGGTACATCTACACTGATACATCCACATTGCAAACCTGTAATATACTGTCATTATCCAGCATACATGAGGAGAATAACTCAAGAAATAGCAAGGCAATAGCTCTCAAAAAATAATGCACGGAAAACATATTTCAAAGAAGTAGGATCTCACAAAGACAGGTTAAACCAGGAGAAGATGAAATTAGTATTTCATTAATTGGGCTTACCCTATATTCAAGCATAATAGAAAATTTTAGGCACAAATATTTGGAAACGAGTTAATTTAAGGCAAAGAAATAAGAAATAAGCCTCATTCAACATTTAGTATTAAGAAGTGCTTATATTCTATGCTAAAGAAGTATGTTTTAAGAAATCAATATATTCATGCTTTTGCTGTTTCAGAGTTTTGTCAGGATTAATATAGGAATAAATAACATGATTTTGAGTAAGACAAAACTTCCTTCCTGTTCATATGCAGAAATACTTTCAAAGACTCTTGTTAAACCTTCAAAATGGTCAAGGTCTGGCACAGAACCATTTGTCAAAAATATGTCCCCACCTTATACCTAATCAAAATTTGAACCTATTTAGCTAGAGAATGGTCTATTGTTAGCAATCCACTTTCCCTTTCTCTTTGACCTCAGAGAGAGCTGGTGCCAAGTTGGATTTTTTTTTTTTTTTATTTTATTATTACCTGCAAGACAAAAAGGTCAAGAGCTGTATAAAGTGATTTCCTTCTTGGAAAAATTCTTAGCAGGGGTCATTGAGAGAGCTTTAAACTAGATTTGAAGGGGGTTGGAGATGTAACCAGACTTGACAGAGATAAATTTTGCAAAGGGGAAAACTATAGTGACCATCCAAGCAGAAGAAGGAGGCTTAAGAGGGGACACCTTCAGTGAGCAGGAGCACCGAAAGACATAACCACAAGGCAGGACCATGGGGCACTCCTTTTCAACCCTACTGGGAAATGGAAACAATCAAATGCTTCTGTGAAGTTCCTGTACACCAACACATGCAATATGTGGAAGAAACAGGAAGAACAGGAGATCTGTGTCCTGTCCCAGGGCTTTGACCTAATGGTGGTCACAGAAACGTGGTGGGCTAGCTCCCATGACTGGAATGCTGTCACGAAGGGCTACATGCTGCTGAGGAGTGACAGACCAGGAACGCGCACTGGTGGAGTTCCCCTCTGCGTGAGGCAACTCTTGGAATGTGCTGAGCTCTGTCTCAGGGTGAGTGATGAGTGAGTTGAGAGCTTATGGGTCAGGATAAAAGAGCTGGCTGGGTAGGGTGACACTGGTGTGGGTGTTTGCTACCGAGCAGGAGGAAGAAGTGGATGAGCACTTCTACAAGCAACTAGAAACAGCCTCACAGTCGCAGATCCTGGTTCTTGTGGGGGAGTTTCACTACCCTGGCATCTTCTGGAGAAGGACAAACAGTCCAGGACATTCCTGGAAAGCACTGATGATAACTTCCTGTCACCAGTAGTGAAGGATCCCACAAGGAATGCTGTGGTCCTCGATTTCCTATTAACAAACAGTGAGGGCCTTGTTGGAGATGTGAAGGCTGGGGGAATCCTTGGCTGTAGTGACCATGAGGTTGTTGAGATCAGTATTGGGTGAGGAGGAGGGAGGCTAGTGAGAACGTAACTATGGATTTCAGGAGAGCTAACTTCAGCTTCTTTATGGATCTTCCTGGAATAATCCCATGGGAAAAAGTCCTTCATGGAAGAAAGGCCTGAGAGAGTTGGTTGATATTCAAGGATCACTTCCTCCAGACTCAAGAATGATGCATCCCGATGAGCGAGAAATTGCTAAAAGGAGCAAGAGACTTGCATGGATGACAAAAGAACTCCTGTTGTTACTCAAGTGCAAGAACTTCCAGTCACCGGCTCAGTCTGACTATAGAAACCCCTAAAGGAAAAGGAGAAAGCCTTAAAAGCTCTTTATTATAAGCACTTTATTAACTTGCCACCTGCTTAGACTAGAACGAGCCTAAGACTTCCAGAAAGCCAAAGCTTCAGTAAATAATTCCAACTCGAAGTAAGACTGACACTTTTATATGTGGATACTGTAACTTTTAAAGTCATTTTTAAATTTTAAATCACTGAAGCTGCCCATCTAAAGACGACATGGGAAAATCAGGAATCAGGACTTATCAGAGCTGATCCTTGGTCTCTGAAGCTCATGGCCCAGGCCCCTGTTGCCAAAGACCCATCTGTTCACATATCTTCTAGAGCCAATGGCAGGAGCCTGCTCAGAACCATTCATCCCACCCAGCATAGCCCAAAGAACATGGGCTCCTCATTTGGGCCCTCAGGTCAGTAGAATGAATTTTTAACCAAATACACAAGCTGGGACATGATTCCTGACTTCTGCAGACTTTTAACTGGCAAATAATATTTCAATACTTTTTCATTATTATTTATTCTGCCAAAAAAAATTTAAGTGCTGGCCTGCTCTCTGCCCTAATTTTCACAACACCAAGTGCTGTTATATGAGAGAAAAATTATTCATGCAAAGAAATAACATTTAAAAAGGCAAAAAAACCTTCTAAAACCACCCTTTGAACTTAAATTTTTCACCCGTTTAGGTAGCCCCTTATTGAGGACGAAGCTTCCTATGAATGGACTTTCAATTCAATTTTGAAAAATGCCTCTGAAAACTGAAAGTTAACAATAATCTTCCTTTTGTTACCGAAATTGCTTACTTTGAAATTGCATTACTTTCTCCTGCTTCGTTTAATTTTTTCCCCTCCACTTTGTACCAATGGAAACATAATTTCTTCATCTTTGTAGTAGAATAACAAATCATTTCCCTTGCACTTTCTAGTTAGCTTGTTCTATATTCTGGTGGCATATTTTTCAAACCTGTTCAAACCTGACCAAACATGCTTTGTACTGTATTTTCAAGCCTCAGTTATCACTCTATAAAAACCTAGCAAGTTCCCACAATTAGACCTGTCACACTAATTGATTAATTAATTTTCTATAGCACAAGAGCCACTTGAAGTATTCTAATAATGAACAGAAAACTTGAGTATCTCTTCCTTATAGTAACAATTCACTTGATTTAAGTGTCCTGTTTTTTGACAACAAATTGAAAGCTGAGTAGCTTAAAAGACATCCTTGGTGCTTTTATCTTTTTCTCGTTAGTGAATATGTTAATCCTAGTCCAATTTTTGTTTTTTTTTTCAAAATACTCACTTTTTGTTGGGAATAATCTACTGAGGATAGTGTTACTCCTTATGGAGAGGAGCAAGTGGTATATATTCTTGGACATGCATCTAAGAATTTGGTCTGAATTCAATTTCTGGACCTCTGACTTGTTTGATATCTCATGCAAAGATTGTTTATGAACTAAACTCAGTGGCTACATCCCATACAAGTGGAAGCTGATAATGTGCAGGAGGAAAAAAACCACCTTGAATTGTTCACACCTGAAGTTAAGATCACAACAGCAACACGTGAACATGGGAAAAGAGGGGGACACAAGCAGAGAAAACATGTGGATGTCACAAACTGGGGTGGATTTGTGAGTGCCAGGAAGATCCCTAGATCTATGTTCTCAGTGTTCTTGAGTACATGCTGAAAACAAAATGAGATTATTCTTTTAGTTAATTCTCTGAACTTGAAATAAGGACTTTTGGGCTCCACTCTAATTCCTGCTGCATACAAGATTTGGACCAATATTTTTCCCATTGCTTTTCACTTTGATTTCTTTTATAAAATGAATGTGATAGTTTGTCAGTCTCAGTTCAGATTACATATTCTCCCTGCATTTACAAGATGGTCTTTCACAGCACGCTCCTGTGACTTCAGCCTGTTTCTTAAGAGCCAGCAATGATGTGTTGCCAACTGTTAGCAGTATTTGACCATCATCCCTGTGATCTTTTGTACTTGCTGTTTCACAGAGGGTTTGCAGAAGAATCAGTCCTCTCTCAAAGACTGTTCTAGCTTGCATTGCTATGGAGGAGCAAAAGGATAAGAAAGCTTAAAAAAGACTGAATATTGAAGGTTTTTTTCATTTAATGATTTATAACTCAACCCAAAGGTGGTTAGCAGGTCATTACTGTCGCCACCATCATCTTCTCTCCTTGACCACCATAGGCTGCCAGTCAACCAGCACATAAACAGAGGGGCTCAGGACCAGGATGTGCACAACCAAGGTGGGGACTTTTCACACTTTCCTTAGTGAGATGCAATAATGAGTGAGTATGATTGAGGATTTTCAAGGCTCCCTCTGCCCCTTTTCATGCATTGCCCCTCCAGCGTTAAAGTCATGTAGATCTGCTAATGAAACACCCATAATAGCCCTTAGGCAACTTGTTCTGCTGGAAATAATTGAGATAAGAATAACAGGAAATTGGTAGATATTGGCAATTAGGACATTTATTGTAATTGATTGTATAGCATGCCTTATGTTATTATAAGGTTTAATAAGCAGACGACCATAACTAAGTCATCTCTGGCTGTGGAGAGCTATGACCAATATGTGCCATAAAAATAGGAGCATCTGTAGTCATTGATGTTCTCTGATCTTCTAAATGCATGCTGGAAATTGTATTATCCAAGATAACAGAAAGGGAAATGTCTTGTTTCAGAAATAGTATGAACATAATCAGATTTGAGAAACCAAATGATTTTAGTAATATGGGGCACTGTGCACTGAGAGCAGAGAAATGGGTTTGTGAGTTGTAGTTCGCTACTCAGTAAATGACAGAAAATAAGCCACAGCGGCTTCGTCCTTTGCTGTTAGCATGATTGCTATGTTTGACAATTCAATAAAAATTCTGTTTTTTCAGGTGCCACACATAGGAAACATGAGTTGGGGAGACTGCTCAGCAGAGTAACTTCAGAGTAGCCAGTTGCACTATAAAGTTACTTTGGAGGAAAGAACTTCATGAAAGTAAGTCAGTTCAGTGAAAGTCTGCTCTAGGAGTCATGCCTTCCTTAATCTACTCATTATGTTCCTGCTCTGTTCATATGTGAATTCTTTGTGTATTCTAAGTGCTCTTTTCCCAGCTGTGGTTTCGTGTGTGTCCTCACTCATCACTGTGACTTACACCTGTCAATCAGCATCTGCCACCTGAAGACTTTTACATAGATATTAAACTTTCTGGGGCAGAGAAAAACTCTTTATTCAATGTTTACAAAGCTCCTAACACAGCAAAGAGCTGGTGCAGAACTGGTTTATATAGGTAATGTGGCAATTCAGATAATCAGTAATAAAAAAATACTTACACAAACACTACATCTATAATTCAGTTGCAGTAGAAGGAATCAACTGTTTCTACTCAAAGGTAGATCAGTCACATCTACAAAAGCTTGGAACTCCAAGCCTCAGGATAGCTACGGACTGTAATGATGTTACAAAGACAGAAGAAAACCCTTTTCTATACTGGAATACTCTCCTCTGAAGTAAGAAGAAATGACCCATCATAGGGGTAGGACAAGATGGATTTTGAGTCTATTCACTGTATAACTACGTATATACAAAAGATTGCAACATGAACACAACTATAAGAGAAGACCAGGACATGCTCAGCAATGCTAAAAATACATGGCTTATGTTTTTACATCAGTCTAGTTTTGTCAAATGTAGTTCTTACTGCTTTCTTGTCCTTTTTTGTTTAATAAAGCAGTGAGCTAATGTTCATGCCACTGAACACTATATTTTCCTTTCCCAAGGAAGCCATTGATTTATAAGCCACGGTTTGGATCCTTAGCGGCTTGGAAGATTAACAATTATACACCTTTGTATATTACTCATTATTATGTTAAAATAATTGCCATATTAGAAGATTTGAATTAATCTGGAAGTTCATATAGTACTAATTTTACATTAGGCTGTTAAAAGATACTTTCAAAGACCTTTTAGAACAAAAGATGCTAAAATTATATTTAAGATACTTTTGTATCATAAAATGGTAGAGACCTTTAGTCTATCAATTATAACATAGCTATTATTAAATCAGGCTCCCTCTGAGTTAGATGAGGTTAGTAGAGACATAAAATCAGATTTTGGACTTGGAGCCAGGAATTGTAGCATACTATTGTTTATGTTCATGGCAAAGGAAAAGAAAAAAAAAAAGCCATTTCTGCAGTGTCTGACTGCTCCAGCTAAAATATTTACAAGACTATTTAACAAAGAACCTCTTGATTAAGGTGCAACCTAATTTAATATATTTTACATTCCCTTACCACACTTCACAGATTTTCTCAATCCAGTAAGACTTTCTACTGAGGGATTTAAGACAATAAATCCAGGGATTTGTATTTCTGTGTAGGTACATATTTTTAGCTACTTATTACAAGGCAACTTTTTCTTTTGTGTATAAAACTGAACCCCTATGACAAATGGCTTTTCAGAAGATTAGCTGGTTGAGAGACACTTAACACCCCCATGTGCTGATGTTTCACTGAGCAGGCTTTCAAAACAGGTATTAAATTACATATTTTTCAACAAGCTGATTTATATGAAGGAACAGCTGGTGAGTAAAGAGAAGAATGAGTAACAGAAACAATGTGAAAATGTGGGAAAACTGGCAGCATACGAAACTGAAAAAACTTTGGTGAATGCCACCACACCTCAAAGGACCCTCTTGTTCATAAACAAATGGGTACTTCCTCTCTTTGTTATTTGTGCATCAAAATATAGTTTCTCTAGGCACTGCTCAAGTCGTTTCAGGTCAAAGTCTCAGCAGAAAAAGAATCAGGCAAATGCAGCACTGTTTTCTGCTGGATTTGTTACCAGGTTCGACTATTCCAAAGAGCCTTAGGGAAAACTTAGGTCCACAGAAAAGCACGTGGATTGTGCATAAGGAGAAGAGTTCTGAGGTCAGTTTCTGAAATCTCAGTCCAATTCAAAGGCTGCTGAAGTCTACAGACAATTTCATCATAATTTTGTATATAAAGACCAGAGCAACATCTTCACAGAGCATCGACAGGTAACTTGCAAAGTAGTCACTCGATATTTCTCTAGGTGTACATGAACAAATTCCCTCTGCAGTACAGAAAGGGGATACAATAAATAGTGTGAGGGGTTTTCAGCTCCCCTATACTAGTATTTTTAAATTCTAACACCACTAGTCCAAAAGGGTAGGGAGTTCTGTGGCTTTTTTGGAGGGGTGTGTGGTCTGGGGCTTTGGGGAGAGGGAGGTGCTTGATTTTTGTTTGTGGCAGTTTTGGTTGGTTTTTTTGTGATTCCAGCTTGGCTCAAAGATTTTTATCACTAAACGAAATGACAGGATGGTGAAATCCATTGGACAAGAGCAGCTGCTCAGCTGAACAGTTCGTCTCACCATTCCCATTACCTTGTGAGCAGCCTGTTGTTTCCCACCGTGGGTAACTGAGCAAGGGCAAACTCTGATTTAAGGAACAACAGCCATTTCCACAGACAGTTCAAAACACACCTCAGAAGCCTTTCCCCCAAAGCCACTTTGCATCTCGGGTTGTGCAAGGCTTTGGGTGCCAGAAGCCCCTCTGGGCAGGTGGGGAAGGAGAGGGGGGCATGTGTTCGCTCCAGCAGAGCAACAGACGGAAAGGTTCTGTCTCCTCCCTCACCTTGCCCTGGCACAGCCACCATGCCAGGCAAGGGGCAGGTCACCATTTGGGGAGGGAGATTTAAAGCCAATCAGCATTCCTGGCTCATTACTAACTTCACGGCAAGGGAAGAGGCAAGGTGGAGGTTGTCAACCATAATGAATGCTTGTTTTAAAAGCACTTTGCATTCCTTGCCTGACATGTGCTTCACAAAAGCCAGGAGCTGTTGTTATTAACAACTTGCAGCATAAACACACTTGGCCTGATTTTCCTCTCCCACACAAAAGGCTTCACGCTTGTTTAGGTCCTGACTGGGATGGAATAAGGAGGCTTTCTGCACTCAGTGCAAGGGAAGGCCCCAAGAGTTGCCATACAAGAATCTCCACAAGAAAAGCCAGCAGGAACAAAAAAATTATCTTGGTTAAGTGCTCCGTTTCTTGAAGGCTGAGCATAGAATCAAAACAACATCCACTGTATAAACCTTTGCTTCTGTGAGCTTCTTACTTGGATGAGTGAAAAATTGTGTTGTTTGGAGAAATTTTTTTCACAAATTCTTTTTTCCTTTTTACTGTGTCAAACTGCTTATGATACAGCTAGAGCTAGGGAGACATCAAAGAAATTCTGCTGAGATGCTTTGATCAGGAAAACAAATGAACCACAAAAAAAAAAAAATAGGAAAGAAAGGAGACAGGGTTCATCAGCTTGGATCCTGAAACACTTCTCTGTAAAGCATTAAGATATTTGGAGAGGAAAAAAATCCCCACCAAACCCTATCCAGTTCTCAGATCAGTCCCAGAGGTTATAAGCTTTAATGTTGTGCGGGTCACAGGAGGCTCTTTAGTTCGTCCTTGATCCTTTCAAGTAGCTGGAAATAAAAACACGGTGCAGAAGCTGCGGCTTCAATTAGACATAATATCAAAAAAAGGTTGATAGCTCTCCCTTGCTAATGAGGAAAAAAACAAGTGCTCTGGAACAACACCACCCCACCCTGCCAGCTGACGTCAATAGAGCAATCACACACATCTAAATGTCATAATTCAGGGTATCTCACAAGCACATTTTACACCTTTTTGCTTTACTTTGGCTCCTTCAGAGATGAGGCTAAATCTATCCCTTTTCTAAGTTTTTAATGTTTTCCTCTCATCTTTTTAGCACTTCAGGAAAAAAACTCAGTTAAGAAAGAAGGCACGGGCTTCTTTGGCTTCTTCCCCCCGCCTTTAAGGAACCAAAACAGCTACCTCTGAAATCACAGTTATTCTGACCAATATGCCTTACCAGAGAAGAGGTGTCAAAGATCTCCCTGGAGAGATAATACTAATTTTGGAGAGGAGATGGATGAGAGAGTTTAAATATCAGTTTCAGTCCTCATTCTGCTTAACATGGTTTGTTGTGTGTGCAGGTATTTAGGGCTTCATACAGCACCTCTGCCTATACTTTTGTGCTTTTTCACATAACTCAGTTTATTGTTTGAAGAGCAGGAGGAGATCAGCATTAAAACCAAAACCAAACAAACAAACAAACAATTGGAGAAGCTATAGAACTGGGAAAGAAAACTAAAGGATCCTTATATATTTAGACCAGATTTTAGTACCACTTTACTCTTTTAGCACCCTTTACTCCTGAATTAATACAATGGACAATGATCATGCCAGCTTGGGTCTTATCCCATAGGATAAAAGTAGGGCTGATGCAATGACTGACTACTGAGGTTCCTTATGAAACATCTAAATATTCTAGTCTGCAGCAAAGACCTTGAAAATATACCTCCACCATACAGTGGAACTCAAAAAAGGACCAAGAATGTGAGCATATTTGTGGGGTTTTTTAATGAGCATTACTGTAGCCCCAAGTAATCAAATCTCTTTCAGTAAAAAGGTATTACTTTTCCTACATTTAACGAGAGAGTGTTAGATTCAGTTATATTGCCCTTCTACGTGTGCAAGAATTAGTGTTTTCCTAGCATCAACAGCTGAGAAGAAATAGTGTATTTGCTTGGAGGCACTTTTGCTTCAAGTTACTTTTAATTTAAATAATGTATCAGTTTGTTTGGGTTTTTTGAATATAATGTAAAATATAAAGGATACAATGATGCCTTCAAACAGTAGCTCACAGCCAGCACTTCACATATTATTGTAGGGTGAAGTGCAATTTCATACAAGGTGGGAAACTGAGCTCAGCTCTCCATTCCCACCTTGAGTGTTTCTCAAAGATGAGATATGTCTTGAATGAGTCAGGTCTGGTTTTTGGAAAGCAATAGCTCCAGCCCAGCCCCACAGCAAGGCCTTGCTCCCCTCCAGCATCACCCACTGCTGCTGTCTTCCCTGGCAATCAGGGATAGAATTGAGGGGTTCACAAAATGATTTACTAATGAGACAAAATACTGGCAATTTCCTCAACTGAGACTTAAATAAAATAAAACAAACAACTTCTCAGAGCATTATATATTTTAACTTCTTCAAACAACTAGGTTTTTCTACAGAGTCTTTAGCACTGTACATGTTTTTTACAAGCCTCCTAACCCAAATTGCTTGTGGAATTACATAGCTGTAGCAGTTATAATGGAAAGTGTCAGGAAATTTTCCTAAGACCCTACTTTTGGTTAGTTGTGATTTTGCAAAAACCCTAATCACTCTAGGGATTTTCTATCAAGGATGCAGGCTCCCTAGATCCTATTAATAGGATAATTATTAGATTATCATTTGCTGGTAACTGGTAGAGACTTGCTGGACCTTGACAGCTACAGTGTTTAAAAACCTTGCTGAGTGTAGAGTCACCATGCAGAGTCCTTCCTGTTGGAGAGCTCACACATTCATTAGGATAAAACCAAAGCTGAGCATGCCCCAACCTTTTACAACCCCTTCACGAGCTCTTTCCAGAGCACTGAAATGTTTGTGCAGTCATGGAGATGTGCAATGAACAACGAAAGTAGGAAAACAGGTTCTGTGGAAAGCTCCAAGTTCAGAGCTTTCCAAGCACATTTTTTCATGCCCATCCCCTCCCCTGTGCCATCCAGAAGGGAGCATAAGCACAGCAGTTGAGACTCAGAAATGGCACATTTTACAGAACTTTTAATTGCTCAGACTTTGAGGAAAAAGTCTTTTTCCCATAAAATTCAGGCCCTCGTTTTGTATTACTTGCACCAAAAATCAGTTGTTATGATTGGCATTTTCACAAATGACCATGAAATTCTAGCATTACAGCCATTCATTGCAGGCATCATCCCTTCAGAAATGTCAGTACTACTACTATTAGTAATAATAACCTCCTTCAGTACACATCCCTTGCTTTTTTATTCTTTTGCATAAGAAGGTGGAGTGTTTCCAATCAGACATTTCTAAGTTTATAGTCACCACTGCTCTGATGGTGTTCTCTGGGATGGCCAACAGCTACACAGGTATAGTGACTACCTGACAGTGCTTTTTAGCTTACTGAAAAAAATAGGAACTAAATGGTAAGAAACCTGCTCATAAGGGTAGTTGTTCATTGAGGAGGGAACATTTAACTTCCAATTTAATTTCAGATAGAATAACTGGAGCACTTCTATTGCTCCCTTTTCACCACTGAATGTGGCAGAAAAAGAGGACAATTATTAGGCATTCTATTCCAGGAAAAATCCTGAAGTGAGTTGCTTGAATTACACCTTAACATTTTATCCCTAAGGATAAGATCACCACCATCTGTAAAATATCTACATATATGTGGGTGGAAAATTCTGTAAATGAGTTTTAAAAATAAATCTGCTTTCAGAAATAATTAACCCTCCTCCATAATTCTTTCTTTCCTGGGTTAGAAGAGAAAAAAAAAAAAATTTTAGTTACCCTCAAGCAAAGGTGTGGGGTTATGCTGGTGGTATTCTTGTGTTTTGATCTTAACTGAATGTCAACAAAACTCATAAAAAATTAAAATTATAAGGACTGAAAATTACAGAAGACAGCAGGTTCATGAAGCCCTGGAGAGCTGCACATTGTCAGTTCATACACAATAAAAGGCAAGCTCAGAATGCCTTTGATTAAGTCTGTTCTTAATTATTGAAGAACAAGGTAATACAAATAAAATATATATATATGAATCTGCAGCACTATTTATACCTTTCCTATCTAAACATTGTATGTTTAGTTCTTCAGATGACAATCAGACAGCAGAAGTTATGGTTGGCTCTGCAGAAGACTCACTAGCAAAAGAGTTGGGCACACTGATTTGCAGTTTGTTGTCAGCAAATAAGTTAGTAAATTGTCTGCAGGGTTTTTGGCAGTTCAACAAGGAAAATAACCAGCTTGATTAAGTGGTCATCACTGAAGAATCTCAAAAAATACTACTTTAGCAAAAAACAGCCAGAAAACAACCAGGCCCCATCATCAGAAGTGCTTTAATTAGAAGCAGTCATGCAGCCTTTAAAAAATTATTTCTATTTCAAGAAAAGGCCTAGAACTAGATCTGAAACAGTTTCATATTTGTATAGTTTCAAAATTCAGCAGAATTCAAATCTAAATCCAGACACAGCTAGGTAAGTGATCTACTGAAACAAAGCATGACCTTTTCTCTTCCCACAGAGCAACTGGGAAGGATAGGAATTTTAACTGGGTGAAGGGGAGAGAATTCTTCTCTTCTTGAGCAAAGTAGAATGTATTATGTTTTATTTATATGTACATTGCATTAGTATTCCATGCTTTATTATAGCTATGTAATGCTTTGCATGTTGTGTACGTACTGTACAATTAAAAAGCCCTAAATCACTGTTATAACATGGAAAGGTAGAGGTAAAATTTGCACCCAAGTCAAATTGATGGGTAATTCAAAATAAGCCTCTCGCCTCTGGCAGGTAAAAAGAAAACCAAGTAACTTTTAGATGAGTACAGCTAAGGGGTAAACTCTACCTGATGTAATAAACACAGGCCAAATAAACAGCAGCGTCTTCCTGAGAAGAGTTTTCCCCTGCTTTCTTTCAGACTCTTTTCTCTCTATGAAGAAGAGAACATTTTTTTCAGCCCTTACTTCAAAATACACAATAAATCTTAAAAAACTTCACTTTTTATAGTACTCCCATTTAAGATTAATATTGTAGCCTCATTTACTGTTAGATAAACCTTGATCTAATTTTAGAGAATTGCTGGAAAACATCTACATACACACACCTGGAAGCAAAGCCCCTTGTTAGGTCACAGATCCTTCAATGAGGTCCACAGCACACAAATGGCCTTGGCCAGCTCAGATACCAAAATCCTCTAATTCCTAACATGGTGGGACACTTGCCTCTTCCTCTTGCCATCTTCCTCTCAAATCTCACATGGGCCGACTCTGCTTGACATTATGTACCTGTTCTCTAAATTTGTACCACAAACAGTCACCCAAAACACAATTTCCAGGAAATGATACCTTCACTAACTAAACTTCAATTTTCAGAAATAAACAGCTGAAAGTACACTTGCTTAAAATTATTTCCAGAGAGAACTAAATCCTGTATCTAGGATCCACAGCCCTGATTTAGAAGGTTTTCATCATCTACCACTCCAAACAATGGCTGGAGTAGTATGATTTCTTTGCAAGGCAAATAGAATATTTCCTTACTTGAAGAAAAAGAAGACATCCAGTTTAGTTGAAATATATCTCCAGGGTACACTTCTAGAACTCAAACTAATTTTTTAACAAACAAATATAAATTATTCTACTGGAAACTTATGAAAGCCACCAGAAAAAAATAAGTCACATATAAAATTGTCAGTACCCATTCAACAGTTACATGCTCAGTAATTAAATTTAGACTTCAAATGCTGAAGGAAAGGCCTGCATATCCTTGGAGAATCCAGCTCTTAACATTACCAACTATCAATATAAAAGTAAAACCCTAAATTTAAATGGTATTTCTTGTCCCTACAACTAAATTAAAAGCAGAATCAGACATTGAATTGGTAAATCCAATGACATCAACATAAAGTCCTTAAGTTTAGTCAGAGGTGATCATTAGGAGGCAGCAAATTATTTCTTGTCTCAATAGAAACAGAAATGTTCTCCAAACTTATTTTTTTTAATTGTCAGGGAAAATACCCCAAGCAAAAAGAAAAAAAAATCCAGGTATCAAAACTCTCTTAACCTTTCTAAAAGACCAGATATGTTCTGGGCTTTATCCTTGATTAAAACAGACATGCCACCGGTGCTCCAGAGAAAAGCATGTACACTCAGCTGAACTTCTACCTCTTTGGTTCAAAGGATAATATCTTGACATTAATCAGGGACATATAAAAGCAAAACCAGTCAACAACAGCAAAAACCCTTTGTCATTTCAGCATGGTCTTCAAATAGGCCCAGTTTGGCTGGTTTAGACCAAGTTGTAGAAATACACCTTTATTTGCAGCTCAAGGTGAGCATTGAGATTCTTTGCTACTAAAACAGCAAACCAAATCCAGCAACAAATGGCTGGAGTGCTGCCAGTTTGAAGACAGAACTGTGGAAGTGTATTAAGGAGTATTGGTCATTAGAAAGGAAACAAAAAATCCTAATTTTGTGTTGTTTGACAACAAAATTTGTTTCCTATTGCAAGATCTTTCATGTTGTTTCACACAAACTCAGGTTTTGCAAAGAGGACATATTTTTAGGCTGGCTGTGTCCAGAAGCAATGGAAACATGGTTCCACTCTTACCAATCACCCAGGCTACCTTCCAGATCAAACATGTGCCTACACTTTTACATTACCGTCCCCAGCTGCAAGGAGTTGAAGATTCCAAAAATAAAAAGCAAGTTTGAAGAATGCCTGTAGTTTCTGCCCTGACAGAATATTGATATTCGGAGAGATGAAAAGCCCCATTTTATCCAGAGGGCAAGAACAGCACAGACAGGGCCTGGAAGCTTTCTGTGTTGTCCTATCCCTCAGAAAATACTGAAACAGCAAACAACTTTGAATGAATCCACATTGTCTACTAATTCCAATGGATTTCAACTCCCTCTTCTCTCCTCTCCAAAGAATCTTGAGCACCCAATATAACATCCCTAACAATAATGATAACAATAATGATAATAATAATGTATCGTTCATTTCCAAAGCACTATAGACAGTAGTAGATCATGGAACAGTACTCCTGTTCCCAAAGTCTTTGTCTTTCCTTTCTTGAAGATCTCTTCTTCGTGAGGGACTAAGAAGGGTAGACACAGGGTTTATGGTCAATCACATCATTAAGAGAAATTTTGGTGGTGATTTCAGAGGTATGAAACCTTTACCTGAAATTTTTGGCATCCTCAGATCGACTGTACTAAAGCTAAAGAATTTCCTGCATAATCCTTCATTTTTAAAGAGTCTTGTCTTCAGGTAAAGAAGACTGATAAAAATAGTACAACAGTTAAATTTCTGTAATGAGTGTGCTGCACTTCAGTATTTTTCTATTCAGAAATATTTCACTGTTTCTAGAAAATAGCTCCAAGAACACTAAGGCACACAGTAAGGTTTGACTGTGTCTCTAGTCACTCACTTCAGCTGTGGATGTTCAGTGAACAGAACTGTTTCTCTTTGTTTCTGCAACAGTTTCTCTGACTAGGTAAAGCAGCTACAAATGAGATCCGGAAGCCAAGGTGATTTAGTGGAGCCAAGAGTTCTCCCCACAAAAAAATGGCCAGCGTATCTATATATTTTCACATCACTCAGAAACAACATAATTAAGACCAGGTGAAGAAAGAAGTGATTGTTTTTAACCTTAGTTTAGGTTTCATTTCATCTAATCTATAATGGTAGGATGAAATGATCAGATATTTCTCTAGTCAGTGTTCCATCCAAGCATTTGCCATTTCATTTTAAGGAAAGTGGGTGAATAAAGGTATGCCTTGCAAGCAAATGGACTGCTGCTTTTCAAGAGCCCTTTTCTGGTACTGGTTAACCTAAAAGTAGTTCCAAACAAAGGTGTAGATTTCTCAAAGGAGTTGCCAAAAGCCTGATGTAAAGCTCACAGACCTGAAAGATGTCTGGCACCTATTGACATCTGATCCACATGATCCGTAATGGATTTTATCAGCACTTTTGAATACCCAGAAATGCAGAATGTAACTGATCGCACATTTAATTCCTACCAACTTGTCAGCCTAAGCTAATGAAACAAAAATTGGAAACCAGACTCAGCATGCCAGGACAGCAGCAAGCTGAGTAGGCTTGCAGTTTTCATTTTTATTTGTAGTGAGTTCAACAACATAATTATTCCAGAGCTTAAGAGTGTCACTGAGGTTTGGATGAAACTCTGCCAAGCTTCAGATTATACAAATAATTATTTGGATATAGTTTGGAAAATGAAGAGACTAAAGAAGATGTTTTTTACTAAAAGATTCAAGTATTTCAATCTTTAATACCCTCTTTCTATTGGCAGAAGTAGAACTATATAAAGCTGCATTTAGGAAGACTGCCTGTTGCTGAAAATCTAATGGCTGCTTCAAACCCCAGCCTGTTATTACATTGTTGCATTGCTCGTATTAAAGTACAATTACTCTCTTAGGTGGTGCAGTTACACTGAATTCTAGTTACTGTTAGAGTCAGTGTAAAGCAGATACACTCACAACAGCTGCAGCTCCTTTTGGAGCTGTACTGTTATTGAGACCATATGGCCATTTTGCTGGTGGTGTTTCCTCTTTTATTCTCTTCTCTTGACAGGTATTTTATCTTTAAACGTGCTAACACCCTTCAGAGCTGGCCTGAACAGTGTTGTATTTTTATCCTGAGATGCTAACGCCCTTACACATAATCAAAAGTCAAGGGAAAAGAGTACAGGTGTTCAAAATCCACCCCTCTTTTTCCTCATTAATGTCATGATTACAGCACAATTTGAAAATAAACAATACAATTTTATTTACAATACATGTTTGTTGTTACACTTCCACCTTTTAGTGCTGGAGCCTGTTGCTTGGAATTCCAAAGTCATTAACTGCCAGAGTCACCAAATTCAAAACTTCAGGTTTTATTGTTTAACCTGGCCCTGTTGAAGGATTTTCCAATAAGTCTGTGCAAGTAATATGCAGAAATTAAATTCACTTAATTCCAAAACTAAGCTCTATATGACCACACAGTATAAAACTATTTAACTACCTGATACTATTGAACTACCTGGGTTGGGAGGAAAGCAGCCCTGTGGGTATCAGAAAGCTGAAGGTGGGGGTTTCCTCAGGTCATCACTACAGAAGGACAGAGTCAACATACAGTTTAATTTCTTTGCAGAGTGCAGCTCTGTGTGTCCTATTCTAAGCAATCTTGATTTAATTTTGAAGTCCTGTTTGCCAGTAGTTTGACTACATATTAAGCCTAATATATGTGTCCTGCTTTCCACTGGGATAGAGCTCATTTTCTTGTTAGTGGCTGGTGCAGTGCTGTGTTTTGGATTTAGGATGAGAATAATGTTGCTAACAGACTGATGGTTTAGTTGTCACTGAGTAATGTTAAAAAATACTGCCTAAAATACTTGTAGAAATAGTCTAAATCAAGGAGTTTTCAGTTTCCCATGCTCCGCCAGCAACCCAAACCAGCCAAAGGGCTATTCCATTTCATAGAATGTCATGCTGTGGTGGTGCATCCTTCTCCCCTTCTCCTCACACTACAGGAGCCCCTGGCAGGCCTTGACTAAACCAGCTGAGCAGTGAAGTGCCCCTTTCCCAGACCAGCTGGGCAGCAAGGCATCCCTGCCCGTACCAGGAGCTGCCTGTGCAGGAACATCAGCTGCCTGACCAAGGTGGGGAACAAAGGATAATCAGTCATCCCCTGACAGCCTTGGGACGTTCCCTACCTGAATCATAGTCCAAGTGAAACAGGACCACTGTTTCCAGTAGTTCCCAACTTGGGATATGGTCAGAATGGAAACTTACTGATGACTAAAGCTAATCATCTTGCGATCTTATTAACAGCAGTCCCAAATGAGGCCTGTGGAGCTCTCCTGGATTGCAGCCGGCTGCACCAGCACCTCCCCCTGACTGGAATACCTCTCAGAACCCGTGAACCCTCAAGTCTGCCACACTCAAAGGACCATCACTGACTACGAGGCACAGGCTGATACCCCTGCCACACACAGAGACTCCTCCAAGTGCAGCTCATGCCTGCTGAGAAACACCAAGGGATTGGATGTGAGTATTCCCTGAACCCTAGGGGAGTTTTGGATAGGTGCCTTTATCTCTATGAAGATGCATACACACCTCTCTGCCTGGGAATTGATTATGGCATGAGTGTTGTTATTGTGAATCTATAATGAAGTCATGATTAGAATTGTAGCAAATCCTAGAGAACTGCTTTTTTAAATGTTAAGTTAATTGATGATTAAGTGCTGATAAACCCTTTTGCACCCTTATCTTTCTGTGCACATATTCTTTGCACCCTTTCTCTCTTGCATCCCCGGTCCTCGTGTAAATCATTCCAAATTGATTCTAATTCAATTCTCTTATGTGTGCTTCCTCTATGTAGTAAGTAACAGAGTGAACCTTGCCATTGATTCATAAATTCATATTAAAACCTGCTTTTTGCTAATACTTTTGATGGTGATTCTTTAAGCAGTCTAACTACTCATTTGTGAGAGAGTCCCAGTATATAAACTGGAGAGAGTTGGCCTGGAGCCGTTGACTACTGTTTGGGGACAGGATGGGCATCAGTCAGGGGGTGATGAGCAACTGGATTGTGCCCCACTTGTTTCTCTTGAGTTTTTTTACTCTCTTTATCTCCTTTTCATTATTATTACTATATTTTACTTTATTTCAATTATTAAGCTGTTCTAACCTCAACCCATTAATTTTACCTTTTTTCCCCCTGACTCTCCTCCCCATCCCACTGGGAGCAGAGGAGTGAACAAGTGGCTGCATGGTACTTAGTTGCTGGCTGGGATTAGACCACAACACTAAGAAATATAAATTTATAAATATATATATAATAGAAGATTAAGAAATTTGCCTGAAGGAATATTTTAGACTAAGAGCAGTTATCCAAAATCTGCAATAGAAAAAACCCTCAGAGCTTCTAAAATTAACAGGAAAAACATACACAACTGCAAAGTTTCTAAATATTTTAAAAATAATTGCATATTTCTGATAAGAAAAGTAGTTTAAGATGCTTTTGATGAAATGCAGAAGGGATTTTGACATGCAACAGCACCTCAGTGGTGCAGTCAAGCATCTTACATTTGCCCTGGAATGGTCCTCTCTGGGATGAGAGAAAAGCACCATGCCACAAAAAACAGCAAAATTGACTGTTCTGTGGTTTTCCTGGTAAGAGGAGAGAGGGATATAGAAATGAATAAAAATAACAATTTGAAAAAAAAAAAAAGAAAAGAAAGAAAAAAAAAGAAGAGGTGGGGAAGGAAAAGAAAGAAGTAGGAAAAAAAGAGGCAGGGAGGGTGGGGAACTGCTTGTTTTATTGTTCAGCTGTCATAGAAAAGAATGCCACATGCCTCCTGTTGTTAGGACCTTTCACCAAGGAGTCATCTGTGCTGTAGTCTTGCCAGCACAGTGGCAACATAAAAACCTTATTTCTCGATTTTGCTTTTGGGAACAGCAAGCTGGCAGCAGCATGCTTCTTTTTGGGCACAGGCTATTCTTTCAGCCCTTGAACTGATGCCTCTTCCAGTGCTTTCAGAGACACGCTTCAATTCTTATTTCATTCATGCCAAATGCAAAATTTCTCAGAAACCTCTACAGGCAAAGATAAGAACATGGTCAGACAACCAGCAAGGAGTGACCCCAGAAACGTTTTGCAGGTTGACATAAACGTGGAGTTGCCAGAGGGTGACAGACACACGAACAGTTCACAAACTCTCCAAGTGCATTCCCTCGACTCCTGGCTCCCTCAGCTCATGCCAGGGATGAAGGTGGATAAGCTCAGTCATACATATGCCCAAGCAGACTAAGAGTGAGAATCTCAGGGAGAGATCTGCCTTGGGCTAGAGAAGAGCATTTGCAGCTCCCAAAGCAACAACAAACTACAGTGTAGTCAGTACAAAGAGAGCACCAGAGTGGAAGCAGGCTGAGGCAGGATAGAATAAAGAGAGGAGGAAACATCTATTTCCCCCGAACACAAAAAGGAAGATACTGTAATCAAGCACACAAGCATCTGGCAGATCCAAACCAGAACCTGGCAATGTTTGCTTTTTAATCCATTTCTCTGCAGGAAAAGTAAACAAAGCATTTCTAACTCTATTTGCCCACAGTACCTCCTCTGACATTCCTGCGTGGCCATCCAAAAGCCCTTGATTCCAGACACTGTGGGCTCCTGCACATGGCTTCCTGTGTCCTATTGCTATAGCTTGGTGTCAGTGTCAATAAACAGTCAATTCAAAGCCAGGACTGGAACCTTCATGTGAACAGGGACAGTGAGAGCCTGAGTGCTCTGAGCGAGGAGGGAACACAGCCTTTCCCAGAGGGCTGCAGGGCAGAACAAGGGGACTAAACCAACAAAGAAGGACAAAGTGATAAACAACAGTTGTCTCTGGAGAAGTTTT
This sequence comes from Corvus brachyrhynchos, assembly GCF_000691975.1. NCBI lineage: Eukaryota > Metazoa > Chordata > Aves > Passeriformes > Corvidae > Corvus > Corvus brachyrhynchos. The sequence continues at coordinate 14,809,742 of NW_008237239.1, read as the reverse complement.
AAACACTAAACCTATATATTTGTTAATTAAAACCATGTATTGGGTTTTCATGGCAAGGCTTTGGTAGCAGGGAGGCTACAAGAGGTGGCTTCTGTTAGAAGTTTCTATGAGCTTCCCCTGTGTCCCACATAGCTAAAGCCAGCCAACTCCAAGATGGACACACCACTGGCCGAGGCTGAACCCACCAGCAATGGCAGTGGCACGTTGGGGATATAAAGTAGTTAGGAAAGGAGAGAAAAAAACCTGTGCAACACCAACCGCAGCTGGAGACAGCACTGAGAATGCGTGAGAGGAACAGACCTGCAGGCACCGAGGTCAGTGAAGGAGGGGGAGGCTGTGCTCCAGGCAACCAGAGCAGAGATTCCTGTGATGAAGACCATGGTGAGACAACTGTGCCCCTGCAGCCCATGAAGGTCCGTGGATGAGGAGAGCTCTACCTTCAGCCCGTGCAGGAGTGCCACTCTGGAGCAGGTGAATGCCTGAAAGAAGGCTGTAACCCTCTGGGAAGCCTGTTGTAAAGCAGGTTTTTTGGCAAGACTTAGGACCCTGTGCAGGACCCACACAGGAGCAACCTGTTCCTGAAGGACTGCACCCCATGGAAGGGACCCACGCTGAAGCAGTTCATGAGGAGCTGTAGCTGTGGGAATGGCACATGTTGGAGAAGTTTGTGGAGGACTGTCTCTTGTGGAGCAGGGGAAGAGTGGGAGGAGTACTCCCCCCGAGGCAGAAAGTGCAGCAGAGACAAAGACTGATGAATGGATCACAATCCCCATTCCCCATCCCCCAGGGACACTGGTGGGGAGAAGGTAGAGAAAATCAGTAGTAAGGTCAAGGCCAGTAAGAAGGGAGAGGTGGGTTGAAAATGTTTTAAGATTTAGCTTTTATGTCTCATTATCCTGCTCTGACTTGATTGGCAATAAATGACATTAATTTTCCCTTGAGTCTGTTTCGCCTGTGACAGCAATTGCAGCGTGATCCCTCCCTGCCCTGCCTTATCTTGACCCACAAGCCTTTCAACATTCTTCCTCTCCCCAGTCCAGCTTAGGAGGAGAGTGAGAGTGAATTTGGTAGGCACCTGGCATCCAGCCAGAGCCAGCCCACCACAGCTCAAAAAGGCAGGCTTGCAAGGTGTTTTTTTAAGAGCCAGAGCAACAAAGTCACCTAATATTTTGATTGTTCATGGTGATTTTCCCTGAATTATCTCATTGTTGTCTCTGTATACCCCAAACCTAGAGCCAGGTTTTTCAAAAACACTTTAACATTTCCTAGTTTGATAAATTCACCTGACAGCCCTACAGGTTTTATTTATTTAAAAAACAAACACACACAAAAAAAATCAAAAAAAATCTACCCTGAAAACCCAGAAAACAAAACTTGCAAACAGAGTCACAAAAATAAGACTAGGAATAACGATGTATTTTTAGGTATCATTCTTCACACTGCATCAGTTCAGATGAATTTGGATCAAAGACAAAAGTGAATAGAAAACAAAGGGCCAAAGAGTGAACTCAAAGAAAAGCTGACTCGCACACAACTTCTTCCTTTAGGAAAGTGAACTAAAATGTGGACTTGCTTGACTCCTCTTCTGAAAAGCAGTAGCACACACTGATAATTACTTTGTCATTGTAATTATATCTGGCGAAACCCCACATTCATTAAGTAACCTTCAGCAATAAACTTGAAAAAGCATTTTTTTCAACAAGCTATCAACATAAAACTCATGAAGAACTGTAACAGGCAACTCATCTGATTTTGCACAGTGCATTTTCTTTTTCCGTAAGCGTTTGATTAATGTGCTGCTTCTGCTCAATTTCTCTCTCTGCAGCATGGTTGCTGCTGGATTCCCTACCATCTAGCTTACTGTAGGAAGAAAATTAACTTGTCACCACCAGTCATAATATTTTCTGCAGCAGGCATCACTAACTTGGCTCAAGTACAAAGCAGCATCAGACTTAACAAAATTCTCACTTCTAGGTTGGGAGAAAAGCAGCAACATGGTGTGTTAGAAAATATTAGTTTCCTGAATTGTGGAGCAGTGTAACTCCCCACCGCCTGTCCCTTGATTCCCCAGCTGGACACAGTCCACCTCTGGAGAGGGCCCTGTACTTGGCAGCCACATAAACCTACAGTCCCTCCAGTCATGGACAATCTTAGTGGAAAGCAAAACAGTAGCAAACCCTCACCCCTCTGTTTAAAACAAAACCAAAAAAGCAAGCAAACAGAAAAACCAAAGCAAAACACCAATGGTCAAGACAGACTGTCCTCCCCCTTCTCCAGCATGGCTGGAACTCAATACCCTCACAAAATGGAAGCAAGTGACCACACACAACCCTCCTCCCTAGTTTTAGCTCACTCACCAGGCTTTGTCTGGGTGCACCCATGATGATCCAAGGGCACTTCAAATCCTCACACTTCCCTGTGCAGGCTCTCCCTGCGACTCAGTGACCAAAAGACCTCACCATCACAGCCACTCTCAGCCCTTGATATCACCTCTACCCCCACAATCAGTTCCACCAATGCAAACACCTGGTGTCACCTCCCCCACCACAGCTGCCAGAGCAGAGACTGTTGAGGCCTCAACCACACCTTGCTGCAGGTCCCAATTCCACCATGTTTTACCAGAAAACTGGGGTCAATCCTTTCCATCCCAGAGAACTGTATTTTTGGGATTAGGCTATTTTCCAGATGCAGCCTGACCCCTTAGGCCAGTACCCAGGGATGCCTCCCAGACTGGAGACTCTGGCAGCCAATCTCTGCCCGGACAGCTGCCTAACTCTCCATCACTTTGCTTTACAGGGGCAGTGAGTCAGCAATAGGGCTCAGCTGTGTGGGACTACCTTGCACCTGAGCTGCAGAGCCTCCAACCCCTCAGCTCCATGATTTGCCATCCTCCACTTCAATTTCAAGCAGGAGAAGTAAAAGTCCTGCCTTGATGGCCTGACTTGCTGCCCCATGGTTCAGCTTCCCTTCAGGGATATATGAACTCATCTACTCCAGCTAATGAAATTCAGTCTCCCAGAGAGCTCCAGGGTAAGAGCTATTGTGTAAAAAGGGGCAGTAGCAAAACCCACTTCACCCTTCTTTGACTGCACAGTAAGAAGTCCTGCAAAGTGCTTTGAGGGGGTAAAAACCTCAATAACACATTAGTTCAAGCACTGTGAAGAAGCATGTCCCAGCATCCTCAGACACATCTTGAGTATAAGGCTTCCCTCTGCGTTTTTGGCATTTCTTTTGTTTAAACCAGGTCTAGGCATCAGGATTAAATGGGGAGATAAAGGAAATGGCAATTTAGCAAACCCTGATGCTTCTTAGCAGATGGCAGGAGAGCTGAGTTGCTGTTTAGCCCCCTCCACCACATCCCTGCATCATTAACAGAGTCACATTTAGCCTGGCTAATTTTGGGCAGGCTGAGGGCAGCAACCTTAGTCCCCTTCTGATGATCTGAGAAATTTTCTTGACTGCTGTGTTGCTATAGGGCTTCCATAGTATGCACAGGGTTCTGGGTCTCTATCTGGGGATCAAACAATGGAAAGTTAGGTTCTGTATTTACTATTTTTAGATACATAAATTCTTTATTGGACCTAAATCTCAGAGCTCTACTGAATGAAGGCATCAATTATTAAGTCTCGCTTCAGTAATTAGTCTTTCATGTTAGCTGAAAAGCTTAGCATTCCCTCATTTGATCAGAGGTCTCTGTCTCTGTCATTTCAGATTTATTTATGTCAAGCTTGATCTTTTAAACTTGAGGACTTATGAATTAGAAGGAAAATGTTCTTTAATATCATAAAAGCGAGGGCTAAAAGTTATTCTAATGTATGCTAATTAACTGTATATTTTATCCCACAAAAAACCCCAACCCAGCAGTTGAGTGGTGCTTTTACATACTGTAAGAATTTAGCTGCGCAGAGGTCACTCAAAAATGGGGCAAGACTGAATGGATGAGTCCCACCACATGATATTCCAGCCTCATCTCTTGTGCTCGTCATCTCCATGTGATTCGCAAAGCAAAATTTAGACATACTGTGTCCTTTCCTTTGTGAGTCTTAGGTACATAAAGATTGCCTTAGAAAGTGTTTTTTCAGGGTGGGTGTTTTATTTTTTTCTTTTAGGCAAGTGATACCATGACCATTTTTTTTCTCCTCAACGGGCTTGAAGGTTTTGACAAGATTTTCAGGTGGCGTGAGGAGTGACATTGCAGAAGCATGAAGATAGAGATGAGTTCTTCCCCTTCATACACTTCCTTTCCTAGCTTAATTTATTAAAAAAAAAAAAAAAACAAGCCCTCATCTGTCAGCCTATCTATCCCCCTACACATGGAATAAACCAAGAGTGACAAAGATGGGACAAGTGCTCCCTTGGGTGGAAAAAGCATCTTTAGTACGTTTGCCTGCTCTACGGAATGAAGAACCTCAAAAGAACATTGAGGCAGCTGTTCCCTCACCTCCAGGCAGCTCAGGACACGCTCTGTCACTTATTCAGAAATATGCCAGTTGAACCAGCAAAGCTCCCAGAAGCTCAAGTGATTTGAAGTGCCACAGGAAAGCAACTGCTCTGCTTCCAGCCTGAATCCATGTTTGTCACTGTGATGTACAGGGGGCATCTTTCCAGCACAGAGCCAGCAGAAGAGGTCTGAAGGGAACAGAGGTTGCACAGCTTAGGACAGCTCCAATCCAGTGCCCCTCATCACCACAGGCATCAGCTACAAGATGTCCACAACAGCTTTTGGCCCTTGTGCCGCTGCTACTGGGGCAGTGAGCTGAGGTGGCTGCAGACCTCCATGGACCTGAAAGTGACTTGGGGTTGTAGATTTGAGTGCCAAGCTGAATGAACATTCAGGCAGATTAGCGACGTCATTACACTTAATTGCACTTGTATTAGGTTCCCACTCACTGCATAAATTGTTCTTTTGCAAATACTGAGACTTGGTGTTGATTTAGAGCAAAGCCTTTCTGGCAATGTCCTTGCTTTCCCACTTTTTTCTGAAGACAATATCCCTCTGTGGGTTATTGGAGCAGAAGCAGTTGTGATATTTATATGTGAGGCACAACTGCACAAGCAAGTGAGAAAAAACTGCAAGAAAAGACTTTTGTTGTTATTGCCCTTATTCAGAAACTACACAATAGCATAATTTCAAGAACGGGATCAAAGAAAATGGTTAGAAAGACATTTTAACAACACATTTCATCCAAATTTTAGAACACTGGAGAGGCACACAGCATTGAAATTCTCTCCACAAACACTGTATTCCTATTTTTTGCCCAATCCTTCAGTTCCTTTGGGTAGGAACTGTTTTACCCTACTCCAGGAGGAGGCTGGGGGATAGAGTTAGTCAAAGAGATATAGAGATGAGACTGTGGCCTCATATTCTGCCCAGCTGGAAGGACATCCTTCTAAATAACTCTGCTTCCCATGAAAAGGCTCTCATGTTGCCTTTAGTGACAGCTTATTTGACATGAAAAACAGGACTCTGCCTCCTGGGCTTTTGATTCTTGGAGGCAACACTCAAAGCAAGGCTCTCCTTTTATATTTTCTCTTGTATATTTTTTAATTTCATGTACCTGCCAATGGACTTGGATTTTGCACCCCTGAAGCACTCCACCAATCTGGCTACATCATGTATCAAAGCAGATTCATGTCTAGCCTTTTACTGAAATTTGCCAGCATAGCTTTTAGTAAATTAATAATTGCTGTCATCTCCCATGCTGAAAGGGAATATGGAGGTATCCATTGCTCCAGCCTAAAGCACGGGGCCACAGTCTATTCCCTTCATGCACTTTCCAGAAGTCTGTACTCAAAGGGTTGCCTATTCTGAAGAAAAATTAGGATATTTAACAAGTACTGCTTTCCAGCCTAACACTAGGAAGTTGCAGTGAGCCAGCAGTTCTGCTCTGGGGAGAAGTCCAAACCCCAAATGCTGGTTTAATTTTACATGCCTGTCATTATGATGACTTGACAGATGTTTAGAGTCCTCTCAAATAAACCTTACAAACAAAATTTACATACTATCTGTGGTTCCCATACTTTTCACTGCCATTTATTTATTACATAGGCACAAATCTTTCCCAATAAACTGCATTAGTTAAGGATTGTAGTGTCATCCCAAATCCATGAATACAGAGCAGGTTTTTTTTTAACATCCTAATTCAAAAAAATTTCTTCTATAAGCAACAATTTTCGTTTCTTCAGAGTCACCCTGCACTTTGCTAGATATGCAGGGCAATAAACAAACCAAGGGATCAAGGGAATGTCAGAAGTTCCTGGCAGTCCACATGGTGGGGGTATTCAAGATGACTCATTTGCCTTGCCACAAGAGAGAAATGAGGCATTTTGGTATCCAAGCCAGTGAAAAACACAACAGTATGATCACACCATGAATCTGCATTTCTGCAGTATGAACCAGCCATGAACAAAGAACCTCTTTGTGCAGGGCAGAGAGTAGAGCAGAGAGCAGAGGTGAACCTTGTCTCCAAATCCCAGGACAAGAAGAAGTACAAGGATACAGACAGACATGGAATATCTCAGCAAAATAGAAACAAAGCGAGTGACCACAACAAATTTGCTCCAGGTGTGACAGTAGCCATAAAGGACTCTGTCTTTTTACCGCTGTAAAAGAGAATTTGTTAGAGATTGAGGAGAAGGGGATAAAATACTTGTAGAGAGCTTCTCTCAAACAGAAAGGGAAGCATGTGCTGGAGCTCAGACCCTGAGATCAGCTCAGTTGGTTACACCAGGGTGATAATAACACACAGAGTTGTGGGTTCAATCCCCATATGGACCATCCACTTAAAGGATGGCCTTGATGATCCTTGTGGGTCCCTTCCAACTCAGAATATTCTACCATTCTGTAATCTGCAGCAATAAAAAGAAAACAAACAAACAAACAAAAGCCCAAATCCAGAATGCTTTCCAAGTTAGGTTTTTTGTTTGGTTGGTTGTTTTTAGTTTTGTTTTACGGAGACATCCCAATGCTATTGTTACCTATGCTAAAGAAATCTTGCTGGTCCCTGAGTAAGACACAAACTGGAATAGAGTACATAAACCTAACTCTCAAACTCCTTTTTTGACCAATGAACAACACAAAAAAACATAAAATAAAATGGGGAAAATGGAGAGATGGAAAGGGTCACATTATAGTGGAGGGATATTGCTGGAAAATACTGAAGAAAGAATGAATTTGCCGAATTGTTGCACTGTTTTGGGTTTTGTTGTTTGGGGATTTTTGTAAGGAATTTTCAGGCAAATGATTTTTAATTCTGGTTTTTATAATTATCTGTAAGATTTTAGAGGAATACACAGTCAGGTGTAAAGGACTTGACTTTAGAGAACCCTGATTTTTCGTGCCAATTTGTAATAATCCCTTACCTCAGGTATAGCTCAAATACAGACAGACTGTCAAAAGCCTCCAAGATAATAACTGTCTCCAAAAAATTTCTATTACTTCTTCGAAATCATTTTTAGTTTCTTTATTTCTGAGTTAGTGGAGGATTACAGACAGTTTCAAACCCAAGCTATAGATCTGCAGAGATGAGATAGTACTTCAGTTGCCAAGGTATGTCTCTCACACAGCTCGCAAATAACACGGGTGGAGAAAAGGACACTTGAGAACTTGATATAATCACCACAGCTGTCCCTATTGTTCAGGATAGTATCCCCTGTCTTCCTCTTGTTCCAACTCTCTTCAAAAAAAATTCTTTTTGCTGCTAAATTACCAAACTGACAGGCAGACATGCTGGAAGAGATTGGAAAGCAGCTTTATGCTGGTTGAATGCAATTCCAACAGCTATGTTAAGTACTGAAAGACATGGCAACCCCATGCTGATCTGCATGTGATCGTGTCCTCTTCAAGCATCGTGTCATGCCACAGTCTCCACAGCAACATATTTTTTTTTTAAATTCTGGCATATTAATAAGGAAAACACTGGTCAGATGCTTATTCCATCTTAACCATTTCTCATGTATGTTTTTCTCAAATAGCCCTTTTTCACCTACAGTGGAGAATGTTTTTTAACTTCTAACAGGACCAAAATATGCCAACCAGAGGTATACAGCACATAAATTTGCTTCGATGAGTTACATTTATTATGCAAGATGCCACATTAAAATGTATGAAGCGTTTTAACTTTAGCCCACAGACATAAACAGAAACAACAGCAAGAAGAAAGAAAGGAAAAGATCCTGACTTATCTTAGCTGTACATTTCTGCACTCTGCTTTTTCTGTACAGGAAACTGTCTTAGGATTTGTAAGAAAAAGGAAGAAAGGTCTATGATGTGTTCTGTAGTTAAGGGCTTTACATGTTCTCCATTGTAATCCTTTACTCTTGGAGCAGGCAGCTCTTTTAAAGGACAGTAAGTATGGAGCAGTGTGCAAGTGCAGCCCTTCGGTACTGGCAGTAAAAGCTAGTTTCCTTTCTAAACCTGATTTCCATGATCACCAACCAGCAGCTTGAATTTAGAGGAATTTTTTCATTTCTAATTCTCGAGGAACTGTTTTCTTGTATTTTCTGTCTACACAAGTAAAAACCGTATCCAGTGCTAATTCTGTGCTAGTCTTGCTCATTTAGAGACAAGGCAAGCTCAAAAGCAGCATGCAGCTGCAGTGATAAAAAAACCCTTCAGCCTCTGCTCTGATCTTGGTAGAGCAAATAGGAATCTATTATTCCAAAAATCTTTCTCTACATGAAGCAGTTTTAAGGACTTCATATTAGCCAAAGTGAAATCTGTCCAGCATTCAGGTGTGTCCTGCCTCTTTCCAAAGGACAACAAGTTGTTCCTACAACAGCCAAACCCATTTCTTCTTACTCCACCTGTGCCATATGAGCAAGAGAAAGTGTACCCATCAAGCTACCCTGTCAAGCTATCACAGGCAGCCGAGTGGCACCCAGGAAGGTACTGTACCTCTGCAGCTGGGGCACGTTCTGAGCTTGCAAAAGAGCAAGAGCACAGTGATATAATGCAGGCTACACTCTGACTCTCTTCTGACAGTCCCTGAGGACACCAAGAAATGAAAAGGTCTTTGTGTCTGTGCCACCTCCACTTTATGAAGTACAATAGTACATGACATGTTACTCCCACTTTCACTTCTCACAGCAGAGCCTAATTTTTTATGCTTCTTTTTGCTACAAACCACTGTGGTGTTCTCTATTAAAAAGGCATTCAGACTTTGTGACTTATCAGTCTGCAGTTCAGAAGGGCTCAGGCTGCATGTCTTGGGCCATTATTCCAAAAGTGCAGCATAATGCCTTTAAATCTGTACATTCCCTCTCTTCTGCTACAGAACAAGCAAGGTGACAAATGGTTCTGAATGTCAATACATAACAGGGAAGGGTATGCTAAGTATAGCTAGGATAGTTAAAGCAGAACCTGTTTATCATATTTTCTACCAGGGCTAGTGGCTTTGCATGCTTGAGTGCATGAATACTGAATAGTATAATCTTTGCAGAAAAAGCAAAATCCACACAAAACAGAAGCAGACCAGGTGTCACTGGTATAAAAGTCAAAATCAGCAGTACATGATATGTATTCTCTCATGTTCCCATGAGAAAGTTTTCAACATACACGTTCACTTTTCTAGTCACCCAGCAAAGTTAGTCTCAGTACCCCCTGAGCCAAACAAGACTAAAATATATGTCTCACAGCAAGTATATTGCTTCAGCAAAACTTCTGAGAACACCCTGTTTATTTGAAGGATTAAATTAATAGTGAAAGGAAATAAAATGGACCTAACACTAAACTGCTGTTTAGGAAGTCATTTCAGGCTGTTGATTATCTTCTGAAGAATGTTGTTATTTATTACTAATGACAAACAGTACATTCCCATCAGGATTTCTATTATATGTGTGTTATATGCCTTTCTCTGGAGGATGAAGATCTGGCTGCATATAATTAGTCTTGAGAATTAGCTATTATTAACAATTGAATTAATCTAGTCAATTCTTCTAAAGAAGTTTCTCACTAAGGACATTTTTTTGCCAAAGTCAAAATAGAGATGTCTGTATAAATATTCTTGTGACATTCCCAGAAAAGTCAGTGCACCCAGAGAATTTACTGAATGCTGTGGAAGCAGAACATAATACCTCCATTTTAACCACTAAGAATTCTAATACCAGCAGCCCAGTTGCAGTGTATTGATCACAAACCATGGAGATGAGTTGCTTTCTTCATAATTATCTGTCTCCAGCAACGAGGGAGGCAAACAGCTAATATTCAGAAATAACTAAAACTGGCAATCAATAAGATATTATTTATTACATCACCAGTGTGTATAGACTGTTATAGCTCATAAAAAGTTGCAAAGTCTATTGATTTTCTAAGATACTGACTTAAAACTGAGCTATATTTTCAAATCACTGAGTTTACATGAAACTATAGTCATTATACCAAAGTGGGTTTTTCAGTCAATTTAAGAAGGTGCAACAATGTCGATACATATTGAAGGCACAAATATATCTGGGTCCAGAATATAGAGCTGCATATGCTACTGTATCAGTTGTTATGAATGAAGGGGACTTGTTGTTCTACAATAAGTAATGTACTTGTTTACAAGCTTATTCAATATATTCCTCTGAAAGTTCATAAAAGCGTGATAAGCAATGGCCTAAAATTGAAATACTCAAGTTTTCCACATATAATAAAACTACTCCTATTGATTCTCACAAAGGCTCTTTACAATTGTAACAATAATTTGGCAAAGCAGAGAATGCTTGCTCAAACAAAAAAGCTGACATTTTTAATTTCCATGTAGCTCAACAGCTTATTATTTCCAATAACAGTAAATCAGCATCTTGTCTACCTTTCCCAAAAGGAACACTTTGTTTGCTATAAGGTTATGCTGTTCATTTGAATCTGCAGGGCAACAGGAACAAAAAAAATTTATTCATTTTTTTAAATGACAAAATAATTAACTCTGAAAGTCATGCAAAATGTGTATTTCTCCATATGTATAAAATCCTTTCCTTTCAAGCAGCTCTGCAGGGTAGGAAAGAAAAGTTAATTATCACATAACTGTATGACAGGAATTTATTAGAAGCATTACTGCTGTATTTCAACACTGTAGGTAGTTTTCCTGACAGGAAAATCTCCTTCCCGGGAGTTAGTTATAAATGTGTACCCACTTTAAATGTGCATTTAGATCTGACCAATCAGAGCAGCCTCTTTTCCTCTTCTGCAGGGTGTGTTCTGTTCCTCTTTAGAGGTCATTGATGTAGGAACAATGCTGGAGCAGCAAGAGCTCCAAACAAATGCACAGATCTCCCACCTGCCGTCCTGGTCTCCCAGTGTGACTTAAGGAAGGTGCCTTTCAGGTCAAGGGTGGGAACCTTTAGAGGTTTAGCTCTCTGTGGGCTCCTGTTACCCTGAAGATTTCCTCCTATTGAATCAGGAAGAGGTGGAGAGAGGCAGATATGGCTGGGGTGCTCATGAGATTCAGCAAGATTCTGGGTTTGATCCTTCCATGCTTTTCACTGCTCCGTCCTCAAGGCTCCCTAAATATTAGGAAAAGGAGGAGAGGCAGCCTGGAGCTACAAAGCACATGGAAGGGATGCCAAAGAAAGCTCTTGCCCTGGCACTCAAGCAAGAGTGGGGCATGGTACAAATTCTCTGCAACTCGATCTCCCTGGCTCTCACACAGGACTATCTAAAAATGGAGGGTTTGACCAACACAGACGCTTTACCAGACTCCAAAGTATACAAAGAGAAAAAAAGTAAGATTATCACAGCCAACAGTAAACAGAGTCACAGAATTACCAGATTGGAAGAGACCTTCAAGATCACCGAGTCCAACCCGTGCCCTAACACCACCTTAACTAAACCATGGCACTGAGTGCCACATCCAATCTTTTTTTAAACACATCCAGGCCCAGTGACTCCACCACCTCCCTGGGAAGATGATTCCAGAACTTTATTACTCTTTCAGTACAAAACCTCTTCCTAGCATCCAGCCTAAATTTCCCTTGGAGCACCTCAAGACTGTGTCCTCTCGTTCTGTCTGTTGTTGCCTGGAGAAAGAGACCAACCCCCACCTGACTACAACCACCTTTCAGGAAGTTGTAGAGTGTGATAAGGTCACCTCTGAGTCTCCTTTTCTCCAGGCTAAACAAACCCAGCTCCCCCAATCAGTCCTCATAGAGCTTGTGTTCCAAGCCCTTCACCAGCCTTGTCGCCCTCCTTTGGATATGTCCAAGTGTCCCAATGTCCTTCCTGAACTGAGGGGCCCAGAACTGGACAAGGTACTCAAGGTGCAGCCTCACCAGTGCCGAGTACAGGAGAAGAATGAGCGATACAGATGACTGTAGCTGCCCCTTTGAGAGATGTCAGATTGGCTTTCTTAATGAAGGGTTTAATACTGAGAAATAAATTGTTCTGTTAGGTGGCACATGTGCCTGTATAGATTCCTATGTGCCACAATTTGTCTCTCATCCAGAACATTTTCTGAATGCCTCTTTTTTTTTTAATATAATAGCAAATAGCCCCTTACCATTTTCACAAGCTTGCTTAAGTACCAAACGTATGAGCAGTCACAAATGTTTACATGTATGGGTGGCAGAAAGGAGGGTACAGATGGATCCTAATTCATGCTTGGGTAGTTCCATATTTGGAAGGGAAAATGAGCTATGCAACATTCCCAGAGGCAAGAAAGGCAGGTTTTTTAATACAAAAATCTGCTCTTATGGGAATAAAGAGAAAAACATTTGAGTTCATCAAGTATTATAAAGTAACTGAGTCATTCTCAGCATTTGTGGTCTATCACTATATGTGGAGAGCGAGAAAAAGATTTTCCAATAACTTTCATGGCACTGGCTATGTTTGGATCATGGTAACTCTACCTACCTACACCATCTGAACTGTGGCATCTTTTCTTCTTCAGTTATTAAACTTCCAGATAAAGGATTTTATTTGTTTATGCTTTGTTCCCCACAGGTAGATCTATTTTGATAGGGGAAGATAATTTAGATCTGTTACAAAAGTGAAAAAATAAATATCTTATACATAAGTTACCAGGGGTTCTTTTCCCAGGGATCATACTCAATATTCAAAGCAAATAAAAACTGAATGGATTTAAGTATCCATACTTGTATCCCAAACATTGCTACAGGATCTCCAAAAAATGCACTCTTTTCAGCAGGTCCTGAGATGCCCAAAATTTCTTTAAAATTACAGAAACCACAAAGCCAAGCACTTCTGTAGGTTGGTAACTGGAAACAAGCTGGTTAGAGTGATACAAGGCTTTAACCTAAGGCGTCTCAGGGAACCAAGGACAATAAACTTTGAACATTACCTGTCCCTTTCTGAAAAATCAGCTCCAGAAGGCACTAAACAACAAATCAGAGTGAAACAATATTAAAAAAACAGTCTTCCTCACCACCACACTGGTGTGGGCTCTCATTCCCTTGGCCAAGACCTAATTAAAGAGGCCCCTGTAGAATAGTCACTGTAGGAACAACTGCTGCAGGGTGAAAGGCTGCTGCTCTCAGAGCTGCTTGTTCACACACTCTGCAGAAAGGTACTAGCAACCACCCGAAAACCAGCAGGACAGAGGGGCAGAGCCCCCTGCGCCTCCCCCAGGGCAAGGATGGAGCAATTGCCAGAAGCTCTGTAGCATATGATGAAGAAACTGAATCCTGATAAGTTTTTGAAACAAAATAGCAAGAAACACAACTTAAGGTATGGCAACCAAAGAGCATCATTTTTAATATCAAGAAAAAAAATAGTAATTTCTGAGCTGCGTAAGTCAAGCCTTTATTGCTAAACCAGCTTAAATTAAAGCAGGTGGCAAACTGCTATAGTCTGTAACCAATGAAAGCATAAAAATCAGTTTCACAAATTGCTCCTTAGCATTCCAGTTATAGCAAGCAGGAGATTCAGGAAAGCTTATTTTAATGAAAAACTTTATTTTTCATTACAATTCACAGTTTATACATGGCAAGAAGAACCCTTGCCATGTGGACATTCAGAACACTGTGCTGGGGAGACAAGGGTCTTTGTTATAAGAGCATTGCTCGGTGCAGTGTCATGGAACTTTCTTAGTTTTAAAAGCGTACTCTCTGTAAATGTTAATTGACTGATATTTACACTGAATTTACATATTAACTTATATTTATTAGAAAACAAGCTAAGCATCCAAAAAACATGAACATTCATATCTTGCATGTTATCTAATGGTCAGAGATGCTGTAAGATTTGCCACTTGAATCATGCCCAATCAGCAAAGTCCCATTCTTTTTTAATTTACAGAGCCTAAATTTTTCTTTAAGGCCTGTTCTATTCATTTTCTGTACAGCCAGGTTACAATGGACTAACATAAGGAAAAAAATGCAAAATTATCCATTCCATCCTGCATTTCTTCTGAATCTCATGTACACCTATAAGCAAAACAGAAGGTACAAAATTAATGTGTTTTCTTAAAACCAATAAAGAAAACCCCATAGTCTGGTTTAGATCTGCTTCTTGTCAGCCTATCCTGTCTGAACAATCATCGGTATTCAGATTGTGCTATTTATCAGCTCTTCTTCATGCCCGCTCTGATATTCAGAGCCATCTCTATTTGAAATGTAGAAAGTCACAGTGATACCAGTTTCAATTGCATTCCCACGTTAGCCACAGCTCTGGCACAAGCAGCCCACGTGACATTCAGGAAAGCACTCCACCAGGGTTCCTGGGTAAAATATCATGTAGCCTCTGGAGTAACTTGACTTAAAAAGGAAATTAAGATTCCTTTTCATACCAAATATCTGGCAGAAGGTTTATGCTTATTAAAAATAGCTGTATTCTTCTGCATTGTTTTTTGGATGTGATTATTAGAACACAGCAATTAAAAGCCTCCCCCTGCCTTTCACCAAAACAGTAATTTTTATTTGCTCTTGTCATCTACCAAATGATTTCGTGATAGATAAGCTGCAGATTTTTTTGGTACATCTGATGCAGAGAAAAACAACTGCTGAACACTGCTTGGAAAACTAAGACCTGAAAAGGGTCTGCAAATCCTACAAGTCAGCATGAACAAGTATCAGCTGGACCTGAGTAAAACAAAATGCTTCTGGGGGACAGGTTTGCAACTTTTGAAACTGCAGTGCCTTTAAATTTGGAGCTAAGAACATCAATTGATGATTGTTGAGTTTTGGCATTCATTCGTGCTGGTTGGTATCTTCACAACAGACACCTTTGAAACACCATCATCTCAAGAAGAACGAAAGCTTAAATGAAACACATTTCTCATGCAAAAACCCAAACAAACAAAAGTTGTACAGGAACTGTAGAGGTTCTGGTTCTTCAAAAGATAAGGCACTGACCAAAATTTCTTAGGTAAAAGGCTGCATAAGTATTTCTTGCCATTTACAAATGTGTTGTAGTCCAGAAATGGTCCATTCCTAGGCTCAGTAAGGTAGACCCTGAAATTTTAAGGACTGATCCCTCAAAGCTACATTGTTACCATAAACAAGTGAGATTCATTCGTGAGGCCGTATGGCACATTAGAAGTGAAAAACAGTCTGGGCAGATAAAGGCAGAAAACATTGCTTGTTCCAGCATCTTTCGGAACCAGCAGTGCCATTCGTCTTTGTGTCTCTGAAGAGATGCGATGGTAACTCGGGACTGTAGTTTTTCTGTGGAACTCATGCACACATATAAAATGCTGCTAGCACTGGTCATCAACAGGGTGGAGGAAAAAAAGGTGGATGGCTAGTCTAAGCCAAGAGCTTCCCAAGGAATGGGATCCAAAGTCATGGCTACTTAATGTTCTCGATCACGGCTATCTCTTCTGCTGCACAGTGCGGCGTCAAGCCGTTCATGTAAATGCTGTCCGTCTTTGTCAGAGCTGGCAAGAGGTCCTTCTCGCTGGTCAGGTGGTTCACTGACAGTGTTCTCTTGCAGGGGGTCAGGTCTTGGTTGTGGTTGACAGCAAGTTCTGCAGAGAGTTTCCTTTTGATGGAGGTGGCCCGCTGGAATTTGTCGTAGATCTCCACGCTCAGGCGCCTTCGGGTCTCCTTGAACTCAGCGGTGACATTGGCTGTCCACTCTGCAGCGTGGGCTCTGAACTCCCCAACCTGCAGCAAAAATCAGGAATAAAACAGAGGCGTTATGGAACCAAGGACTTCAGACACTGTTTATCTTCAGGAGCCTGGTGAGAGTGCAGGGCTGCCAAAGAGCTGCCGCCGGCACAAATTTCTCATGCCAAAGACTCAGTCTTTTATTGACAGCAACTAAAGAAGAAACACTGCACTAGTAAGAGCTAACAACAACTCCAAAAACACAAATAAAAATATTTTCTGCTGCTTTTTTTTTTTTTAATTGTTATCATAGACAGCCAGCAATACAGGGAAGCTGCAGAGGCTTGACAGCTGCACAATACCCAGCTGGTCAGGGGATGCTGAAATCCCAGCAATCCAGGCTGTGTTATGTATTGTTACTAGGGTGAGGGTTATTTATGAGCATTTTCACTGTCTCTGGAAAGATCCTTGGGAGATTTGGCAAAGAATTTTCTAAATTTAGACAGAAAAGCCTTTTTAAAGGGACCATCAGGTGTTTGCTTTCTCTTTTCTGCACTCGCTCAAACATAGCACCAACATAGCAACAGTTAAAAGTCACCTCAGTGGCATATATGCTTCCCACCCTCAAGCCCAAAACGTCCTTATTTTTCCTCAGATATGGCATAAGGTAGACTGAGCAGATCTACTCTGAAGTAAACTATGGCCTGTCATTTATTTACTGTTTATATTTTTGCACTTGTATTTCAGTCAAACCACTGTTACACTAAGTTACATAGGTAACTAAAAGAGGCACCCTTTGATGATGATATCTCATTACAACTGCAAAGGAAACCGATTATTTCTCTTTAAATCTCTGCTCCCTAGTCAGCTTAATACTGGGAAGGTACAGCACAGGGAAGATAAATCACTCATAAACATAACTCCAAAGTGAAGCACTTTAGGAGAATTTAACCCACATAAATAAATTAGTCTAATTGGTACTGCTCAGTCCAGAATTTAAATCACTGGCAAGAAAACTCTGACTTGGTAAGCACAGAAATGAAAAAAGAGTTTACACAGAAAAATACAGGGAGCAAACCATCAGAGAAAAAGCCACGAGCTTATTCATGCTTTGCAGTGCACTGGAAAACAGGAATATAACGAAGGTTAAAATTAATCAGCTCATCCAGGAGTGACAGGGTTTCAGGAAAACTTTCCCCCTCCAGAAACAAAATAAAAAGATCTCTTTACTCAAGGGTCATTTTATTACATTCATCTCCACTTCAGTGAAGATGATAAATGTGGACAAATATGTATTTTCTAAAACAAGGGTAATTATCTGCAATACACAGAAGACTCACCTAGCTGAATGATTATTAGTATTTAATTTGTGCAGCTAGGATCAGATACACTGCACTTCAGATCTGAACATAATGAAATCTGCAATGCTGAAACATCTCAGCTGCTCCAATATTTTTACTTGTAGTAAACAAGTAATAAAAATATGATAAATAGTATCAGTGCAACCCTGGAGCAATTTTCTCTTTTTCCTATGCCTTACTAAAGACAGGCTGCTCAGGTTCTGGAGAATGGTTCTGTCTGGGGGAATAAAGAGGCAGCACACAGGTTTCTATTTTACTGCATATATTTATATGTACCCCTCTGTGTAAGCATTTAACAGACCAGGTATTTTACTCAGGCACACATCTCTGGCATTGCATATGGTCACATACAAGAGATGCTATCAGGCTTTTAAATTGTGTCTCAGCACAATTGAACTGTCTCCCTGTAATCTTTCAATTTTTTTTTTTTTTTTTTTTTTTTTTTTTTTTGCAGTTCCCATGTGATTTCATGTTATCCAGGAAAAAAAATCAACTGGACTTGCTTCTGAAGAAAGCAAGTCTCTGTAACCTCTAGGATAGGCTCAAAATGTTCCTGGTAATGGTCCTGTCTCACACAAGGCAAGCTGCTCTTGGGCATGCAAGTTATTCAGGAGAATCTTGAAATTGTAGCTCTTGGGGTATCTGATGACTGAATTCTAATCAGATTTCTTTGGGAAAGCAAGTTTGTGCAGCCAGCTGACGAGCATCAATAAATGTGCCTTTGGAGATAAGCTCACTCTAATTAAGGTGGTGTGGAACATTAGCGCAGTGGACACAATTCTACCTGCCCATACACCAAAGTTGTAATGTTGGTTTATATTAAAAAAGTAGGAAAAAATACAAATTACAACATGCTGTTAGTAATACTATGACTAAGTAGAATCAACACGCATTAGTAGGAAAACAGAGGGAATTGGCACACATTAGAAACCAAGAGTTCAGTGCTCTTTGTACTATACATGCCCCAAATCACTGCTCTCAGCCCCTACTTTTCATGTGAACTGAAACACATTCAAAAATGTTACCTCTTCTAAATAAAGCTCTTAGTTCCATGGCACTTCCAGACTCAAGCACAACAGGTTATAAGAAAAGAAATGTGCAGTTTTAACTACCAGTGTACATTAGTAATTTTCTTATATAATTTGATCCCTCCTTGATCCATAGGGACATATCTGTGTATGTTCAGGTTCTTTCTGTCCTTAGGTTATGACACTTTATCACACTGCATTACAGCTCCTCTTCATCTGGGTTCTGACAACCAAAAAAATGTCTTATGCAAAGCCACTGAAATGCCACTTGCCTGTGCTGCTCAAGAAAATGAAATTCTTTGCATACCTACCTACTGTGACAACTATTTACTTTCCTCCAGCTCTGTCGCCTCATTACAACACAGCTCTGTAGATTCTACAGCTGTCATAGTTGGAGGCAGTGTGACATGAGGACAAGGCCTCTTAGTCACAGAAATTATTGACAACTACGTACTTAACAGAAGGCCAAATGTCACAAAATATTTCAGAAGCAATATGAAAAACATGTCACAGTGATAGCACCTGACTCAGCCATACAACAAGCAGCACTAATCTGGTGATGCTTCTCACTTCAACCTTCAGGGAAGAGAAATGCCACTAGTAATGGGGACATGGTCCCTATCCCAGCTCCTGAATTGACTTCCTCCACATCAAAATCCAAATTAGACTGCAAGGTGTTAGACATATTTCACAAAGAGTATCAACCTAGCTACACTGTACATCAACAGCTAGTAACTTTATTATGTATTTAAGAAGCAGGAAGCAGCACCCTACTGCCTCATGATTCTAGGGAAGACAAGTCTCAATAACAAGTTCTCAAGAATTATGGTATATAGTAACACAAGTAAATATTCCACACAGAACACTTCCCCACAAAACCAAACCAAAAAATAAAAAAACACCCAAAAAAACCGAAACCCAAAAACCTCAACCCCCAAAAAAACACCCCAAAAACAACACCCACAACTTTTCTAACAAATGAACAGCATTGGCACAATTCCTTGCCCAGCACAGGTTCCCTGGCCTCCAGCTACCGCTGCCAGGATATTCCATATGATCAGCACCATATCCAACAGCCCTATGGGGATGTCTCAAATACCACGGGTCATCTCCAGTAGCACCTCCAAATGTCTATGCCAATATATCTGTGCCTACCTGTGGTGGAAATCTCACATTTGCTCTAGTAGGATATAATGAGAAATTGCCTCTGAACCATTTGTGAAGAGTATTCTACTCATTCTTGTTAAAGTCACTTTTAGGTTTTTTCGGGAGTTTGTGTAGTGAAAAACAGACATCAATAAAACACTGCATGAAATTCCTGAATGACCAAATGAATGACCAAACAGTTCCCAGGCTGCACACATACACCACCACCAGTATAACTTCAAGACAGATATACTAAATTTAACAGAACTAGGAAAAAAAAACCATGGACTTTAAGCCATCATTCCTTCTCCTACTCCTGCCAAAATCCATCTAAATGAATAATGTCCTACAACTGGCTCTCAGTCAATATCTCTAGCAGGACCAAAAGTTCCTATCCAGTTTCACTGCCACTGTGTTTTAGCTTTCTGTCTAGCTGGGCTCCACACTCAGCTAAAGGCCAGCAGCATAAGACAGCATGTAAGTATGTCCAAGGGGATGCTACTGTTAAAACTAAAAAAGCATTTGAACGTACTGAAGCACCTGCTTCATTCTCCACTACCTTTACTCTAATTCCTTATACTTGTCAAGAGTTTGAGAATCTTTCTGGACACTCACAAAATTATCCAAATACTTATATGAGCAAAACTTCCCTCCATTCAGGAAGACCACTCTTCCTATTAAGAGTCTGGAAAGCACAAGCCATGTAGCAATACACAAGTAATCTGTATTTTGAATTAAGCCACATCTGTGCTCTGGCAGGAAAACAAACAAACAAAAGCATAATTAAGGACATCCTTAAATAAACCAAGACAAATGCACTTGCCTAACTTAACTTTGCCCTAGTTTTTCTCCTCTGTCTCAGGGAGATTCTTGAAAAATCCCAACATTACAGTATAATCAGTTAATCTACTTGTATTTACAGAGTGGGAAGAAATCTATCCTGCTTGGATGGAGCTCAGATATATGACATAAAAGTTATGATATACTCAGGAGGAGACAAACCACTGAGTAGCAAATAAGAAAAAAAAAATAGCATTATATATATGTCATGCAGGAAAATGAAAACATATATTTCTAAATAATGTGTGCAGCTTTTTCTGTCATAGCTGTGCTTTATGTTGTTTCCCATTGGCATACAGGGCTCATACATTTTATGATGAGCATGGTTGTGCAAGCCAAAAAATTGAATTTAAAAAACAAGTAGATGAGCTGGAGGTATCCATTTTACTACATTTTAGGGTGAAAAAATGTGCCCTTCCTTACAGATATTCTTAATGGTCTAGATGTTCCCCAGTATATAATGCCAAACATTTATCCCTACTCCATTCTCCGAATTTTCATAGCTTCAT
Source organism: Corvus brachyrhynchos (assembly GCF_000691975.1). Lineage (NCBI taxonomy): Eukaryota > Metazoa > Chordata > Aves > Passeriformes > Corvidae > Corvus > Corvus brachyrhynchos. Next base: position 14,788,877 of record NW_008237239.1, on the reverse strand, counting down.
TTTTCCTCTCCAGTGTACTTTATCCTGCTACTTAAAAATAACACATCCAATTAACCTCTCTATGATATGCTACTCAGACAAAACTAGAAAGCGCGTTACATGTCAAATTATGCAGGCAGCAGAGTACAGAACATAACATTTTGTCTTAGTTCTCAGGAAACTCACCCAGCATTCACAGAAATTGAAGTTTCTTTTTTAAAAAAAATGTAGGTACAGAGAGGGGTGATGAGTTTAACAACTCAGCTGCTGGGTGGGTTTATCCCTGAGTGCATAGGGGGAGTTTCCTACCTGCCATCTCACTTTCCTGGGCAATCATATGGCACCTTTTCCCACCCAAGTTGCTGCTGGACACAAATTTCTATTCACTACCTCAGCTGGCTATAGGTTAGAGAAGACCAGAATGCAGAAGAGAAAAAGATAAGTTTCACAAAAACTTTTCATGAAACCCATGCATTTGCTGCATATTAAGGGAATCTCATTTATAGTCCACCTAAAATTCCAAACCCAGTGATCTGGCTTTCAGTATTTCTACTTTCATAGTGTTATTAGTACATACACAAAATAGCTGTGGACAGGTGTTTAGAGAAGAGTGTGCTCTACTTGTCCTTAAATGTAAACAGCCACAAAATGCAAGAAATACCACAAGCACTAAATGAGATACCTATGCTGAGCTTTCTCAGGTGTTTAACACCATCTTCTACTTGATCCTGTCAGGACCTCAGTTCTGTAGCAGGGAACTCTTCTTCACCAGGTCTTTAAGGTACCAGACTTTAATTTCAAAGTGAATGGCACATATGAAGCGCGTGAAGCGGTAAGTGATGCCTATTTTGGTTCCACTTCCCTGGTATACACATCCCTCTGTTTTTCAGACAAATATCAGGGGGAAAAGGGTCTCTTTTGTGAAATTGTCATCTTCTGAGGAAAGGTTTCAATTACATAGACAATTGTGGTTTTGTTGCCATGGTGGTCAGAAATGTTTTGGGAACAATGCTTTCCTGATGGAAACTGGATTATTCAGTCCTGTAATAAGCAATGCTCGCAAGTTCATTCTGGTGGGCAAAGATTGTTTGGTTTCACCCACATAACTTCCATGAACACATCTGATGCCTTGGATGAAATAAACCACATTCTCCAATGGGAATGCAAAGAGCCCACAAATTTTGATTATTTTATTTGTGGAAGAACTCCTATGGTGGCAGCTGTGGGAATATCTTTTGTGGAGATGTGACAGATGGCAGATGCGAGAAATGGCCTTTTCCTCTATCATGGTTTTATTCAACAAAATAAAAATAGCCTAAAAATATTATTTAAAAACCATGCCTATGAAACAGAAGCAGATATACTAACAGTGAACACAGTTATTTTGTTTTACCTTATGTTTTTCCATAAATATGAAGACTGCTGTGTTAGGTATTTCCTCAGAACTATTATTGAATATTGCCCATCAAATACCTCTTTGCATAGAGCTGCATGTGTGTATGTCTCAGTAGTGTAGACAAGTTATGGGCCTGATTATCTCTCTCTCTTACACTCTGCTTTGTTGTTAACTTCCAAAGATAAAGATTAAAAAAAGATGATGTTGACATTTTCCCTTTAAAAATAATTTCTATTCAGTTGTTTCAGCTGCCTCAGAGAGCCATCCAACCCCTCTTTCATCCTGGTGAGAGTGAATGACATGCACCTGTATTAGCCACAAGAAACTACTTAGGTTTGCACAAAGCTCTATCAGTTGAGCCTAAGGTGATTCAGGAGAACAGTGTGTATCCTCTGCCTGTGCTACAAAGCCAACCACTTGGCTGCAGCCAGGAATAGCAAACATTTTCAGGACTATACAAGAACCATAATGAAACCCAGGCCACAGGCTGTTGAAAGACTGCCTCAACTTTCTCCCAGAGGAAAGAGACAACAACTGTTTCATAACTCATTGGGCTTTTTTTATCTTATAAAGATATGCTAAAAAAGAACAAACTTAAAAAAGGAATTATAATTTTTACTTGGTAATGAGCAAGGAATGATTATAGTAACTACATGGTCAAGGCCCAGCAAGAGATGTTTATTTCTTAACTTTCTAATGTCAGTATCTGGAGTGATATTTGTGTGAAATAGCTCCACTTTGGCTGTTCATCACTAATATTACAACTGCACCAATCCCTTGTGAAAGGAAGTATTCCATAGCTTCTTCAGTCTCCTTTATCTGCAATTACAAAGCATTTTCCTCAATGTCGACACACCTACTTGCAAGGGCATTCTGCTGAACTGGCTTTGTCTGGGGACTCATCCTCAAGACACTTATCAGATTCATACACTCAGCATTAGTAACATGTTCTGGAGTCTTTTCCTAACAATATTCAAGTACTGAGATTATCCTAAAAAAAAAAAAAATAAAATAAAAAAAAGGTAGAGCTTTCAGGAATGTTAATCATGAAGATGTCAGTGATATTTAATCTGGAATCTTTTCAGCCCACAATAAAGTAAACCTCAGATATATTTACTGCTGTTACAAAGGATCAATTACATCTTACCTCCAAAATTAAGATTTCTCAATGTAGACCATCACAACATATATTCTGGGAATCTTCATGAGTAATTAACTCCAAGAAATGACATTGTTATAAATGATCTCTCTTTAAAAAATTTCTCTTATTATGAAGTATAAGTCTCTTGCCCTAGTTTTATTTTTGCAAATTCAATAGCTCTTGCCATCACTCCCTTGCTGCATGCAGCCTTCACTGGAGTAATTTTCTCCTTCTCTGAGCACTGTGGGAGAGCAGGGCCAGGCACAGTGCCTGGCATGAGAGACACTGACAGTGTCCCCGTGCCCTGGGCCATGCTGCTCCTCATGGAAGTGTACTTGGCAGCACATGTCTTGTAATCAGCACCCCAGCAGGACCTGGTATTCAATATGCAATAATAAAACAGCAGTCTCTAAATGCCTGGTATGCCCAGCTAAGAGGCATTACACAAATATAAATATAACCACAGCAAAACTGTGTCGATGTTATCTGTGTGAGTGCTGAATCTGAAGTGAAGTAAGTATCACATGTACAAAGTACACAAAACTACGAGGAAAGATCTCAAAAAAAAGTGTCAAAAGCCATCAGCTGTTTAGTTTTCCTGGAATTCTCAGAACAAGATGTTCTTTCCTATTCACTATTGCACATATTACCACAGCAGACTTTTAAAAAACTGATCAATATAGAAACTCAGTATTACAGACTGTTGCTAGGGCAGATTCAAGAACATCACCAGCATAAGTTAAACTCATAGAAAGGAAGAGATCAAGCTGCACTCAGAACCAGGTCAGTCACTTCCATCTCCTCCTTACACCAATACTACTCTTTATACGTCCCTGAGACTCAGGGCTGTGATAGAGAGACTGTACTCTCACCTTATATTTTGGGATTGTTTTGGTTGGTTTATTGTCCTGTTACTAGTCAAATTTGACTGGAGACATGAGGTTGCTTTGACTGTAGAAGGATTTTGTATTTCTCCCAATCTCATAGAAATTATTGAAACAATCACCTTCTGAATGTGACTGTTCCTTCTCAAATAGACTTTTCTGCACATCTTGGATGTACAGGAAAAAAACCCCTCTTAATGCTAGACAGACTTCTCTTCAGATTTTTCCCTTGTCATTTTTGTAGCTCTCTGCACTCTTTCTGAAGTTTAGACCACAAATCTAGGGATTGTTTTCTGGTAACATACCTTTTAACACCACCTGCAGCAGTAGCACCACTTTCCTACAGAAACTCAATGATCCCCTGCTAGCACATCTTAGAATTGTTACCCGTATTAATCATTGCCTTGCAAAATTACTTTGCATGCCATGGCTTTCACATTATACTTGTGTCCCACAAATATTTGCAATTCAGTGCTTTCTAGGAAGAGACATCCATCACACCAGCCTGACCAATCTAGCAAACTTGTGGATCTAAAATTCTTTAAACTGCTGCAGCTGGGTTTGGTTTTTTGGGTTTTGGTTGGTTGACGTTTTCTTGTCTTTTGGGTTTTTATTTTGGTTTTTTGTTTGCTTGTTTTTCTTTTATGATTTGGATTGCTTATCTGTTTTCTTTTGCCAGGAGTTGGGGGGGTTGGTTGGAGTGGATGTAAGAAAAGCAAAAGCCCAAACGGTTGTTTTCTTCAGCAGAAGCTGACCTATCTCACTTGGAACAATGCGAAATGGACCAGCAAATGACTCACATCTCTGTAAACAGTCTCTGATCACCAGACTGAAGAGCTATTGTCTACCAACTTCATTTCTAAGTGAATGAATTTTGTTTCTTGAAACAGGGAGAGCCAGGTCAAAAGTTCATTTACCAACTGAACAACTTCTTCCTCCTCTTTGGTCATACACCCTCACTACATGGCCTCCAAGGACAATCTGTTTGCCTGGAGCACCAAAACCCTTCAAAACTGTTTCTCACTTGAGTCCACTAATTTTTCCATCTTTTCACACATACAGCCTACATCTAGGGTCCCTTTTCAGGGGATATGAGAAATCAGCTTAAGTTCTCTTTATGTTGGGACCCTTATGCTGGGTGAGCACCTTTAGCCTGAAGCTAATAAAAAGGCAACAAATAATATGGGGAGTGCAATAATCTCCATGGCATCATCATGACAAGTCTAATTCTGTTTTGACAGACTTGAGTGACAGCTCTGTCACTGGTGCCAAGAAGATTAAACTGAATGATGACTCAGATGAGTCAAATTTGTTGAATTTGTTTATAAATATCAAACATAGCAACTGCCTCTTGAATTTCCACAAGAAGTAAATGTTATTTCGCATGAAACATTAGGCTTGGCCCGTAAATCTGGATCCATGTTGTTCAATTCAAAACACAGACATGCAGCATGAAAAAAAATCACTTGTCCAAACTGAGCTAATGTCTAACATAAGTCAGTCACCTGGACTCATGGTATACAGTGAAGAGAACAGGCTTCTCCAGGATCTATAGCCCAACAATCTTGCCTAAGGTTGTTGGTTAGGTAGGCATTTTTGCTGAAAATGCTGGAATTCAGGAGCTGCTGCATACAGAAGAAAAAAATACGACAAGAATTTCAAAGAGACTAAAATCAGAAGACTTTAAAAGTGCTCTGAGTAATCAGAGTGTAGAGAATAATGAAGAGGAGGGAGTTTAAGCCAAGCTAGTACAGCTGAAGCTGAACTTCAGAGACAGATCGCCTACTTAAGATTATAGCACACAGCATGTTCCAGTGACTTTCTGACACTTCATCTATCTTACTGTATGAACTGCTTCCAGATCTATCCTTCTAAAACTCCCACTTCTGTCTCTACTTGTCTTTCACTTCCCTCCCCATTTGATGCATTCAAAATTCTCTAGAGTGTTTCAGGAGACAAAAGCCACCTGAGCAACTGACTGACATACTGGTTATCTGGATTTTAATATCAAAATACAGAAGTTTTGTGCATCAGTGCATATCTGATCAGATTGTTTTTGTCTCAGATCTACTTGGATATGGCAAGCTTTGCTGGTAGAATATTGAAAAAAATACATGTTTTATTTTGTTGAAACAGTGAAATGCATTATCGCCTCAAAGTCTTATGTAAACTGCTACTAAGACAAAATACAACTGCATTAAAAATACGTATGAATAGAACTATAGATTTTAGGTAATATTCATTTTCAGCATGCTTCCTCCCTGGAATAAGAAGGACTCCCCTTCATACCCTAAGTATGCTGATGTTTATTGATAGTTTTTACCTTGGACTATAGGAAAAGGCAAAAAAAGAGACTATGGCTGCCTGTCAAAAGAAATCTACTTCCGATGATACATAGTTTTGGTTGTTGGGGGGAAACAAAGAAGGGCTTTTCAACACTTGCAACCTCTCTGACTCCATTCTGGACTCGAGTAACATTCTCTACACTTTGCTGCTTGGTCTTAGACTGCTGAAACCAGCACAATTGATCACTACTGAATGATCTACTCCCTCCTGTATTTAAAATGTGGTAGACTACTGTTTTTTCATGGAAAGTAGGATACAAGTCCTATACAAAATCATCTTTATATTTATGTGTTGATTCCCATAACAATCCCCATAATTTTCAGGAAATAAGGTTTTCATCATCCTATTTCCTAGGAAATATATTAAACTGCTTCAGTATTCAGGGTGCTATTAATCACAGTTCTGTAGATTTTATCATGGACTCTGTATCTCAATAGGTTTTAATATATAACATTGCTTCCAACTTCAAAGGCTACCTTTAGGTATAAGAGGCTATTTCCTCCAGGACTGACAGAACACTTCCCTAAGACAGTTAAAAAAATAAACCCCATACGTGGAACTAGGGTTTTGCATTGCACTGATGTATATTGGAACTGCAGAGAGGTTCCTCTGCTATAATCTGCATCCATAGAAGCTGGAACAGTCCACTGTAAATTTAGGTTTAACTGGAAAAAAAGACAAGAAATCCAGTCTCATCTGGCTTCTGGCACAGAAGAGACTTGATAACTACATTTCCACTAAACTCTTTCAGCATCTTCACTCAGATTTCCCCGGGCAGATAGCAAGAATGCGCTAAGAGCAGCAGTTTTTATCATAAAATGAGACCTGTAAAAAGTGAATATTTTTAAGATGCTTATGGCCAATCTTGTAACAAAATGCAATATATTTGTATTACTTTCTTCCTACAAAGTTTCATTAGGATGGAAGAGAGAAAATAAACCAAAAAAAATTTCTAACTAACACACAAGGTATGTCATAATTCAATTCTCAAACTGGTCTCTGCCATTGTTAAAACTATAGAATTTTAAACTGCTAAAGCATTTTTATTTCTCTCATGAATTCACACACAAGCCTGAGCAATGGGTTAAAAAATAAAGAGGGAGATTTCTGACCATCAGAGATATTATTAACTGAACAAACTGCACCAATAATGTTATGTCTGTCTTTAATCTAACCTAATACACATGAGACTTGTATACAGCAGTATTCCCAATATTTGCTTCAGCCAAGACAATTTGAGTATATCTGAAGAATGATGTTTTCCTTGCTGTAGACAAAATGAATATGCTTGTTTAGGCTATAAAGGTGAGAAAGAATGAAAAGATACACTAGGTTACACATTCCCAGTGCCTGGGAAAAAGAAGCTCTGCACTGCATAACCTGGCAAACAGTTTTCCCTGATAAAAATAGGAATGCTTTTGATGTGTTAGAGGTATTCTTAAGTTTCTTCAATTCATGTGTCTTTAAATATTTTCCAAAGTTAGTCTGTATTGAAATAGATATATTTCAAGATAAACTAATATACACAAGATACTACAAATTTCAAATATTCTTAATATATTATCATCATTATAAGACTGAAACCTCAGTGTGCTATATAGTCAATATACTAAGATCTCTGGATAAGATGCTGTCTGGATAACAGAAATGAATATGAGAAAACTGAGGTTAAATATCAAATTAATTCTAGAAAATAGTGTGAAGAACTAAAATGTGTCAACAGTGTCTGAGAAAATACAGCAAAAAGAAGCCTGAGAACATTTTTTGCATAGTCTGAAGTCATAGTGCCTCAGTCACATCATATTTTTTCCAAAACATCCAGACACAAGTAACCCAGGGAAACTAAAGACAGTTTAGGAAATGCCCCAAGTTGAGAACAGTTAGACAGCAGAAGACTCCCCAGAGGAAACACCACACTTAGAATCACAGAATATCCTGAGCTGGAAGGGACCCGCAAGGATCACTGAGGTCCAACTCTTGGTCCCGCACAAAAATTCCAACATGTGCCTGAGACCATTGTCCAAATGCTTCTTGAATTCTGGCAGGCTTGGTGCTGTGACCACTTCCCTGGGGAGCCCACGCCAGTGTTCTCCTGCTTCTTCCTATTGCAGAGGGGAAAATGGGAGACCCCAACCTAATTCTGAAGTTCAAAATAACCCAACACAGCCATGCAGGTTACTGGCACTTGAATTGATGCACTGGTTTCCCTGCAGCTGGTGTAAGCTGTGTAAGGCTGCCTGTTAAAGGCACCCTCAGGGCTTTTCTAGAAAACAGAATTGCAATCCTGCAAGCTGCTGCACCTGCTTTCCTGTGGCACCTGCTGCTCCCTGTGTGTGGAGGGCACTAGTAAAGCTTGTTGTGGAAGGGAGGCCATAAATACCCTTTCAAATTTACAGCATGTGGCAAAAGATGACACTCTTAAACTGAAACTGTTCCAACAAATATTGCCCTCTGCTTCAGGGCTAAGTGGTTATGGATTGCCTGCTGAAAGTGTACTTACAGCAGACCTGTCACAGAGCTGTCTCTAACCACAGAGCCATGAGCCAGCAAGGGCAATGGAAAAGGGCTTCCTACCCCACATTCCTCACAAAGTGGGTTTAATCCTGCCCAGGAGCCCAGCTCCCACCCTCCTGCCTGCTGCCAGCAGTGCCCCTGCTCCTGCTCAGGAGGTGGCAGGCACCCTGAGGGGCTGCAGTCGGTGAAAGCACACAGGGGTAAGCTACCCTTCAGAGCAAAGGCTTTGGGAACTCAAGGATTGCCAGGAATACATCTAGGCATCGATGCCATGCCCTACAGCTAGGAAAACAATTTAAAACAATGTAAGTAGCAGGCCACTGCACAGTAGCCAACATATTCATTCCATCAAAAACAAATTAGAGCTTTTATGTTTGAGTATCATAATTCAACTGATGCGTGCAAAGGAACTCAAGCTAAATTAGAGGGAAATAATATGTTGCTTCAAACAAAATTAATTTCTCCAACTCCCAGTAAAACCTGAACTATGCACACTACAATTGAAGGAAATTTTATTTACCCTCTAACATTTTCAAAACCAGGACATTTTCTTAAATGGCAAAATTTAAGGTAAAATACTGTTGCAACATTGGAATAATAAATACACATTTACAAGTGAAACATATTTCAATTGAAAGCAATATACCTGACTACAAACACCAAGTAATTCTGTGGAAGATATTATGGTAATACACACCCAGGGATATTTAAATAATTCATTCCAATATCTTGCATGATATGAAAAATTTATTTTCTTACCACTATAAAACATAGTATCTCAAATATAACTACATAAGTACTTTCTTTACATACCTATATCCCTTGTAGAAATGAAGCAGAATTATTTTTGCCTTAAAAATTAAGGCCTACCTTCTACTGCCTAGAACAGTAGTTTAAGATTTTTTCCCCCATAAATCAAGTGCAACTGTTCATATACACTTAATTTAATAATACATTTAATCTAATTTGCTATGCAGACATGCGAAAATAAAATACTATGTTTGAATGGGCTGCTATGTAGTTTCCTGCAGTTTGAGCTGCAGCATTATAGTTCATACAGAAAGGGCTTTGACCTATGCACCCTAAGAGCAAAAGCAGCCATAAGTTCATCTGGCTTCTATTCAAAGTTTTTAAAAAGGAGTTTTCTTCACCTTTCAAAATATTCTTACCTCTTCCTTTGTCTTTTTTGATATGACCCTTAGCCAGTCTCCAATCATGCTGAGGACAGCTGCAAAGTAAGCAAGCCCGACAAGGATCCAGAACCACACCACTGGCTTGTAAAAGTCTAGGTATTCAATATCTGATCCCCCTGAAAAACAATACAGTTAAAATTAAATCAGACTTAATAGCTATAGGTGCAAAGATGTTTTTAAAAGTAATTTTCCTAGAAAAAAAGAAGTTAAATGTCTTAAAACGTCTGTATTTTTACCCATGAAAAAATTCCTAGCAAAATACTTTGTTGAATTTGAACAAATTATATAAATTAGTTTGCTCTTGGAAGCAATGGCTGGAGTATGCAAATTTTAGACAATGACTGCTAGCCATTCATAATAGTTACTGAATGAACACAAACTGGTTCAACTTCTGATATACTATCATTTAAGATAGAGGTCAGTGAAGACAGCTTGAATGAAATGACTTCCCACCTGCTCCAAATAATGATGCTGTATCAGAGGTTTAAGTATTGTTCCCAAGTATGCAATGTGTACATATCCTGAGAAATCTGGTTTTGTAAGAACTTTAAAACATCTCAATGCTTATATAAAACCTTTAGCCTCAGTAAAGAAAGAGTAGCACCTGCATTAACAGGTGCCCCTGGTGGGTAGGCAAATATTATAGTCTCCATTTTGAGGAAGGAAACCAGAGTACAGGGACTTAAGTTGAACTGATCATACTCCCCCCCCAAAAAAAAAGGTAGATAAAAGAGAAGTCAGCTGAAGGCAGCTTTTTTAAATCCTACTGCCATAAGCACCAGTCACTTCTTTCCAATGTTAAAGTAAAAAGGAAAAATTTCAGATGTTGGTAATACAGCTTCCAGGTGTAATACAGCTATAAAGAACAGATGTCTTATTTCCACACAAAAAAAATTATGTTCATCCAGAGCTCTTGACAACACCAAATAACTCACATTTCACATCTTGCCATGCAATAAAACAGAAGCCTTAAACTTGTAATTCAGCTATGTTACAACAAGTAAAACCAGACTTCTAGTTTGGGCTGGTGCAAGAATTTCGATGTGTGTATCTGCCCACAGTTGAAGAGACTCCATAGTAAAGCATTCTCGGGCACGTTAAAGTAGCCTGTACAGGTACATAATACTTTGTTTTACGTATCTGCATCCTATAATAAAACAAATCAAAGGAAATTGGCCTGAAAATATCAAGCATCTTGTTACAGTACTGATATTGACTCTCATGGAGAATAACGTTTTTACTTAGCTGTATTATCACAGAGATTGCATGCAAATAACAAAGAGAGATTGCATGCAAATAAAGAGAGATTTCATGCAAATAACAAAGAATTTTACTGATGACTAGATTTGTATGGAAGCCCTCACAGACAAAAATTTTGTTTTTTTCATGTCAATTACATCTTTGCATCAAGAAATAAAAATGCATTGAGCTGCAATGGTTTACTTATCTACTCAAGAGATTAATCCACATTGTGCAAGTGGATATAATTTGATGCCTTCATAGTCCCAAGCAGAGGTAGAAGACAGGGCTCTGTTTGGAACAGAAGACATCCAGCTACCAAAGGGCTGAGTTTATCACAACACAAGAAAAAACATCAAGTTATTTGTTAACAACATCCATCTCATGCCAATCTAGTAAAACGGAATTTTAGGGATGATTGACCCAAAATTTTTGTAATTCAAAAAATGGTTAATTACCACCATGTCTTTGCTCTAGTAATGGGCCACATTCAGTGGCGCATCCTCTTCTTCAGCTGTTCGTACAATGCACAAGTGTCATAGAACGCATCCACGTGGTTGGTTTTTAATTTTTTGGCATATTATGTTTATAAACCGAAACTGGAACCTAACTCTGCCAGCCTGCAGGAAGCACTTCCTTCACAGTTTATACTCATTTTATTTACAGCAAAGTTAATCACCAAGGCAGGAGTTAGGACATATTCATGTTCAACCAAGTTTTCGATGCTGTCTGGCCAGGAGATGGCTCCATCTAGCCATGCCCAAAGGAGTTCAGCTTCCCTAAAGTTAAAGGGACAAAAGGTATCCAAAGAAATACTCAAGGGTAAGGTTTCACAACTAAAACCTTTATTAGCAGTTGAGCTTCTGAATTTCAAGGACTCCTTGGGTGATTTCACAATTTAATCAAATCTCAGGGAGAGAGAGACATACCTAAGGATGTTTGTACTGTCTCCTGTCATGCTCAAACTGCCATAATGCAGTTACCTGGGAATGTCATTAAATAGGATTTCATAGAGAAATGTGATCACAACTCAGCTGTACTGAATTTAAACTAAAAGAATTCATTAACTACCAAATTTACTTAAATGGGTATGAATGCATTTGTGTATGAGTACGCAAAGCTAAATGTACTGAAGTATATGAGATAATCTAATGATTTTATGGGCAACATGGTAAAAACCATATCAATATGATACACCATCATGTTTCTTTTGCAAAGCAAATTGGTTTATGCAGCCCTCTAGGAAGCAAAATGCTGAGAAGGCAGAAGCTGAATTTTGTTGCTTGTTTGGCAAACCCAATTTTGTGGGCTGAGGGACAAAAATTTTCCCAGCTTTCTTTAGCCTCTACCCAAAATAGGTTAAAACCACAATGAAGAAGAAATCTAGCAGTCTCACTGCCATAATCTGTTACAGCAAGAGCAGCCACAGTTTATTGCCAAGATGTTTTCTGGTAATGATTTGATTTAAAGTAGCTTGAGGTCTATGAGAAATCAAAGTTTTCCTATCCATCTTCATCAAAGGCTATTGCATTGCTGCTGCCACCATTCTTTATCTGCCAAATAACTTTTATTTGGTATTTTCAACACTTTGGAAAATGTAAGTTGTTCTATGGCCCAAACATATTCCTTACTAAGGTTGAGAACTCTGTTTCAGTGAAGAAAGGCATTAGAGAATATTTCAGGAGTGCTTTAGAACAGATTCTGGTTCTCAGGTAAGAGATCAGGATTACAAATATATCTTTTTTACTTATTTATTTATGTAAAACAAGTACTTTTAAAGTAAATAATTTTCTTCATTGTTGTCATTCTTTTCCCCTTTTTTCCTACAGCTAAGCAGCTCAAAATAGAAACATGTAATTATTTCTGTTAAGTTGGTTGGCTTTGCATTTTTACTTCAAATTTAGAAGGAGAGAATAGAAAGTGCTGTCAACATTGAGTATCTCAATTCCATACCAGCAAAAAATTCTGGGTTATTCAAAAGTTGGCAATGCAAACAAGGAAATGTCTGATTTTTCATCAGCAGTACAAATTAATCGGATATAGAAATATCATATAATCCAGTTTTAATTACAGAATAACAAGTAGCTGTCCACCATCCCTGTTGTGACAAACCTGATGAACATGCTTAATCCAGAAATGTCATTTGTCCCACTCCAAATATGGAGGTTCAGCCATATTTCAAATCCTTCCTATTTGAAAGGAATTACCTCTGAGGACTGCAAAAAAAAGGGGACAGAGAAAGACTAGCTCATGTGGAGATGCAGAAATACAGAAGGCTGGGGACAAGATATTGCGCTGTCAGAGATGGAATGTAAGTAGGCCATATGAGCCACGTGATGCCACTCAGGAAAATGGAGAGCTACTTCAGAATACAAAGCACAGATCTAAAACACTCCTCACATGCTGTCCTACACAGACACCAAGCAAGACAGTGCTCCACCTTAACCTTAAAGCATGGCTCACACCAGAGAGCCCCTATTACGGGCACCACGTCCTGAGGGGGCAAAGAGCTCCTCCAGATGCCAAAAAAAAGGCATGGAGCCTGTGGGAGAGCACACAGCTCTCCTCCAGGATGCTGGACACACCCCTGGCTCAGCATGACAGCAATTTCTCTCTGCTGGTGCATGGTATCACACAGTGACAGCAGATCAACTGGGCTGCTATGACCACCAGGTCAAGTGCCCCCGTTTGGTGACATTAAATGAGACTAAAACACCTCAGCTCACTACAAACTGGGTCTCAGACCAAGCAACAGTGCATAGACAGGTATGTGTATTACACTGGCAACACATCAGTGTGTTACAGAATGAAACAGTGAAAAAGCAGTAAGTTAAAAATCAGGGCTCAAAAATGGAAAATAAGCCAAGCAAAAAAAAAAAACAAACAAACAAACAAAAAAACCCACGTACTCACAAAAGTAACAAAAGAGTTGGAATACATTTTTAAAGTAAGACTTGCAGAATTCTGTGATCTGTTTCACTGAACCGGTTGAGACAATCTTATATCATCATTATGCCCCATTGTGAAATAGACTACTGATATGCTATTTATATTTTTGCCTTCTACTTAATTTAGTCAAGTTTTGGACATGCCACCTAATTTAGATTTGAATCCTCTTAGATAAATGCCATTAGAAATATTTGACTATGCCTTCCAAACTGCACTGCAAGTTAAAGAATTTATCTGTACATGTGAACAGTATGTTGTCAATTATACACATATTCATGTGCCTCAGTACCAACCTTAGTATCCAGAAATATATTTCATTGTACTAAAATCATGGCACATTCAACATGAGAAGATTTCTTTTTGTCTTTCACAAGGTATTAATAGTTTTGATTGGGTTTTCTTCTGTCATGTTAAAGTCAATGTTTTCTCTTGAAAACAAGAAAAGGGATGTTTGACTATGTCCTGATATTCATAAGGCAGTGCAGGCTGTAGTACAATTTTTCTTCTTTGTTTTTGTGAGAAGCTACAATAATCTTTCTTCAAATAAAAAAATTGTTTCTCTCCCTCCAAAAAAATTCAACCATTCCAAAAATTAGAAAACAAGTCATTTCATAAGACAAAGAAGTCAAGTTTTTCAAATACAATTCATATATTTTCTTGAACATGCATTATAAGGGCTTTTCATCTTTTCCTTTCTTGCACACACTAGGAGTGATCAGTCTTTTATGTTTGCCTTAAGGCTTCTCTTGCTGATGGAAACCCCAGCTGAAACTTCCACAGGCTCCAAATAACAACTTAGACTCTGACTACCAAAGGGAATGTTTCCTCCCTCTGGTTTCTGGGAAGAGAGTACATGGTCTCCAGTACAAAAAAGAAGAAAGTTCTAAAAAAAATCCTGGAGAACAAAAGAATTTCTAATATGACAGCCTGTGCTACAGCCAAGGACACCGTTATATTCCTGAATCCCAGGTTCTTCTGTTGGCTCCCTTTTGCTACAGCTATTGAGTAACACAGTGTCCTGTACCTCCTGAAAGTTCTTCTTTTCGGCTCCTACTTGCAGTGGCACCAGAAAGCAGATAGTTTCATGTTAGTGAAAAACGATAGGTATTTCAGAAATATTTCCTTACACATCAACACATATGTTAACACAACCGTGGGATTTGTTTGTAGGGGTTGTAAACTTAGGGGTTTTTTTTCCTCTGAGATGACAGTTCACAGAAAAAAAGATTTGAAAATTTTCAGATATATAGGAATTTCGGGGTTTTGAGGGAACTTTATGGGCCAAAACTGACACATGTTTATGGATTATCAGAAGTGCCTCCATGCACTAAAACAATCATCAATTTGACTTCTATTGCAGAAAGTACACTCTGATATAATTGCAAATCAGAGCATCACTGCCCACCAATTATGCTTTGGCTATAATGCTAAATGGAAGAAGACAATTTTCACTGTAAGTATTATTTAAGGAGAAAAGAATCAGCAAAATGAACAAATTAATGCCACTGAGAGGATTTTTTTCAACTGCATTGCATCTAGACACTGGAACATCATTCTGTTTGCTGCTTTTTTCTCACCATGGCAAACCAGAACCAAGACCAGCATGCTCTACAACCACAATATTCTATCATGACCACCTCTTTTACAGCCCTACACAGCATTACATGCCTTAACTCTTCATGTTTCTCCCTTGTTTGTGACACCCAGCTTTCCTAAACTTCAAGAAGAGTTCTCCAGACAAAGCCTACCACAAAAATATCAGTGGCCCTTAGTGTCCACTCTGCAGTTATGACTTACCTAAAAGAGAAACAAGCAAACCAAAAAATCATGAAGAGAAGATACTAATGTGTTAGGGTGCAAAAAATTCTACATACTTCCTCAAAATTAATAAGGAAGCCTAGCTCTTAGGACAAATTCTATCAGCTCCATTGAGAACTTGCAATGTCAGTTTCCTTCATCATTTCATTCTTACAGATACACCAATGACTGCAAACTTCCACAATGCAAAGCTCAGCCAATTAATACCTTACCTATTTTTCAAAATCTTTTTTTAACCTGCCAATTATGTACTGCAAAAGAAACAATTGGACATTTTTGAAAAATCCTTCAAGTCACCTGCCAAAACCAGAGTATTTTAGTTCACCCAAAGTTGATAATATTATCAGCTTTATCTCTGTCAAAATATAGTCCCATGGGAATGTTAACCTCCCAGTTATGATGGAGGCAGCCATCTAACCCTGTTCTCTCGAGCGTTCTCTCTGCAATTACAAATCCCATTCCTCCTTTAAGTCAATACCATACTTCAGTTCAAATAAAAGTCTTATGCATATTGCTCAAAGAAACTAGAAAGCACTTCTGATACTTTGAAATAATGGATTTACAGTAGGATTTTTAATTAAATAAAGAACATCTATCAAGTGAACCATAAAAGGCCATCAGCTATAGAACAATATAATTCAAGGACATTCTGTAGGAAGAGAAAGTGTTTCCTGGTAAAATTAAAAAGGAGACGATGTAGGAAAAAAATTATGATATCAAATGGTCTACAAATAGAGAAGTCTATGGAAATTTATAATGGGAGTAATGATGAATGTACTCAGTGTTCTAGTTAGAGCCAAGTGGGCCATTTCATATAATGCTTTACAGTAAATATAACCAGGCCTTTATACACTATCATTTTTATTCCCTGGCATACATGTACCCTTCAGGAATGAAAGTCTAAAACACCCAGACTCTTGACTTGAAAACAGCATAAATTTTTTATTTCATGCTAGTTGTTATTTGACCAGAATCACAAATTATGAAGATGAAATGAAAAGAAAAAGAATACGGGAAAGAAAATGGAAAGGCAGAAGTCAAGACACACACAAAGACATTTGGACACATCACAAATAACTATGTAAAAGTCAAAAGAAATTTGATTTGCTATTTTATAGCTCTGTTCTGTAATTTACAAGAATCTTTGGCAACCTTGCAAGCAGTCTAAAAATTAAGGCTCCCTGAATAGCTTAGTATTGTCAACAACAACTAAATTTACCCCCATTTTACCCAGATCATTTACAAAAATGTCAAGCAGTTCTGATATTTTAGAGGTCCTTGTTGGACCTCACCAACCTGAAAAGCTTTTGCCAGTGACAAGACCCCATTACTGCCATCAAGGCAAAACTTCCAGCACATCTACAAGAGGAGTTACCCAACCTGAGAGCCTCAGCTTGGCACACTTGGACTCACACAACAGCCATGGGTACAGACAAGACACAGGAGGAGCCCACAGCATATGAGTGTCTAGTTAAAACAGTTCCCTCCAGCAGAGTAGCTCACTGAGAGCAGACCAGCACAAAGGTCCTTGTCAGCCACCTCTGGCTTGCGCAGAGTTCAGGGGTGGGAGAGAGGTGTTTCACGAGAGAGATGGTGGAGCTGCATCAGCAGAAGCATCAGACCAGGCCAAGGAAAGCAAATCTCAGGCTCAGAGCACAAAGCTCTGAATTCCTGAACCTCACCCTCTACACATCACTGACTCAGACTGACATGCTTTCTCAGCACAGACAGCATATACTTACTCAAATCTAAGAAGTGAATGAATGTTTCTGACACCTTTTCAAGAAAAAGATTGACACAGAACTGGCCCAGACTTTGATATACTGAGCTAAAAAAAGTTATTTGCAAATAATTCAGCTTAATGGGACCATAGAAATTGGACATGTTAGCTACAGGTTGTGCTAAAACTTCTCCTGACGTTACAAAAAACACATGGGCAAACGTGTACTGACAACCAAGAATCATAGAAGTGGGATGCAGCAGATCCTGCAGAAATCAGGTATTTCAATGCCAGAAAGAGAATTCTGAAATATTTTGAAAGCAAGGGACGCACACAAAACTTATGTTATATAACTTCACAGGGCGAGGTATTTTAAACAAGTCCAGCTGAAAAGATATATTCAGATTAAAATGCTCTATTAGTGTTTGCACTTCATAACCTGTAAGAAAAATAAAACAAACCCCCTACCTAATTTATATTCTACTTAATTTTTAATAGTATAAGAAGAGAAAAAACAGTAAGTAGAGACATGCATCAGGAATTTCACTGTCCCAGCTCCTGTCTCCACACTGTCACATTAACCAAAAGGAGGACAGGCCCCATCACATGAATGATGAAGGATAAAACTGGGAGAGAGGCACCACAAGAGAGATACATCTGTCTCAAAAATAAGAAAAGATGCAGAATAAATACCACTGTACCAATCATTATAAGATAAAGAGTTATGAAAAAAATCTTACCTGCAACATAGTCACCAAATCCAATGGTAGTTAAAGTGATCACCACAAAGTAGATTGCATCGAGTGTGTTCCAGCCTTCTATGTGCTTGAATATAACTGCAGGAAGAGCAACAAACAGCACGCAGCCAAACAGTATGAATATTATTGTTGAAATGATGCGAATCTTTGTCTGACTCACATTCCATTTCTGGAAAGGGAAGGGGAAAGACAGGAAACCCATTGTTAATAAAACTGCACCGTGCACATCAGCACCCATCACCCCCAGTGTGCACTACACAGCTCTAGAGAGCAGTGCATTATAATTCTCAAACAAACAGAAAAATTCAAGCAGGATTTTATTCTTAAATGGGCTTCAAAGCAAACATGACTATCCTAGGAAACATTTGCCAGCAGTAAACGCAGAGCAGGGCTGGACTCCTCATGGCTGAGCAGCATGTGTAGCATTCACTAATATTAACAGCTGATGATGTGAAAGTTTTGAGGGCTGTCTAGATATTCAAGTGAGTTGCAAGTAGTGCATGCACCTGCAATTTCTCTAATTTTGTACATCCACAAATAACCGAATAAATAAGGTGAATTTTAATCATACAGTCCTCTGTAATCAAATAATCAGCTAAACAAAATCCTACAAAACAGAGCTGGAAGGGAGGTAAGAGATCCCCTTTTCCAAACCTGCCCAAAGACAAAAACCCACCTAAGCCACTGCAAATACTTTACTTGTGACCACACTCTTGTCATCAGATAATTTTCCTAATTCTTAACCTATATCTCAACTCCTTCAGTTTAAGTGTACTATTTAGGTGTGTATCCAAGACAAAGAAATTGTTAATTTTCTCTTTCCAGCAAGCTTTCACGGGTGTTCCCTTTTAGTTACATGTTCTTTAAATCAAATAAATTTATTTCCTTTTCTTCCCTTCCCTATATTTCTTCCTATCCCTTGGCACCAGCAAACTAACCCATGTTTCATTAAGTGTTGTACTCAGAAGTAGATATGAAAAAATAGCACAAAGTAGAATGGAATGACCGTTTCGTATGCTTTGCCTGTTTACAGTTTTACCTACAGTGCATGCTTTTCCATGGCAGTATGACATTAACCCATGTTAGCATGCTAACCTCTAGAGCCCACAGAGCATTCCTATAAAATTGCACTTAGCTGGTTCCTGACATGCGGCTGCATATTTTATTATTCCATCGTATATTACTTTGAATTTGTCCTGCTTGAATTTAATCCTGTCTAGTCAGACTGCTTTTCAAAAATTTTAAAATCATTTTGATCCTCCAAGTTTTAGTTCTCTCCCCAGCTTGAGACCAACTGCAGATTTAATGAATCATGTCATTTAGCTGTTGTGTATGAACATTTTTTCTAAACTGTACTAAAGCTAGAACAGACGCCTGCAAAGTCCCATTTTGCGTGCCCAGCCAATGTGACATTTTCCATCCACTCAATGCATGTTGGTTCAACCTAAAAGAAGGAATTATACAAGAAACTTTCACAGAAATCAACTGAAAATATTGTTCAGAATGGACGTTTTCTTGTTTTTAATTCAGTGGGAACTGATTGTGTTTACAGCCAGCATGACCAAGGTCAAGTTTTGTAACCCAAACCAGAGTAACAGCGTGTGTTATGGGAACATAAAAATCCCTGCTCTGACCCATCTGCATCTCCCAGTTCTTTAGGCAAACTAATAAACAGAATTAGGGAGTGTTCCAGGCTGTAATATATAGACCAGTGTTTTCATTCAGATATTGTCGGAAGGCAGCAAGATACTGCTTTTTATGTTGGGGAATTCTTGTTGTAGGGATACACCCATTACAAAAAAAAAAAGGAAAACCATTCTCTCTATGAGCAAGAGAAACACAAATTGATCTCAGAACTTCTCTAATTTTAGGAAAAAAAAATCAGTTATGAAAACCCAGAAAATATAAAATGTTCTTATGGAATGTTCTTGCTTTTTTTAGACAAATCTCAATGGAAATCTGTGTTATTCACCAGCACCTTGTCTGGACATGAACTGATGTTTCAAAGCCAAAAATGCATGCCTTTTCTTAAAAAGCTTTCAAGTTTGTGTTTGCCTATTGCATAAGGCTACTCAGCACAGGCCCAGTTTGCTTTGCATCAAAAATAAAGCCATGTCAGACCCTTTCTATATAGAAAAGGTGTCCTGCATGCAAGGGTAGGGCTTGATGTGGAAAACCAGTCCTAACACCTGCAGTGCTGATGCAAGCAGCTACAAAGTTGGTTACTAAGCGTTCACTGCTTCAAAAATCTCAATGAATACATTTATCACATGCTTTAAGGGAAAGCATCACAGCAAGCTTACGAGTAAAAAAGTCAGAGCAAAAATAAAATTCTTTGGATCTTATTCCTCATCCCAACCATAATCATGGTAGGGAATGTGTCTTCACCCAATTCCCAGAGGTGTTCATTAGCAAGTGCCAAGTCCTTCCTACCTTTTCCTGTACGTCTGATTGCAACGAGCTATACCCTGTTTTTCAGGCTTTTCATTTCACTTATGAAATTCAGAACAAGCAGCAAGAAAACCCAAATGAGGCAGTCAGCATACTCACAACAAAGGTATCTTCTACTTTGGCAATTCCTTTTCCAAAGATTGTCCCTAGTTGATCTCCAACACCAGCCAACAGAAAACCAAACAGAGGAATTCCCAATAAGGCATAGATGATACAGAATATCTTTCCACCTTGTGTGCGTGGAGAGATGTTTCCAAAGCCTAAATTACAAACAACTTGAGATGTTTAAGAGGTTATACACAATACATTATAAATTTTAAAAGAACTGCAGGAACAGAACAGTTAAAAACAGGCTAACCAGGTTAAACATATGACACAGCAAACATTGTGAGAAATTAAATGAAAATGTAGGTCATACCATCCTCCCTGAGCTACTCTTACCATCTATTACATGTAGTGAATAGCAATCTATTCCTTAGCCTGCCAGTGTCTGTCACTGGCTGCAGCACCTGTAAACAACGCACAATTTTCCTTCAGATGAGCCAAGTTTCAAAGTGAAGCAGCTTAAAAAACCCCAAACCACCTGGATGAGCAAAACAGGGATTTCTACCATAAAAATTCTTCCTTATTAAAGATTTTTCATTATTAAAGGCTTTGGTTCCTTTGAACAAAGCTTAGAGTAACAGTTCACATCTCTGTCCCTTTGAAAGTGGAAATCATTTTGTCTTCACAGGCTTGTGTAAAAGAGCACCCCAGATTCCTCTGATGGCTCAGTTGCTGCTGGTCCACTTAGAACAGAGAAAAAGAAATACCAAGAGCACAGGCCCCAGCACCTGTGGAATGCCCTCAAGTACATCTCCCAGGACCAGTATTTAATGATTTGGACAAGGTCACATAGGCAGAACCCTACAGACAAGTTTCATGAGCTTAAGTCCTGAGTTTTAATTCAGGAGATTTTCCCCTCCAAAGGATCACTAATGTTTTGAGGGAGCAGTAGCTGTAACACCCCAGAATTGCCGACGTTCTTTCACTTTTTAACAGACCAACATGCCCTTCAAAGGAGGCAAGAGGGAAAACTTGTCATAAAAAGGCTTATCTTTAGAAATTAAACAAAAGTTTATTTTAACATTACCTTTATTGTTAGAAAAATAACTTGCAAATAAAAGCAAAGTGTTTTAGCATGTAACTGAGAAATTTGTCTTAGTGTCTTAAATTTTTCATAAGAAAAACATCATATGCACATAAATCCCTCTAAGAAAATCCAATTTTCCTGAGAACAACCAACATTTTATTTTTAAAGTAGCTTAATATTTTTTCACAATATAACTAAATTCCCACAATATAGAGCACATTTAATGTATATCTTAGCTATTTATCAGAATTTGTATTTAAGTATTCTGAGCATGTTTGTTTAACATACAGATTTTCTTTATGGAATCTGTTATCCTAATTTTTGGTTCTGCTTTCATGTAGGTGAGCTACACCAAAGTTCTGTTGCCAAAACTACTTTTTCCTTTCAGAACACACAAGACAAAGCTGTCCCTCGCTTAACTTGGAACAGGGTTGCTCAGAGAAGCGGTGGATGCCCCATTCCTGGAAGTGTCCAAGGCCAGGTTGGATGGGGCTCTGAGAAATCTGGTCTAGTGGAAGGGGTCCTTGCCCATGGCAGGGAAGTAAGAACTGGATGGTCTTTAAGGTCCCTTCCAACCCAAGCTATACTATGATTCATTAAAATAAAAATAAATCCCACTGGGAATATATTTTACTCCTAGATCATTTGCTCTAATATCAGTTTTCAGATTGCAATTATGTAAACAACAAATGGAAGGTTGATGGAATTCAGTTAGGGAAAAGACAGCTGATATTAAAGTTTTCCCCAAATCCTGACTAATATACCCTGTCAAACAAAAAAAAGGAACAAAATCAATTACAGGTTGCAGAGCCCTACAACTTTGTAAATGTTCCCTGCACTAGCATAATGAAAAAGTCTGAGTCAGAAAACTGCAAAAAGTCATAGCAACTTTAGACCAACATAATATACTTCTCCATAAACCAGAGTCAGGACTAAAATTACAATTCAGGAAATTTCAGCTCCACTGAGTTCACTCTGTCTGTCCCTTCATGCACCGAGGAGTAAAGAGTCATGTCTTAAAATAAAATCAGCTCATCACCAATCAAAAAGGGACAAACAGATCCAAGCTGATCTGTTTCCATAAATATGCCTGTTTATGCATCAACAGAAGCTTGAATTGTTCCAGGTTATAATTCCTGGGAGGTCTTAATGCAATTCAGAATCAGGGGTCTGGATGCACCAGATTTAGAAAACTCATGCTAGGGGATTTGGCAATCACTTTTTATTTACTTCTCTGCAAAAGCGATGTCTTACAATGGTGACAAAACACCAGCCCAGTGGAGCACATGCCAAGCAGGCAGTTATGCTTGCCTGGCCCCATAAAATAAGCAGGCACTCTGTGAGCATCCCACAGCTCTTAGAGAGGCTGTTGCTCTGCAGCATGCTCCTCATCTACTGCTAATTGATATGAGGACACCAAGTTCACACTCAGCTCTGGGTACTCTCCCTAAATCAGACTTATGTCTTCCTGGAAGGAAGCATGGTACTTCACTTTTACACTCAAATTCTTGGTTTTCATCCTAAAAACTGTCAAATGCTTTTCCTCCATAAACAACAGAAAAGGCATTGGGTGATTAATTGTATGATTAAATCTCACACATTACTGGATAAAACAACACTTCACCAGGTAGAAGTTTATTTCTGTCCAGATGCTCACTGAACATAATACAAACTATGGGTAGGGTACCTACTTTAGTGACCTGATCTACCAAGGGGTTTCCATCACACATAAATCGCATTTCCTACTGTGTCATGTTTTGTAACCGTCTGCTGCTGTACACTGCAGCCTACTTTGTGAGTTACACAAGTTGTCCTTAAATCCTACTCTCAGCTTCTCCAGTGAAAACCTAATCTATTATTTATTCAACAGGAGAGGAAATGTATTTATATTTCATAGGGTTGATGTAATTCCCAAGAGATTTGTGTCAGAAAAGTATTATTTCTTCCTTTAAATAATTATAATAGAAACAAAAAGAAGAATTCTGTTGCTAGGTAAAAACCAAGGAAACCTTCATTTTGGGCACTGTGCTGGGAGAACAGAACATGGTCATAGGAATGCTGCTGCATATCCCTGCTCTCCTCCATGTGGAGGGCAGGAACATCTGGCCCCAGTGCAGTAGCTCCCCTGGCATGTTTTCACTTCTGAGTTCCCCCTTCCACTCAAGAGGCAGCATAAAGTCTGGCTAGGACTGCCTTGCCCACAGAGAAACCTCACAGAATCAGCCACATCACAACATGGTCTGCTGCCTTTTCCCTGCCTTAGGAGCTGCTTGCCTGGATGGGATGGGAACAGCATGTGCACACTGCAACTGCACAGGCAGCCTCAGTACCTTGCTTATTCTTCACACTTTCAGTCCTGTGCAGCTCATCCCTTCCTCTGTTTCTACTGAGGGGGAAGTTCCTAGAACCAGGTTATTCCCCATTTCAACCACTGTGCTTGGGTTTGATTGAGGAAATTAATGAGTTCATTGGAAAGCTTCCCTCAAAGATTTTAACCAATGCTATCTGCCATGAACAGTACAGAGTAGAAAATTTAACTTCCCAAATGGGATCAAATTTCATCCAAAAAACTGTCAGTATCCTTTTCAGACTATTCTTCCCCAATGCACTCTCCTCACTTCACTTTCACAACAAGGAAGATGATTTGCCTCCTAATTTCACCAAATCCCTTTCACGTCCTGCTAAAATCTTAGTGTTCCTTTAATGGACAAAGGACTTGTCTCTGACAAATCCTTTGTCTTGTCCTTCTGTGGACAAGAAATGCTTTTTAGAAGGAGCTTCCAGTAACCCCTGAGTGAATTAAGAATAAAAGGCCATAGTAAGTAGATTTTAAGTAATTGCTCCACTCAACAAAATAATTCCATGGTTTCAACTCCACACTCTTTAGAGTCTCTGAGATTCAAATCAGATTCAAAGGGAATCTGAATCCCTTTGGTCAGCAATAGAGGTGGAAGCAGAGGTATGCAAAATGAAAAGGGGGAAAAAAACCCAAAAAAACCCCAATCAAAATGATATTTTATAGGATTCCTTACTTTCACGTTGTCTTTTTTGACATATTTCAGGGAGAACTAAAGCATCTGTAACTTTCCCATGAGAAGCAGACTCACTGTTAAGCAGATATTAGTAACTTTAATAACTATATATTACTACTTTTGAGCAAAACAATGTCTGAAGTTTCAAATCCCAGTTGAGTCTTCCCCCCCATGACAAACAATACATTATATTGCAAATATAGAAAATCTTGAAGTGCTATAGATTCTCATACAATTGACACGACACTTTCGTTTGGATGATAAGCATCTTTGTACTCACACCTTCATAAAATGGAAGACTGAAAACTAATTTAATTTTTTTCTATTTTAACTAGAGAAAGAGATCCCTTTGCTTTCTAGTTAACCAACATCTTCAGAAAACTCTTGTAGATACACATCTACAAATGGAGTTAGAAATACAGAGACTCCAAATGAGCATATTTTTTACATAAAATTCCCAGACAAAGCAAGGAATCTACTGAAACTATCTAGCATCAATAAAGTATTTCTCATGTGAGAGCTCATAGGTGCTTTTGAGAATTCTAAGACTAAATTTTACTTGCTAAATTGACTGGAAGAGAGTGCCACCACCTATGATTCATTTATTTCAAATACCTCAAGTGGGATTGAAAGTTCTGGGGAAGTTCTGAAACATTTTCGTTCTATACAAGGAAATGTAAATTCAAATACAAGTAAATGCTTTCTCCCTGTTTTTGATAAAACTCAGGTTACACAAGGCATCATTCATGACATAACAAAAAAAAAAAAAAAGTGAAAATTTTCCCAAATTAATGTCATGTATTTTGAGGTATGAGAAACTACTCTCAGCAGTAGGTTTGGCTATGCAGTCCATTGATGGAACAGCACAACACTGCGGGATAAATGATTTGGTGAACAGGCACACTCTTAATTACATAAAAGTGAATTACAAAAGTTGATACTGAGATTTCACAGAATGAGAAAAAAGGCAGAGATCCTGGCTGCTGACTCCCAGGAGGCTGGAGCCAGGGGAAGCAGCTGCTACAGCCTCGGCCTCAGCCACCGAACTCTGTGTGCCACTGAAAGCGGTGTAGCCATGGGTTCACATCAACCCTGACTACCCAGCTCAATTACAATGATTACCCTTTTCAAAGGGCACACGTGTTTTGATACTGAATGTCAAATTGATTTTAAGGATCAAAAGATGCTCTTTCCAGGCCCTGAGAGCTATCTGAAAAAATTATAAAAGGTAGCTCATTTCTAGAAGATAAAATCCTTTTTTCCCTTTGGATCACCGCTTGGGCTCAGGAGATTAGCATTAAATACATCCCTGCCCAACAGTGCCAAAGCAGAGATATGCACTTAATCACAGATGAATAAGATATCCCTTTTAGCATAAATAATGGGCTAGACATAATCATTAAACACAAAGGCAATGTTTGTACTCACACTGACTATGGGGAAATCCCTTCACACACTGCAGAAGCAGTAAAACTTCCATGTTTGTGTTCATCGTGTGGAAAAAAATAATCCACATTTTTAAACTGATCTCTTTTCCTTTCATTTTCTTAACTCTGTCCGACACTCCCAGTTTGACATGCTTGTGTATGTCAGTGTTATTTATTTGCATATTTACAAACACGTATTCCATGAGGTTTTATGGCTTTGTATAGTACAAGGGCTTTTTCACTTCTCCGTGTGACATCCCTCCCAATATTTCAAAGTAGCTAGAAAACTCCTATTCCCTTTTTTACAGGGAGGTGACTGAAGCACAGTGGGAAGGAAAGTCCAGAATTCCCTATATTATTTAGGTCCATAGCTCACACCAGATCAGTGGCTGAGGACTGTGCATTACACTAACCCTTAATTAGTGGAAGTTAGACATCTGAAGCCCTTAAAGACCCTCAGTCAGTCTTGCTCAAGACAGAGGTACACAGACACAGATGTTGCCAATATTTACAAACTCTTTGGACTCCCCTCCTGTCAGGACCAACACATGTGCACACACACACATTCCTGAACATAAAGGAAGAGAATTTGAAGGTTGAATAATTCCAAGGATTACTTTAAAATCTAAATCCCTAAATGAATTGAATACAAATATTCTTGCTTTGAAAGTACAATGTTTCTGTGCTATATATACACAAGAATTCTTTCACCCATGCACATACTATGTGATACAGCCCTTGCTCACAAGCTGTTGCCTGTGGATCCCAGCATGAGTATGCAGATAGTGCTCTTCCTTCAAGTTCATTCATCAATTGCACATACAGAAC
>NW_008237239.1:14747925-14761997 GCF_000691975.1 Corvus brachyrhynchos | reverse complement strand
GGAAACTGAAAATCTCTACAGAAGTTTGGCATAATTTCTTCATAGAATTGTTTAGGGTGGGAAAGACTGTTAAAGACTGAGTCCAGCCATTGACCTAACACTGCCAAGCCCACCATTAAACCGTGTCCCTAGGTGCCACATCTACACATCAATCTTATGCCTCCAGGGTTGGTGACTCAACCACTTCACTCACCCACTCCAGCTTCTAGAAGCCAATTCTCACAGTTTTAGTCAGTGATTTGGGATCCATGTTGTCACAAATTACTGCTGTTTATTGAGTGTTTGGTATTCTCTGGATTCCAAACTACAATATTCTGATTTTTAGCACTAGCCCGTAATT
This sequence comes from Corvus brachyrhynchos, assembly GCF_000691975.1. Lineage (NCBI taxonomy): Eukaryota > Metazoa > Chordata > Aves > Passeriformes > Corvidae > Corvus > Corvus brachyrhynchos. Next base: position 14,761,657 of record NW_008237239.1, on the reverse strand, counting down.
CTGTGTCACAAAACTGCAAATAGATTATTTAGAAGGTTATTAAGTTCTGTCTCAAGCCTGAAAAAAAGACATTACCAATACTTCTCTTCTAACCAGGAATAATAACAGGAAAGCCTAGACTGACATTAATAAAGTGTGCAATATTCAAGAACTGACAATACAGAAGTTGATCTCCTTTCAGTGGTTTCTTTTAATCTGTGTTCTGTAGGAGCACTAATCAAATCAATAAAACTTCTTGTAAAAGAACAGGCTATAAATATTCATAGAAAGTAAGTTTCCTTCAAGTCAAAGTGCTGTACTGGAGAGGTGAAAGAGTATTCCAAGAAAGGTCTCTGTATGAATATGGCAGTATTCAATAGCTCACACTGAGTTGCTAAGGCAATTTCTAAAGGAACTGGGTAATGATTGTTAAAATACTCTTAGAAGATTAAACATCTACTCAGATGGCTCTGCCTCCCAGCACAGATTCTGCATTTCTTTCAGCTGTCACTTCGCCCAGTAAAAAGTATCTACATCTCATTGGTAGTAAGGCTTCTGAGCTTTTTTCAATTATTTTCTTTTTGTTGTTGTTATTGCTTGCATTAATTTTACTTATAATTCTTATTCTAGCGAAGTTGAATCAGCTCCAAAACCCAAAAACTCCCACTTATTTCCTCTTAGTGAAATTGTTTCACAGGAGCAAGATGTCAGGCTAACACAGCTAGCAAAAACATGATGTACTTTAAAGTAAAAAGTTAATATTTCACCATTTCATGAAACTTTTACCAGCCACATATTCTTATCAAGTGTAAGCACATATCAAATATGACAAAGCAACACTCCTTCTGCAAAAGAATTCATTAGCAATATACCAATGTGTGGATAAAATACTTGGTTCCAGGTGATCCACAGAAAAATAAAAATGGTGAATTTTAGATGTACTGACAAAAACAACCTGATACTGCAACTTTAATGGAAATCTGAAAGAATGTTTTCTGGAGTTTGGTAGATTTCTTTAAATACCATTCCTTTTTGTTCCCTAGAAGTAATTGAAGAAACAGGTTTGCATTTTGTTTACAAATAAATCAATTCTCAGTGCTGGGTAAAACAGGCTTTTGCAGGCCTCTCCATCCTAGGGGCAAAGCAATACATATGCTTTCCTGCAGAGTGGAAAACTGCCTGTACCTCTTTCTGTCTTCCCTATGAAAAATAAAATGTGGCAAAAGCGCTCGCAAATTAAAGCTATGCCAGACTTAGAGCAACAAACTATAAACACAACTTGGTAGCAGTGAAGTCACAGATTAAAAACGAGAACTGAAAATTCCATAATCCTGCGCTCAGCAGATCTGGACCTCAGATTGTGACAAGCTGATACAAGTGGCCAAAATGAGTGCAGCTACCCTGACCTGTTAGGGAAGCTACAATCCTCTTTCTGGTTTTAAACTTTTCTTCACACAACCAGTTTCACTTTAAGAGGCCTTTCCTCAGGTCAGTGTTTAAGAGTACTATTATTTTGCCTCATCAGTTTTTTCTTCCTGTATCTATTCTTCCTTGTAAGCTACACATACCCAGCCCATGTATCCGGGGAAATCCTGGCAAAGAGAGGAGTCCAGGGGAGATGGGCAGCAAGGAAACTGCCAGGATAGAGAAACTCCTCATTTGCACATATTTAAATACACACTTGCTTAATCTTTGCAAGACAAGTGGGAAGAAGAAAGAGAATATATGTCATCAAGAGGAAATGTATACATACACATAATATTGTACATAATGTGAAATAGCTGAGTATTTTATTACTAATAAAAATGCTTCTCTATGCAGTCCTACCAGCATATAATAAAACAAAATTTTACAGTTAAAAAAGAAGGCATACTACCAAGTTTCTAAAATAAAATGCTCTGAAGATTTTTATTCATAGTGTTATTTTCTTTAAAAAGAAAATTAATTTTTTTGGCAGTGAGGTTCACCAAGTGCATGAAAGTGTGAAGTAGTCTCCTATTTCTTGTTATTCTCTTTTTCCCCTCCAGTAATCTTTGGAATTAAGACTAATACAGACTCTCACAAACAGAAAAAAATGAACCACCATGCACAAATAGCTTCCGCTGAATTCCCCCCTTGACTTCTAACTACTTAAGTGTTATGTGCCTGATTCAGCAGAGCAAGTAACATGTTTAACTTTAAAAAGGTTTAAATTGATCTCTGTTTAGGTAACACTTAAATGACTGAGCATGAGTATACTCATTCTTTCAGCACATACATCTGCAATGATGAACAAGCACATACTTTGTCAAAGGAAATTCTTAGCACATTTTCAACTGATTTTTCAACACTGTCATGATAGAAATCACTCTGTCACCAGCCCTTTAACTTCACAGATTTCCACACCATGTAACAAAAAGGTTTTGATAAAATGTCATTATCCAAGCAATTCAAGCAAGTGCAATTACAAGACTGCAGAAATATTCTGAGGAACAAGAATTAATTTCTGCTTCCACAGTTTTCAGTGACTTTAAACTATGTAGGTATGTGGGTTTTCCCTCTGCAGTGAGAGTGCTTCAGAGGACAGTGGAAGATGAGCCCTCTGTGGCTCACCAGCATCCTACCAATGCCTTCTTCATTGAGAGAAGGGTCTTACCATGCCTGCTCCATGCCTTTGTCCAAGCCACTTAGTGAACTATCACTCTAGACATTCTCACTTCATTCTTTGGCAAAGAGAGCAGTCTAAAGATAGGGGTCTATAGAAAAGAAGTTTCTTACTAAAGTCTGTAAATCTAAACAGAAGCTCCTAACAGAGCACTAATTGAAAATAAAATTATCTCTGTGCATGCTGTAAAACCATTAAAATTATTATTGTCAGGCAGTGCAAAATAAATTCCAAATTTTTTGCTTTTAGTGCACTGATGCATTTTTTTTATATTCCCAGCCTGCTTTTAAAAAAAAGCCAGTATGATTTATAGTAGAGAGGAATTTCAGCATGTAGCAAAATTGTGAGCAATTATTTCCTTCACACCTTTTTTTAAGTATTTAGGCTATGATTTTTCTTTTACAAAGCAAATGGAATCTTTTAGAAGCCTCTAATCACCTCACCTGCACATATGAAAGTAATTCAAACTGGGATAGAATGCTTCATGAGAGAATAAGTCTTTCAGCTAAAGATCTTATATTTATATAATCTTGTATTTCAGCTCACAGGGAAAAGAAACACTATAACAAAAAATATATAAAAATTAGTTACACATATCAATACTTCCAAGCATTATTTCACTTCTTTTCCTACCCTCCAAAGCCCTGACCTGGAATACAAATAGCTAAGTTAGTGTAGACTGAGCCATCTCCCTCTACAAACACAGCTCTGAGGCTTGCTTGGACAGTGGGATATGGATATACCCTCCTCTAGTCAGATGTGAAATATGGTCTCAGACCAATCACACCAACCTAGAATAAAAAAAATATTTATTAAGCAAAAGAAAACCAACTTGAGCATTTGACCTCAGATCATCAGCTCACACATTTAATGCTTCTCACCCTCATGGCTGTGAAGCCGTAAGATACAATCTGTCTCTTCCCTGGTGTTCCCAAAAAGCCCCCAGGTATTTTCCCCAACTTTAGATCCCAGTGGAGATTATCAGCCTTCTGCCCTATTTAAATCTAAAGTACTTGAGGGCATTTCACACCCTGCAGAGTCTGACTGCCCCCATGAAAGCAAATGATGACCCAGGCAAGGTACCAGAAGCAAACGAAGCCCTGGATTGCACTACCCCGACAAACAGTAAAATGAAGGCAGAAGAGGAACGGGAATGGTCTTTGAGGAGTGCATATTGAGTCATTCAATACAAAAGTTTTAAGTTTAATGGATGAAGGTTTGATCTGGTTCCTACTTTGAAAGAATAGCTTTGCCAAGTTTAAATCACAAAAGCCTCCGTTTACTTTTTCCTGTCTCTCCTTAAGTGTCAGTATATGTTCTGAAAGCCACAGTTCCCTTTTCATCAAAAGCACAATATCTCTTTGAACTGAAAGACAAGTAAAACTTTTCCTGAATATATAATAATATTGTTTCTCTTTCCTTAAAACAGGTAAGCATGCAGAGATATGGAGAGCAAAGCGGTTATGCAAGCTAAGGACAATAAGTCTTAATGACTTTTAAATAGAACTGTCCCTGCACTGAGAAGACATATTAATTAAAGCATACCCCGTGCTCTTATTCAGCCTTTTAAGGTGAATTAAAAGAGGGAGGTAAGAACAGTAATATTTATATATATATATTCCTAGAAGAAGAATAATACTATTAATAGCATTTTCAGCAGATAGCATATATTGATATTAAATTTTCTAGTGTTATTATCACATTCTGAAATGCATTGCAGAAAATAACATCTGCCAATTAGCCCCACTGAGGGTCACTACTACTCCATTACTACCAGAATAAGCAAATAGTAGCTCAGGCTCATCCTTAATTATAGGGAAAGTTCATCAACATTTTAGCTGCTGTGAATTTCATATTAGGTCCATTTAGAAAAGAAAATGTACAGAATTTAAAATTCCCCAGGCTACATTTCAGGAAAAAATCCTATATAGAGAAAGAAGTCTGCACTCATTTTCTTTAAATGCATTTAGTACTTTCACACAGAAAATACTACTTGTCAGAAAAAAAGTCAGATGTAATCTTCCCCCCCCAAGGATTTCCATTTTTATTTAGGACTATATGATCCTGAAAATCATACCAACATAAGCAAGAATGTATATCCTGAAGAGTTTCTAAGAAGTCAAATGCTGCAAATTAGTTTCTTCAATTTTTTTGGCAAATAGTAACAGCTGGTTTTGCAGAAGTCTAGGTAACAATTGCAAACAGAGAAAACAATGCAATATATACTTCCCAATATTACTCACTTTATATTCAGCTTGAATAAGGAAGTTAGATTTACTAGCTTGTGCCCAAATATGAAAACAAAATTGTCTCCTATTTTATTTAAATGGAATTAGCATGGAAAGATATTACTCAAAACATTTTGCAACTCCAGCTGCTTTTACTTACAGGTTGTCATTTTCCTGAAGCAACCAGAACAGAACCCAACTGGTATAACTGGGAAAACAGAGACTGTTTTAAAAATATCCCACCCAAAGCCAACATTAATTTGTTTACACTGCAATTGTCTGAGTCTACTGGAGACTATTCATCAAGAGAATACCATAATCCTCAGGTTATAAGAATTAATTTCCCAGTGAGGAATTAAGATATCAAACTGAAACCTAACAATTTTTAGCTTGCTTTAACCAGGACTTTTTTTGGGGGACCAGAAATATTTGTAAGAGCACCTTTTGTCAGTTTGGTATATCTTGCAGCTTCATCTCTCAACACAAAAATGGGAGAAAAAAAAATGTTTGTGGCCATTTTGCTTTTTCAGTATGGCTCTGTGACTCCTGGTAGAAAAAAGAGCCATTGAATGAATTATTTATGTTTACACACCAACAGGTGGAAGGTAAATGACCCAGCAATACATTCTGGCAGCCCAGAAAGCCAGCCATATCCTGGGCTGCATCAAAAGAAGTGTGACAAGCACCAGAGTGATTTTCCCCATCTACTCTGCTCTTGTGAGACCCTACCTGGAGTGCTGCATCCAGCCCTGAGGTCTCCAACAGAAAGCTGGATGGGAAAGTGCTGGTGCAAGTTTAGAGGAGGCCATGCTCAGAGGGCTGGAGCACCTCTCCTACATAAACAGGCTGAGAGATTTGGGGCTGCTCAGCCTGGAGAAGGCCTGCAGAGACCTTACAGTGATGCCTTGATGTGGCCACCTAAAAACCGAGGCTAGACAAAAATAAGAGAATAAAAGTAGGTATTTATTTGAAGGGCCTTCAAAGGTATTCCCTGGGCAGTCAAAGCCTCCAAGGGGCTACACCCAAGATGGACCCTGAGTCATGGGTTCTTCACACTTTTATAAGTTTGGTCCATTTGCATATCAGGGTTAATTCTCCAATTATAATTTCAGCTAATGATGTAATTACCCCAGGTTTACCCCTCCTCTCAAAGGCTTTTAGTTTACACATTTTGGGCCCTGGTGTCCTTGAAGAGCAAACCCAGAGAGGTTTGTTATGTCTAACCAGCATGAGATAACAGCAGATAACAGGCCACACAAAACTTCAGAGTTACACACTAGGCAGTACAGGATTTGAAAAATATAGAAGTTAAAATCTAAGGCATCAACAGCACCTTCTGGTACCTAAAAGGAGTCTACATGAGAGATGGAGAGTGACTTTTTACAAGGGCATATAGGAAGAAGACAAGGGAGAATGGGTTTAAACTGACAGAGGGCAGGTTTAGATTGGGTATCAGGAAGATTATTTTTGCTGTGAGAGTGGTGAGGCACTGGCACAGGCTGCACGGGGAAGCTGTGGGTGTCCCATCCCTAGAAATGTCCACAGCCAGGCTGAATGGAACTCTGAGCAACCTGGTCTAGTGGAAGGTGTCTCTGCCATGGCAGTGGTGGTTGGGATCAGATGATCTTTAAGGTCCATTCTAACCCAGGCCATTCTATGATTCTATAAATTACGTGTCTATTCATATTCCCAAAGTGGGTTTCCATAGTGTAAATCTGATTCCTTTCTTTAAGTGATGATGTACAAATGTTACAGTATTTATCATCTGTCATTTTAAATTTCTCCACACCAAAAATATATATTGAGGCTCTCAGCTGGCTACCAAGACATGAATCAAAATCTTACTGCATCCCAGGTGTTTAAGTTAAAAGAACTTAAGCAGCATATTTTTCTCCCCAAAATAAGACCACAAAGTGCTGGTGTATGTGCTAGTGTAAGTATGTGTTTCTGTGGTCCAACATACGCTAGCTCCAATCAAAAGGATGAAACTCTGGGACCTAGGGGTTTTCCATACTGTAGTTTCTAAAAATCAATCTAAAGTAGTATTTTTGTACTCAGAACATAACAAAAAGAAAAAAAAGAGAAGAATATCCCACTCTACAAGAATTATAAGTGCGTGAATGGCTGTAACAGTTCTTCCAGAAGGGACTGCTGGTATTTTGGGTTACTTGGTAGCTGAAGCCTAGAGCACTATAGGCATTAAAATTATGAACAATCAGACTAGAAATATTTTCTTCTAAACAAATCTACATAAATTTAATTTATACTTAGTTCTACAATTCAGAAGGGTCAACACAGATAAAAAGTTTTGAACCTAAACAAATCCTTAATGAAATGCTTACAGATGGAACCTATTCTCAAAAGAAATACTGTTCCCAAATTCATCCTTCAGTAGAATAAAATGGTTATAGATGCCTTCTAGAGGAAGGCACACAAGTGAAGCTAAATGATCCTAAGCTGCCTCTAAATGAAATAGCCATTATGAGAACAAGTAGACATAGGACTCGCATACAACCACACTCAGGAAACAGACAGAACATAAAAAGATTCTACATCATAGTATCATATTCTTTTCATGTCTTCAATTATACTAATGTAGCATACACACACAGAAATTAATTGGGTGCAACAGATGTGCCTCTCCTTCTTGTTACTCGCATCAAGAAAATTGCTACAGAAATTAGCTCATGCTAAATCAAAGTGTTCCAGAAATACAGTAACAGTAGCTCTTATGAATCCATATTGCTTCATTTATTGAAGAGAACAAGAGATGTCCTTCCAAAAAGATAGTAAGACTAAGCTTTGAACACTCTTGCCTTCAGTATTTACGTATACAGGTTACAAATACGTGTAGACAATAACGAAAATAGACCAAAACATGAATGTCCACAAAAAGTCAGTCTCCTATCTCTTGAAGTGAAAAAGAGGAATCAAATTTAAAAATCAGAATCTTCAATGGCATATAAAACCCCTCAAAAAAATATACAGTGTGTACTGGACACAGCTCTGAAAGTGAAATTTCAGGTTTCCTGTGCTGATGAGATGCCTCAGAACTTGGACATCACAAAATGTTGTCCATGAAACACAAACCACTTTCCTTATCTTGAGAAGGTTTTTGCCAATTAAAATGCAAATCATCTACCAGAATAATATAACCATTTTCAAAAAACATCTCTAGAAAAATAATCTGCCTTGAAGGTTAAATGTATTTTCCAGTATGCATTGACAAAAAATAGAAAGTTAGAACCATTTTAATTATACATTTAACTATTTCTAAACAGGCAATGCCTCTTCCAATTCTTCTCCAAGCAAAGAACACTGTGACCTGAAAATAAGTGTATGCAATGCTACAGAGAGAGAACACTGGCTCTATATACCAAAATTATTTCCCTGCACATCTTTAAAAAGGCTACTGGATATGACTAAGCCACTTGATGCTACCTCCTCTATCCTGAACAATAGCCTCCAGCTGCTCATTTTCATACATCAGTAGAACCGGAGGGGAAAAAATATAAATCATAAATGTGATGTCTACAACGCAGAAATACAGAGGCCAGAATAGAGCTTTCCAGTGCAGCCCCCTTCAGCTGAAAACTCCATGGTGTGCCTCAGCTGTGTCATTCAACCCTTTTTGCCCATTAACCCTAGGTACGCACTACAGAGTCCTAATAAACATCCAGTGCATTGCCAGTCTTCCCTACTGCTTCCCACTCTTAACCATCATTTCGATCAACTGAGAGTCTACAAACTACCACACAGACTGAACAACTGAACGATTTAGACTAGAAAACACAGGTTTCCACATAAAAAATATCCCCAAACCCAACATTTTCTCCAGTCAGTATATAATCTTTGCACATGGCAGCACCTGGCCAACAAAAAATTAATTTCTTACTTGGCATCAGTATCCCTGGATGCAGGCTGGCCTGTGAAAATGGTGCAAGACTAGGAGAAACTGGGGAAGCTTTGTCCTCAAATCAGCTTGAGAGAGAAGGAACTTCAAATCAATTTTTTAGGATTGAACTAAGAGCTACACGCTTCTTTAAGTGGCTAATGTTTCCCTTTTTCTATCACTCACTTGAAATCCTACCACTCTCAAGCTATATTCGAGAACAAATATCAGTTCACAAAGTGAATGTCATGCATATGAAAAACACAGAGCTTGAAACTGAATATATACCCTGGCCTTTTGACTGTCATGTAATAAAACTAAGAATATAAATTAAAATGCAATTCTTCCTGTAAGAGCTCATCATTTTGTGATTAACAAAATCAGCTATTCAAAATTTCTCCACATTGTTTATGAGAAAAAGTAAGCCAGACATGTTGCTAACTCAATTCCTCTTTTTCAGGGAAGCCACATGAGTGGTGCTCTTTTGCTCCACTGCATTTCTAAGCTGGTACAAAGGTTACATCTGCTCACTCACCATCCTCAGATGTTACTCTCCACAACTGTTTCTGGCCTCAGCTACCAGCTATCCCTGTGCTGCTTGTTATCCTCTACGACATGGAGGAGGAATTGCATCTTTTATAGCAGTGACATGAGATGTCCCACCTGAAGAGCCTTGAAACCTCAGAGCACAAAGAGCAGAAAAAAAAAAAAAAAGACAAAGTTCTTTTTCACCTACTATTACTGAGTTAATTTTCTTTTATTTTCTCCCACACTTCTTTCATAACACCCTCTGCAGAGAAGTCTGAATAACTCCTGAACCCCACAGAATTTAGCTCCAATAAAACCTCTCTGACCAAAACCAAGAACAGGATCCAAGGTTCAACCAGAGGTTGTGACCACAGTATGAATCCTCAGCAAAGTTGCTAAGACAGTATCTTCTAGCAGACAAATATATTTAGTTTTTCGACCAGAGATTATAGCTGCATAAACTACATCCTTGCTAGGCCTCCCAAAACTCTTGAAAAATCCTTTAGAGACATTGCATAAGACTACGTTATCCTCAAAGGGACTGATTGCATGCATCCAAGATCACTGCTGCTATCACTCAAAACCAAATTCTGATTCAAATCAGAAACTCAAGCTTAGCTGTCAGCCAAGAGCTTCAGAAGGACAACACTGCAGAGCATGAAGTGCTCTCACCCTTCCACCACTCAGGGAGGTATCAGGGCAAAGAAAAGGGTACCAGAATGTCACCACATCAACACCACAAGTTACGGGTCAGCATTGGTGCAGCCATTTGGCTGTGAAAACATCTGTTACCCCAGTTCAGACTGGAACTTCAGGTACCAGAGGTTTCAAATCAGTGTCTACTTATATATACACCAGCTGAAGGGATCATTTGCATCCCAGAGACAAATACATTCAATGGATTTTATACAGCAATTACCAAGGTGTATCAGGTGCATGTAAACTAACACTTAAAACACCATCCAGAACACATTAGGCACAAAGTATATATGAGAGAGCTCTGATTTTTCACAGCTGGTCAGCCTCTCTTCTGCTTGCATCAATTTGAAGAGAAATTTCTGTATGAACAGAAGTTGTTACCATACACTTATTTGTCTGGAGGTGGCAAAAAGTGACTACTAAAAGGTAAAACCATATACTTCTTGTAGAGATGCCAACACATATACATATATTTAATAGACCTTGGTGCAAACACATTTGTGTAAACATATGTTCATAGCTTTAAATATACATTATTTGAGCAGTCAGGGAATAAAGAATTTCATTGCACACAGATTGTGACACACTGTTCTTCCTATGGCATGGCTGAGCCATGTTATTGCAGCCAAATACCAGGAAGTCTTCATATTCTTACATTCAAGAAGACATTTTTTTGAAGGTCTTTCACTGTTCCAGTTAAGTTATTTTAACCCCCATTAGCTCTGAGGAAGCTGAGGTAGGTCATGGGAACATCTGCAGCTGCCCTACAACACAGCTACCCTGTTAGAACAGGTAAGAGAATCTCCAAAAGCTCGCAGTGCAGGAGTGCCTTACTGGGTTGGACTTGAAACCGTTCTATATGAAAGGACAAGGATTTAGCAGCATCAAAAGAAACTCATTAAAATCTGAAGTATAAACAACAGAAAACTAGAATGGCATAGATTTGAAGAATATCTAATATAATAGAATTATAGACTATTTAAGAATATATATAGCCAAGAAACCCTAAGAAGTAGTTTCAGTAGAAGTACATTTACACTGGACCCTGGTGGTATTCCCCAGATTGAAGGAAAAAAATACTATTTTTTCCAGCATATTTGAATTAATATTACCAGAGTGCCTCACAGCAAGAACAAAATGTCATGACTACAGAAAGACTTGAAAAGCGTATGTCTGTACCACAGATCAAATAGAAGAGAGAAAAACTCTGGGGTTAGGCATCACTGAACTCACAAATACTGAATCCAGGTGTGCTTCCATGCATGTGCTGTCTTCTAGCCCCAAAATCATCCCTTTTCCACAGGAGTCCTTCAAGGCCATGATTCACAGAGAACTCCCTCATGCCTCTCAAACCAGGCATACACAGATGTTTGTAGGCTCAGGACCCAGCATTTTGACTACACCACATGTCACACAAGCATTATTTTTAAATTTCCATGGTTGGATATAGTTCCATCTGACTCATGTTTAGATTTACTAGCTGCATGTATCAATATTGCCAAATGTTAATCTGTTTTTCTCTCTGGAATCTTTAGATTTTAATTTCTCTAGAAATTTCTGTGTGATTTAGTATTTGGCTATATTTAATGATAGTGCCATATGCAATGTATTATGTGACAGATTTATTACTAGGCGCTCATCACCAGACTAGCCCAAAAAGTAGATGATAAAAGTGATAAAAAGAAGCATCTCCAAATGGCGACCCTGCTGTCTCAAGGTCCCTTCCTCACTCAGATGTAGGCTGCAGCCTTTCCTGGTAAGGTGGTCCTGTTAGTTCTGTGGTTATATTTCCAGGTGAGTTCAGAGGGAGGGCAGATGGAAAAGGAGACAAGGTGGGTGTAGATGAACCAACACAAAAAGGATGTTATCAAAAGATACGTTATTAAAAGACTGGGAGAGAAGGAAAGAGACTGGAATAAGCAGCCAGCACAGGATGATGAACACCCGCTTGGGCTTCCAGATAACTCAGAGGAGCATCCCAGCTTTGTACGTGTATCCTCTCTACAATTTTTCCAGAAGCCGTATTCCAGACAGAGGCATAACATCCCCAGAGACAGAACACACTTTGCGCTACTCTTGTGTCCAACGGTCCCTTGTCAATGAAGCATTCACCATCCCGGCTGCTTTCTCAGCTTCCCTTGCTATGAATTTTTGGCATTAGTTAATAAGCAGATCTCTGTGGGAGCATTTTCACAGAGGGCTGCAGTTGAAGTTTCCATCCTCTCTCTGCATGCCTACTTAGCAACATGCTGTTCTAGCAGGCATCTGGCAATCTTTCACGTCTTCCAACAGCTTTCAGTACTTCCTTCCTCTATCCTATCATTAAACAGGTGCTTTAAGTAGATCACACAAATTTATCTTTTGGAAAACCTTGAACTCTCTGGATGAGGGTGAGAATGAAGTAGCTCAATCTTTGCATCCAGTGAATGAACCATCTTACAACTGTGGGAGTGCACGGCCAGTCAGGGGCAAGCTGCCATGACGTATTTATCACTCGTCTGAAACACAGCACAGCGCACTGTGTCCCCAGCAAAGACATGCTGCTCACTGCTGCAAGCATCTCTGCTGGCAGGGAACATGGCATGCCCAAGACTGACAGGCCACTTCCACAGTGGATAACTTTGTTCATATACATGCCCATGCATTCAGATGTCTGTCAAACATAGGGTTTACAGAGCATCGCAGTGTAAAGCCTCCCACTCCCACCAGCTCATGAGGAGTTGGTTTCTCAAAGTCAAATACAAAATTTCTCAATTCTAATGAGAGCTGAATATGGCTCTCATCATATCATCAACATCTTATTGCTAGATCTAGGGGAATATCTCTGTATTTCTTCCTTTGATTCCCACCTCTATTGCCCTCTCAAGGCTGCAGAGCACTGGACAAGACTTGTTTAGCCAGGCAGAGCCTGGAGAGGGGATCTCTCTAACATGAAACCAACGTATTACAAACTATTTTCTTAACTAACAAGTAATTTTGACTGCTTCATTACCTACCATATCTCCAAATCAATTTATTTTAAATTTGATCTCTTATTTTCAGCAAATTACAGAAAGGATGATTGCTTTTAACTAGTCTCCATGAGTTACCACTCAGAGAAGTATCAGACAATTAATATATAAGGTTGGGGTGCTTAAAATATCAAATATAAAACATGGTGGGAGAAAGAAAATGACTAGCACAGATGGGTCTTTACACTTCCACTGTCAGTTCTGTACTCGCTATTTTTATGATAATCCAGTAGCATGTCATTATGGAAATCTGAATTTAAAAATTAAGTGAGAATAACACACATTTTAAAATGTTTTGTTGTGAGAGTGGAGGCATAAGTCTCTCAATACATGCAAGATAGTTCAAACAATTCATGGGGAGCCCTCTTATAATCAGGATGGTAAAAGAACATAAGTGGAATAAAATGATAGGAAAGAAAAGTGTCTTTGAGTAGAACATTGGATACAATTAGAAAAACAACAGTATTTTGGGTAAATTAGGCCTTCCTCAGCCAAGCCCAAAAAGCTTATCTGTTCTTCCAGCTGTTTTGAGTGGCTCTAGTAAAAGATAGTGCTTTTTTCCTACAAATCATACCTCTTCTGACAAAATAATCACCTGTTAGTAAATTCTAGTCATATTACAGCCATTTTTCTCAATCATAATTTACTGTGTTTTTTATCAGTATGTAGTAAGACTTGCTCATAAAAGCACAAATCCCTAAAAAACACATTCTTCCAAACTCTTAATACATCACAGAGTAATAGTGATCTT
>NW_008237239.1:14742503-14747915 GCF_000691975.1 Corvus brachyrhynchos | reverse complement strand
ACTGCAATCTACTCCTGCATACTTTTCCAATTTTTATGAACTTCCTTCACTAGACTCACCTAAGAAGTCTCCTTTTTTAAAGATAATTTTAAAAATTAATTTTAAAATAATTCTTAAAATTAACAATTTCTTTCCTATCTCTCCTTTCCTATTGTTGTCATTGATCTCCAAAGGTGTTTTAAACTCTGTAAATCTCTCTAGTGTACAGGATTGAACAGTCTCCATGTTAAATTATCATGTAGGTTCATCAGGCTCACTACCACTGGGGAAACTGCCAGGGATGGTTAACCTGAAACGTGGCAGAACATGACATAACACACAGAGCACAATCCTTGGGCCCTGCAGCACACTGATTTTCTTTCATACAAAAACCCTTCTGCACCAAGCCCCAAACAAACTGACAATGTACACTTGGACGTGAAAGCAATTCAGGTTTCTCACCACAGCAGTGGGGTACTCTATGCAAACATCTCTCTCTTAAAATAATTCAAAGCAAATGAAAACCAAGAAGGAAAAGTTGGATTCTTACTCTGTACACTAACCCAAAAATCAACAGGGATACCAGCATTTTTTTCCTATTTATGCAACACCTACCAAAACCACTCTGCAGCTTCAGAGTTACCTGTGAATCTACATATATAACAAGACACCAAGCAATGAAATCTTTAATTCTTGCTTTTCAGTATCTTCCCTCCCATCTGACACTATCTTGACCTTAGTATTCTACTTACAGCAATTGCTCAGCTATAATGTGTGTGCATTTCTGATGGCACTGACTCATTTCTTCTCTAATTATTGCTGCAGAACCACACTGGCTACTGCTCCTTTTACCCCAGTCATAACTAAAGCACAGCTTGAAAATTGCAAGACAAAACCACAGAGCTAAGAGTACCAAATAACAGTGTCTCCATGTCTTCACTGACCTATAGCAGACAAAGGGTCTACAGGTGTAGTTGAACAATCAAATCTATCTATTTGTAGGTAGACATGAAAATTCTGAATAATTTGACAGCAATGACTAATTAGCGGTCAAAAGTTCAGACAAGAGCATGAAATGCTTGCAAGTACAGATTTGAAAGCTATTTACTAGGGTAATAAATATATATTAATAGGAATCCGTCATAAGTCATTACAAATTTATAGATGTCTCTTCACACAGATGATCTACAAACCATCTCACAGCAAAATAAGGCATTTTAGGCAAGTGCAAACCTAAATTACATTTTGATGTAGCCTAAGAAAACATCACTTCAGGGCTCAGACGAAGCTCAATAAATCCCATAATGAAACAAAAAAATTAAAAATTTCTCAGTCTGGGTGATCTATAATGGAGCAGTGAATCAGATAATGGATTCTTGTTCTGGTAAGCGCATTTTCTCTGGCCAGTTCTTAACTAGACAGTAGACAGATAGATGGTCAGAGAAGTTCTTTCTCAGGCTATTGAGTTACACTTTCCAATTGCACTGTCCAAAGCATGGAGCAAAGTTTACAACCCCTAATACATGTCCTTTCACGCCTACCATCCTTTCTTCCAGCAGGGAAAAACCACAGCAAACCAGAGAGAAAAAGTTTCTTGGCCTTCATCAGGATCACTGCCATGATTCTTAGTGCCCTGACACTTGCCAGATTCCAGGAAATGTATTTTCATGCACCCATTTCTCCAAGCAGCAACCATGGTTGTTCAACAAGCTCAAATGCTGGGCTTTCTGCAAGTAATCTGTTTTTCTGACCAGAGTGAAGTTATCAATCTGTGGTGCAATAAAAGCATGACTCGGTATCTGCAGGCCAGTTTGAAGAGAAGAAATAGTTTAACCCAGAAATGATGCTGGCAGATTTCTGAAAGCGTTTGATGATATCAGATGGGTTTCAACCTGTTCCAGTGAAGAACTGAAACAGGCTGCCCAGGGAAATTACTGTCCCTGGAAGTGTTTAAAAAACATGTAAATGTGGCACTTGAGGACACGGTTTAGTTGGTTAACAGTTGAACTACATCTTTTCCAACCTTAACTGTTCCATAAATATATGATTCTATATTTATGTCCAAATCTAAGACTATATTCAGACCGCCAACAGAACTTTCGAGTGGGTGCCAAAAATGTATAATCAAAGACCTTTTTAAGCCATTAAAATTAACAGAGTTATTCCCTACAGAGGATGTTACCTACTTAAAAATTGAAATGAGAAGCTCTAATAGCCCCTGACATTACCTTATCTTATTTAACTAAAAGATTATAGAGTAAGAATAAAAGATTTGCCACTACAGTGGGAAAAAAAAAGAAGTTCCAGTCTTCTTAAGTTAGTTTGTTGGGGAATTTTTAAAATAGTATTCAAATATCACATAAAAATAGATTATGTAAATTAGAAGTAGTACAGATCCTTAATCTGAGAGAACTTTGATGCCAAAATATTTTTTGATTGCAGAGCTAGGAAATAAAAAATTAGCAGTTTAAACTGTGTAATACAAGATACCCCCCTAACATGACATCAGTTAAAGTGAGCAATACAGACACCTGGGATGCTCGGCTCTGTTGTTACCCTTACGACCCAAAATAACTGATTCCAAGAGTTTGTTACCAAAATAAACAAGACAGAAAATAGCACAACAGCACAGAGCCCAGCACAGTGGATGGCAAGTATCATGCATCACACAGCAAAAAAGCCTCAAGGACCTATGAGCCAAAGCCATCCATCCATGTTTTCCCTGATATCTGTTTTGTGCCACACTATCCAAAGAGTGAAGCAAAACTGAGCAAGTCACCACTAATATATGATCCAATGACATGACTTCAGAATCAAACTCTGCAAAAATTACAGGTGAATGAATAATCCTCACTATGGCTAATTCCAGTGGTTGAAAAACTAAAAAAGACTACTAAAATATTCTGAATTTGGGAAAGTAATTGTAGGAAAGAGGAGAGAATTTCCTTCCTTTGCAGCATCTTCAGACAGAAGTTTTCACAGGCTGACAAAATGCTACCATGTACTAAAAACAACCTGATCCTTCAAGTATCTATCTTCACCAAAAAGAAAAATCCTTCCTGAACTAAAATAAATTGTACAACTAATCCCAGTGACAGAGAAGAGTTTATTTGATAAGCCCACAAGTAGCAAGTGTTGTCAATCCATTCTGGAGAGGTATTTAACTCAGATTATATGCCTGGAAACTCAGATTATATGCCTGGAAAAAGGAAGTAAAATGAAAAATCTGTGCAGCAACAGGTGATGACAGCAAGGAAGCAATTATGCAGAAGTCACAGTTGAAGCCTGGCTATCAGAAACAAGGAAGGACTAAGCCAACATACCTAATTCTTCCTTTTGGTTACAATTTCAGAAATCCCCTTAACATTCTGGCAGATACAAAACAGCACCAGTGTTTTCAAATCATATCATCTTTAACCAGACATAGGTTTAAAACCGGATACTAGAACTTAAAATGCACATTTTATGAAGAGTACCAAGTTCTGTGGGATGAAAACTATGCTTATATTCAAAGCATTAAAAGCCTCCTCAGCATGGATAGGTTTTGTTAAGTATTTAAATTTTCAAGATTGCAATTATTTTTCCTGCTTACAGTGCTAAATACTTTCCTTATTATCCCTCTAAATATCGAAGGGATATTCCCATACCCACAGTATCTGAGCATATTGAATTACTGTTTTCAGATGGACAACTGGTTTTAGTAAGGATCCCTGCAGGTAAGGCAGACTAACTGAAAACATGATCAAATTTCTGTCCAGGGAGACTTGAATTTACACAGTTTGTGTTGTTGCTACGAAGAAACTGCAACAAAGATGTCTAAATGAAGTAGTGTCTTGTCTTTAATTACACTTGGCTTTCTCCATGCTCTGGTTACTGATCCAGCAAAACTCATCAGAATCCCACACAAGTGCAGAAAAGGGAGGGAATCAAGTCTCTAGTGAAGCCATGAAGGAGAAACAATCTGCAGATTTGTCCCTACAGAACCAAAAATCAAAATACTTAAGATGTTGATTTCTTACAAACACCAAGGAGTATTTCTAACTGCTCTTATAAAAAACCCCCAACCAAACAAAAACAAATTTCAAAAAAAAAAAAAAAGAGACTGCCTCACCTAGAAGAGGACGATTTTCACAAAATAAATTAGCTAGAAGGAAAAACATGTCATTCTCCCCAGTCCTGCTGTGCAAGCCCAGACTAAAATTTTAACCACTAGTACTCCATATAAGAACACCTTGAGCAAGACAGTAACTCATCATATGTTTTACAGGCTAATAGCTGTGCTACCACACAATTTATTTGCTTTTAGCTAGTATGTAGTAGACAATTACCCTCCCTCTAGCTTACATCACTTTTTTTTCACACCTGGAAAAGCATCTATTCATTGGTGAAACTCAGCATGACCAGAAGGTAGGTAATGCACATATAGGACTTTTCTACACTATCACCTAAATTATGCATCCCCCAAGTCTTCCTTACTGCCTATCTTACTCTTAATTTGCAATTAATGTGTGTCTTCTGTAACTGTCTGCTTCTGACAAATGAAAAATTGAAATCATCAGACTGTAATATTGTACTGAACAATTATATTTGCACTAGCAGTTCAAATCCGTATTTATCAATTTTTATCCTCTTGATCTTGTGCATATATCTGCATATGCAGTGCTTGTTACTGTAGAAATAAACTGGTACTCTTGAAAAACATGGATTTTTAACACACACTGAGATGCAAACTACAACTTTACTTGCAGGCATACCAACTCATACAGCTCTGGAAAAAGGATGACACCAGAGGGTGAGATTTTCCAAAGCACAAGAGGATTCAATACAGACAAAAATCACTGAAAAAAGTTAATGGGTTTTGTTAATTTCCCCTTTGCCTGTATTTCTACCCAGCTTCCCTTCTGGTTTTCAGGGTTTTTTTTTAATGGAATCAAGCTTCTGGCAGTAATGAGAAATCTATAAAATACAGAGAGTTCCCATTGTATAAAAAAGAAACACTTTCATAAAATGCTAATGGATATTCCCATTCGCTGTAGTGATACTTGAATGATATTTTACTCCATTATCCTGGTGGCACAAGGCAGCAGATTTTATACTGGCAGCAGTTCACATCAAGAAATCCTTAAGGTCTTTTAAGCTACCTGTATAGCATGCTTTCTATATTCTTTGGGGGGGAAAAAAATGGTTATCTTTCTGATATCATTGAAAGAGAATCAACTGGTAATTCCAGCTGTTAGGAATGGTTCAGCCAAGTCTGCATAAAAACATTTGGGTGAATATGGGGCAAAGAGTCTACCTAGGCCAACTGACCCTGTTCTTAAGCAGATCTGAGCTCTCCAACTCAGCACACCACTGGAATATTGAGGCCCAGCTGTGCCCCATGAGCACTAGTGCCTGCCCTGCTCCGACCAGCCAGCATGCCAAGGGGCCTTC
>NW_008237239.1:14719363-14742490 GCF_000691975.1 Corvus brachyrhynchos | reverse complement strand
GATGCACAGATTATGTGTACATCAACCAAAGCCTTGATATGACACAAGCAGCCTTCTTCAGACCTTAGTTCCCAAGAAGAAAAACCACCTCTCCTACATTCAGATCAACATGATAGGCAAAGAGAGTTTGATTTATATTAGGCATGTTCTTACCTGGTATAAAAACCACATGCTATCCAGTCAGATCTGCAAAAATTGCTCAACAAGATGTCTTCAAAATCCAGAACTTGTGCTAAAAGTACCAAAAAAGTGCCTACTTTCTACAGTGATCAGTAGGCAGGAATTTCAGCTGATAGTCAGGTACGCTCTTGAAAGAGGTTATGTGCCCCCATGCTAGTCTTATATTGTGAGTCCCCACTCAAAAAAAAAACCAAAAAAACCCCCCACAAAACCAACTACACAAAAATCCTGTGATGGATTACAGCTGCCATTCCCTCTTTAAAAGCTACTTCTGCTTAGCAGCTCAACTAAACAAACGGGAAACAGCTGTGAACAAAGCAGCACACAAAGATAAACAGCTTAACATGCTCAAAACTTACCAACAGAGTGTCCTGAGGGGATGCACACTGTGAACAGGTGCTTTTATTTTGGCCTCCAAACCTTACCCACTCAGTGACCCCGATGTAGAAGCAAAGCACAAAACATTTGCTTTTTTTTTCTGTTTTCCAAAATCCTGTGCCTCTGTTTGCTTATAGGATTTGATTCTTGTGGTTGGTTGCATCACTACTTATCCAATCACAAAAATAAACAAAAAAGGAGCAGGACATAATTCCATTCATCCTAGCATTCTGCACACAGCGTAACCCCACTTGGCAATTCTTCCTCACATCCTTTCTTTTATTGATAACAACAAGATTTTGTAACCTGGGAATGGAAATGGACATGATCAGGAGCCCCAGAAACCCTGTTCTGATCAGCCATTGTTGAGATATTTGAATAAAGAACACAAAATCCAGTTTCATTGGCACATTGGCATTAACAGAGTAAGCTGTGAAAGCTTCACTGCTCATTTGCAGTGTAAATTGGGTACTGTCACAACTGACAAATTGACATTTTTACTCCACAGCACAACTTGAAGTTCCAAGCAGAACTGCTTTAAACAGAATCTGTTGTTTAGGAAATTACCAAAGGTAACGGAGTGATGGAAAGCTGCAAACCTGGCAATTTGTTTTAACACAACTATTTTCAGGTTTTGAGAAGAAGAGAAGATAAAAGCTCCGAAAGTGCAAGTACATCAAACTGCAAAAATGGTGCGTCCTCCTTCTTGCTTTGCAGGATCCAGCAATAAATAGACACCACAGCAAAATAAAACTGTCAGTGCTGCCTAGCAGGAAGTTTATCAAAGACATTTAAAAGGCTTTTTTATGAAAAACCAATTTTAATGAAGTCACATCAGTCCAGAAAAACATTCCAGGTGGTCAGAAAAAATATTCCAGAACATAAATGTAGTCAGAAACTCAGTGTTCCAAGCAAAGTAAGTAGTTGGGAGAGCTCTGAATCTAAATTATAAAAGAATAAAAATGCATAAAAAGAAAGATCAGGGCAAAAAAGATAGGAAAAGTGATATGAAATGTCACTGATGCCACCACCTTCCTTAAAGAGACAGCATCCCTTCATACCATCCATTGCCAAATTTCTTGTCCAGAATTCAGAACTTACCAGATAAGCAAAAACTCTCTTGTACATTCACACACCTAAGAGGCTACATCACCCTAATGTTTTCTAATATAGCTGATAACTTAAAGTAACAATACCACCAGAAATATCAGATCCTGAATATGGCCCACAGAACATGCAAGTGCTTGCAATTTACCATGTGCCTGCACATCAGATTCCTGTCTATCCAAACAGAGCCAATAGCAAAAAAATCATTTCTCTGTATAATGAACGCTGTGTATCATCCCATAAACTTGCACTTCTTCAATTTCAGAGCTACTCTTGTCATTGTTGAGGATTTTCTTTCTCTCAGTCATTTCGGTCAGTGAGGCTCAATTTGTTTTCTGTGATTTGCTCATTCAATTTAATTCAATTTTTCTGATATACAAGCCCTCAGTGTCTCTAACTGAGCTCTTCATCTAATATAATTTCCTTTTAGCTCCTCACCATCGTCCTTCCTCCACCACTGTCCCAGGTTCCCTAGTTTTCAGCAGTCCTATCCTAATTATTGCTCCTGTATCTTGTACAGTCCAAGTATTATTTCTTCAGCATTCAAGTCAGATAAGCCCTCTTTCTCACTGCCTGAGCAAATGCAGGAGAAAATTGAGGGCATAGTGGTAATACACTTTCAACTCACTGTTCCTGGGAGAAATAATTACAGAGGAAATCTTGTTTAGTCACTACTGCCCTGGGAGACAGTATGCTCAGTTCAGATGAAATATTTGGAGAATTGCGTTGCCAAATCCTAACAGGTCTCTCCAGAGCACAATTGAAGCACTATTTGTCAACAGCCAATAACTGGGTCAAATTCAGACACTTTTTCAAAAGTGCAACAAAAGAAGCAAAGGAAATAAATTAGAATGGAGCAAATAGAGACTAAAAATCGAATTTAGTTCCAACAACATTAAGGACAGCAGCACAGGGACGGGAAGGTAAGCACAACACTAACCTGGAGGAATGACTGAATTTTGAAGAGATCTCGGGGGGATTTTTTCTAAAACTAAAAATTCTTTCTGTTGGCATCTTATCAGATGAGATATACATGTTTAACACACTTTGAGAGTCAATGTGACTCTCAGGAGAGCAGCAGGAGTTTTCAATGGAGTCCTCTGCAGAGTAAGAGATGGAAGGAGCATTTCCACTTCATTCCCCAGTGACCTCTGTAGCACGTCTCTTACTACCACATTTTCACAGATCATAAATTTTAACCACTTTTTCTTCTGCATTGCTCTGCAGCTGGTCTTATCAGCTGGTTATATTAAGCCTTACCTCACACATACCCCTGCTAGAAGCACTATGAAATCTGGGTGCATGCAGCCAGGCTATCAATGGAGGCTGGGATCCTCAATCTTGCCTTGATGAAGAAGATTATTTCTAGTTGAGGAGCCCTGAAAGAAACAGGTTTTTGGGAGCCCTATATTCCAGTTTCCACCAAGTAGTCAAGTGCATTTAAGTAATGGACCCAAATGCAGGTTTGATTACTAATATGATGGAGAAAAGTCACATATCAGAATATTTTTCAGGCAAATGTATTTTATGTTTTTTTAATTTCAGGAGTTTTTCTCCAATCCCCTCCTCAATCAGCTTGGCATTTGCACTTCACTTTCTTTTGCTCGCTTCTTCTCTCTTCCCTTACAAATATGTAAACAGAAATCCAAGTATTTATACTCTGATAAGCTGCAATCTTTTAAAATGAAACCTTCATGCTCATCCTCCAAAGCTTTGTTTCTTCTTTGTTGGCACAAAGAAACAATAAAAGAAACATGTTCTAAGATAAGTATGTGATATTTCTTACTTTTCTGAACTAGGAGAACAATTTTTTCAATGTCATTTGCACTTTTTTATCTTTATAATTATCTGACATAATAGGTAATACATCTGATCATGGACAATATTTGTCTTCTTATAATGTCAAAAGTATTTTGTATATTTTAGTTGTCAGCACATTATTCTGTTACCTTTTATTTCAAAAATGCAGAGGAATGGTGCCAGAAGGGACAATTTTAGCAGCAGGATTTTATTATTGTTTCAAATCAACAAGCAACGTAGTAAGACTTTTTAAAATACCCTGCCTTCAAAGCAAATCTTGTGTCCAGGCAGTGGGAAAATGGCAGAAGGAATGACTCCTTACAGGGAAATTGCATTTGAAGCTACGTAACTAATTGGAGCTTTAAAAATGACAAATCTAGTCAAAAGTATAAATCTCTCTTTCAGCATCTTACTCACATCTGTCCCTAAAGTGTAAATATTTACAATTTTTTTCTTTATATATATATTGTTTTTTTCTTTTTCTTTTTAGTATTCACATTCCTTTGCACACTTTAATAATGGTTGCTAGGCTTTTGGAGCCCAAGCCCCCATGTTCCCATAGCTAGCTGCATGAACCCAAATTAAAGACTTTAGTCATAAATGAACTTCTCAGGAGGTTCATTTTCCAGTGAACATGAGAAGTTTACATTCGAAAATCAAGGGCTGGTGACAACAAAAAGTGGAGAAGGACAAAAAGAAATGATGTGTTCTTCCTTTTTGGGTTTGTAGACCAAATTTTTAGCAAGTGCTGGATTTGGACATCAATAGGGCTGCAATGCATCCTCGAGTGCTAAGGCATTAAAGGAGCTCTGTTTGAAAGGATGGACTCTGGCAAACCACAGCTATCAGCAAGGTTGCTGGCACTCCCAACTGCCATCCAAGACACTCCATCTTCCAAGAGGCTGAATAAATACTCTTCCCATGTGTCTACCTTGCAGTGCTTGAAAAAATCGTTACAGGCTGGCTGGAATAACAGTGGAAATAATTCATCTCTTTTAGCTGAAGATCCATAGCAGACTAGTAGAGGTTCTTGTAATACAGTTTCTGCTATTACAGAGGACTCTATGTTTTTTATGTGCTGAGAAGCCAGACATTTGGGAAAACAACTGCTGAGCTCAAGGCCTTGGCATGTCTTCTTTGTTTTTTCATTTCTCTAGATACAGGTCTCAAGCTTCAAGATGACAGGTCTGCTTTTCTACCCTGCTGCCAATGTAAAACCTTCCCCGCCCCTAAAATATAAGGCTGGGGGGAAGTGGGATATGTCCAGGTTATGTCTGTCGGCCCATTTCTGAGTTCAGCTACCTATTGAAGGAAATGATCCAGAGGTTACAAATCATGCACAGTGCCAGCAACAGGCTCTCAGAATAAAAAGAGGAGACCTAAAGGTTATTTTTCCCTCCTCCTCAGCACTATCTCCAGCTTTATGATTAAGTTACCATTTTTCTTGCTTTTCTCCTCAACCCTCTTTTTTTCTTTTCTTTGGTCATGTTATCTTAGAAGAGGACTGACTCGATAATGACATTTTCAGGTAGACAAAAAAGAGGTTCTTTTGTACTTTGCAGTATGCACAGTATCCCAGGGAACAATGCAACAATATTTTTCATAGATAATTTCATATTACTATTTCACTCTGCTACCCTTTTCCCTGTTAGAGACTGTCTGAAACCATTCTATATGCACAGACTAATAATCATGTAATTTCACGTTTCTTTGTTGAGATGAGGTATATTTGTTCTGGAAACATATTCACAAGCAAGAACACCCAACTGAGCCAGTCAAAGCTACAACCCTTCCTGAAACAAGTTCTGTGCTGTAGCACAGTAGTAAATGCAAAGCTAAACCCAAGGATCTGTTCTAAAGAATCCTTGTGAAATTGTTTGATTATGACTCTCAACTAAATCCACTTTTTAGAAAAGATCTAGTAGCAGTATCACATCATATTCCATTCAAACTGATTTTGCTCGTTTTATATTATGCACTGTAATATTTATTAGGTAGCATGAAGGATTATAACAGACTTCAAAAAATGTTACATAAATACTAAGCCACGTTTTCTGTAGTGTTGCCTCTGCTTTTGTGAGCTGGCTTTGGAACTCTACAGATGTAATGGCACCACCAGAGTGCCTTTCAGAAACCTACAGGAGATCCAGAAGATGGCTCTAATCTGCTGCCAGCAGCCACCAAAACAGACAGTCAATATTTTTCATGTCGATGTTCGACACTACTGGGATACAACAATAACAGTAATTGCAAGACAATAATTTATTGCTTAGGCAGATGCTAAAGGCTTTATTTATTATCCTCTCTCCCCAGAAACCAAATATTTGTGGGGTGCAAGTGCTACTGCTGATAAAGAAAGGCTTTGCTTTCATTAAAGAAAGGTTTGAGACATTCTATTCATAGACCACCAGTTCCATTTGAATGTCTTAGATTCCGAGATATCACCAAGAAGAGCGTGGGCTAAGTGATATGGTAAAATAAGAGGTTTGGAAAGCTACAAAATCTGCTGCGACACTGGAAAGCTATCACTGCCTCTAAAGGTAGTAATCCCTTTTCTCATCTGCAGGTACTTCTTAAGGTATACAGACTAAAGGACAAAATATTTACAAATTTTATTCATATTTATCAAACCTCGTTTGCAAATTATTTCTGTAAAGTTGTTCTATGAATTTATAAGGTCCTGTCTTTGTCCACAGAAGATATCTGTAGCATTTATCTGAAACCTGTGGCAAATCTCTGGAGATGCTCATAAGCCACATTTTCACTCTCTTGAGAAATTGAATTATTGTTACCATATGGCCCCTAACTGGAAGGAATGCCTTCACTTTCAAAAAGTAACTCATATACAAAAAGGTAGTTCTGAACACAAAATCACTTGCTGGCACATAATAACACAAAGAATAAGGGAAAGCACACCCAGCTGTTCTGTTTGCCACCATTTTCCCAGGTAATTTGCTTTTCCAAGTGCTTTCCACCACAGCCCCACCTTCTGTCACACCACAAGCCCTGTGAACCATGGTTCACAGCATTAAGACAACGCCAACCACTACAGCTTTCATATAAGCTTCTTGTCCTTGGATCCTGAGAAAAGCTCAAAAGTGCAACTGACTGGGAGTTTCCCATCACAAAGGGTCCCTGATGAAAGAAACCCAGTCACTCCAAACCCAAAATATTTTATGGAAGACTTTCTTCATCCATTTTTTCTCATGTTGCTATCACAAAACCCGAAACAAATATTTACTGTTGCCTAGTGTGACCTGCTTCTGACAACTCTGGTTTGCAGAAATGACCTGAAATACTAATTTTCAAATGCATTTCCTATTGGGTTATCTTGCCTCTTGGGAACAGTGGATCACAGGCCTGGATGCCTTTGCAGATTCCCTGCTCTCTTCTACGCCGGACTCACACATGTTTTGATAGAATCAGGTCAATAGATTAAATCAGGAAACACTTTGATTTAGAAAAACCTTAGTTTTACTTGGAAAAAAGATAGTGAGACAAAATGTTCCACTGCTTTTAAATAATTTTTGAACTTTTAATTCCTTTTCATATGTTAACTTTTATCCTTATTGGGAAGGTAAACAACTATTATGCGCTTTCTACAGGACCATAGATGCTTACAACATAAATTTTAGTGTTGTCCAAAGAGGATAACATAAGACTGATCACAAAACTATCCTTTCAAAGTTCTTGCTTTTTTTGGTTATAATCTTTAACTTTAATTAGATTTTTCAATACTTGGGGCTTTTCATCACTGTGAGGAGGTGCTACTGTAAAATCAGTAAGTTTGCTACAAATCAAGGAGGTAAGAGTTTCAGTGGTTGTTTTCACTAAATCTGTGTTTCAGTTACTCTAGACATGGAAAAACATTCTACAGGCATAATATTTATACATACACATACAGACGTATATATTCAAACACAAAAATTACGCTACTTATGCACTTCTATATAATGAAAGAAAAAAGGTACAGACAACCCTTGAGAAGAACATCCTCTTCCATCACAATAGTGGTAATTATTGCAACCATGTTACAATTCCTTATACATTACTCTCGTAATGCATTTCTCTTTTTTTTTTTCTCATGATTTCATCTTCAAATTTCCATCTATCTTGGTGAATGCCCCTTTGTGAGCCATGAGCTACATTACATTTTTTAACTGCATACCATTTGTACAGTATTGTAATCAAAGGGAAGAAACTGAAATATCAAAAGCTGCTTCTTTTTACACCTGCTCAGAGGGACAGTGGCTCTTTCAGAATTTAGAGAAAATAACAATACCAAACAGGAGAGCACAGACTTTAAATTCCATACATCTCAGTCAAGGTTTACTGCACATGTGCTTTAAATCATGCCCTATTTAACACTTGTGACTGTACAGTTGACCAAATTCCCCCCAGAAAATGTTTCCACAACCTCTTCCAGTCACCTGACAGAAATATACAGAAACACTTTTTTTCTACAGAAAAATCACTCAGCAAGGGCTCCTTATTTCTGTCATGCAGCTGGAAAGTAACTCTCTACTTAAAACAGAAGATTTGGAAGATTTACCATTAACAAATATATGCAAACACTGGAAATCAAAAGAGTTTCAGCTCATTGACCATAAAAAGATAATAAGCTGTGTCCTACCTATGGTGGTAATAACAGTGCCAGCAAAGAAGAAGGAACTTCCCAAGTCCCAGTGACTGATCTGAGCAGATGTGTTTCCTAAAGGTATGATTCCTGCATTTATTGCTGCCACTACTTGCTGCAAGTTTAAAAAGATTTTTGTCAATATTCATGAAGCAATTGTATTCGTATACATCACACAGTAAATTGATTACATCACTTATTTGATCCAAGCATTAAACCAGAAAACGATTTGTGTTGATCTGCTTGAGCTTTATCACTCAGTCAGGCTACAATTTATTCTTCAGCAGCCACTCCAGGCAATTCAGAAGAGCTGTAAAGTCCAGATCATTAGGGAGAATGCAAAATCCACAATATCTGTTACATCACTATCTTAGTTAGAAGGCAAATACAGGTATTTTTACTGCTGCAAGTGTTTGGTGAAGAAAAACATGCATTAGACAAAATTTATGATAAGAGTTTCCCACAATGTTCCTGTGTTGTGTTAGGCAAGCAAATGGACTTCTTAAAAACAGTCATTTAAAAACACCAAGAAAAAATGCCCATGCACTCTTCTGTATCAGATTAATTCCAATTAAAGAAAACACTTTTGTATAACAGATAATTCAATAACTTAAAAAATTACACATACAATTATAAAACTTTCACTCTAGCAACAAAAAAATCAGTCAAATATCAAACATGTATGTCCATACAACTATGTACTTCAGAAAGGTTCTCAAAAAATTCAGTTCTAGCAACTAAAATCAACAAGCTTGCCACTAGTGACATTTTCATAGTCTCAAGAAATAATAAAGGTTTCCTCTTACAGCAGTGTCACCTACTGTAAATTCTTATTACAAAATGTATTCCTGTTTTGTCATATCACGATTGCAGATATATACTGGTATTTGAGTTAAACAATACACACCAGGAAAAAGTATTTTTAGACTTGCAATAAATATTTCAAAGAATATAAGTCTGCATTTCATTCTGGAACTTTAAAACTTTAAAACATGATTTATTTCTAATCATGATCCTTATAAAAATTATTGGTGTCTAACAAAAGAACAACAGAGGAAGCAATACCACAAAATGAAAATGAGCATTTTAACTAACTAATAGTTCCTGTCTGGCAAGACGTCCAACAATCATTAGGTACATAAATATATTCAGTGATAGGACAGACCAGAACCATCTTCCATTTGAGCAGTCTGTTGCAGAGGAACAGTGTTGTACAGTAGCAGTAATTTTTTTTAGTCCCAAAATACGTTGATAATTTGCAAATTAGAACATTTGTGTTACTAAACAATTCCCGCACTGTTGATCTGGACAGAAATTATGAAGTAATGAATGCTGGATTAACTAGGACATCTATTTTTTTATTGTGGGACTTAAATCCAACATTAAATCCAACATTAAATCCAACTTAAATCCAACTTAAATCCAACATTTCCAGTTGGCCATTTTCAAAGCTCAGATGCACAAAGTAACCATTTTGAAGTCCACTGCTGCCCCTCTGCAGCCACAGGGATCTTGCTGCCAAACCTAAACAATTTCCACCATCCAGGGTTGTCAACAGAAAGCCAGCTGGGGTATTTTTACACAGACTTTTAACAGCTTTCACTTTAACTTTTTTTTAGGGCTTTTTTTTTCTTTTAATAACAGGCACACATCGAAGAAGTGTAATTCTCAATCCTACTGAGAAAGGAAAAAGGATGGGAGAAGTGAGGGGGAAGAGAGAGTTTAATTTTCCTTTGTGTTGGAAGGATAAATCTTCTTCTGCATTTGTACAAGATGTACAACTTGGCAGGAGCAAATACAGCAGCACTGGTACTGACAGGTGTTTCCATCTGTGTAAGAAGGGACACATCAGACTAAGGAGAGTGAAAACCCTCCATTGAATTGATTTTATAATTTACACAACACAGATATTCCTTTGATTTACAAAGCCCAGTGTGCTGCATTATACAGAGCATGCTGAGTACAGCCTGAGCACTGTCACATTTCAGGGGACTGAAAAGGGCTGTCACAAGTCCTGGTACCTGCACATGGGAACACGCCCTGGAGTGAGGACATCATATGATAGAGCATGGGATCAATGCAATTTTTTGGAACCATTCTTGTTCCATTACAGTTTCTTGTATTGGATGACGGCGCTACCCAGAGCAATGCACCTGTTTAAGCAGTCTAGCAAGACCAAATTTTATACAAATCCAGATGCAAAATGTTTTCAGGGCTTTTATCATCACTGCACATTTTTGAAGCCGTATGTACCTCAAGGCCTTTTATACGAAAGGTGTTCCAATCTAAACTGCTCAAAGACCCACTACAGCTATGCATTTCCTGACTTCATCTACCATACCTATATTTTTCCAGGAAAAAAATAATACAACTTAACCCAAAACTGCCCAAAGCACAACAGATGGCTACAAAAGACAATTAGCTGCTATTATTATGTCTCTGATTTTATCCAACTGCTAATCAGGAAAATAATCAGGGCTGCTTTCAGAGATGCTTCCTTTTCGTACAGCCTCCTAAGTTCTGACTATGCACACTTTTAGGGACTTTCTGAGTAGGAGGCTGCATCTGCATCATGGTGTTCAGATTGGCTTGGGTGAATTGCTTTACCATTAATTTCTCTAACTTCTTTTGGAGCTCACTTGTATTTTAGGAGCCAAGTCATTCTGTGGCAGTGAGATCTGCAAATTACTTGTGGATCATTTAAAAAGCATTTCCCTTCTGAGAGTTTGTATGTACTTCAAAGTAATTTTGTAAGTTCTTATGTTATGAGGAACACTTGAATAGCAATTTCTAATTTGTCTCCTTCAAGAAATTAATGATCTTACAGACCCCTCAGCTTTCTCTTTCTTTCCGAATTAAAGATGTTTTCTTATTAAACAAAATATTCACCTTTTTAAACAAATCTGTTGTATATCACATATAAGTTGGGGGTTTTTATTGCCAGTATTTCTCATTGACTTTCTTTGTATATTTACTGATTCACATTTGTAAATTTATGGATTGTTTTAAGCACAGTTTTAGTCATAAAGGGTTAGATGATGACCTCATCATCACTGGGCTGTTGTTTTCAAACACACAAATGTTATGCTTTCTCCTGGGCTGTGACCATGTTGGGAGAAGCCAGACATAGATACTAATAAAGCTGCTGCATTTTATTCCTTCAGAGTCATCTGGAAGAGTCCTCCTGACTAACAAGGGTGACAGGTGGGTAAGGTTATTGCTTTACTGAGGTCTATACTACTGTCTCATAATGTCTTTGAATGTTGCTTGCAGATTTTTCAGGAAGGGTGACTGCATTTTCAGTTCTTTGGATCAGAGGATGACTTTTCTTCTTAGTGTGATCAGTTTTAGCCTTCTTTAGCTAAGAAGATCCTCATCCAAGACTATTCCCAAGAAAAATTTTAGAAGAAAATAATTTATTGCATATCTCCTAACACTTGTACATTTCAGGGCACTAATTTCAGGGTAATTTCCTATGTCCACCGTACAAACCTACCTGGAGGATTGGATATTAACACTTCACTAGCCCGGAATAAAAACCAAGGCTCCACTAACTTCACTGAGGGCCAGCATGTCAGCCTTAGCCCTCAAGTAGCAGGCTTATTGCTCACTGTCACAGCTGTCACATTCAGTTCTCTGACACCTTAATTCTTGGTCGTCAGCCTCTTTTTTTGACTGACGCCTTACTACTACAGCAAACTTCATTTGTCATGAGTTTGACTGACTTCCTTCCTTCCTTCCTTCCTTCCTTCCTTCCTTCCTTCCTTCCTTCCTTCCTTCCTTCCTCCCTCCCTCCCTCCCTCCCTCCCTCAATTCTTTCTGTCACTTGAGATCTTTGGCTTATCCTGACTGACACATTAGTGACAGTAACTCTGTGCATTTTGAATCTAAAGGCAGAATTATGAAAATTCTATATAATCTGCACAGTCATCATACCGTGCAGCGCTTAAACACTTTGTGTGATCTTAACATGGGAACTTCTTGACTTATCAAAATTATTTTCCAGTATTAAAGTTAACTGACCTCCTCAGTGGCAATTTTTCTAGGTTTTTATTCCATATACAAAATGAATTGGTTTAAAAATCAGTTTGCTTCAACAGTACAGAACCAGTCAACATTAGAACAGGGATGTGGACAGATTAAATTCTTAAATTATGCAGATTATTTTGCTTGCATTACCTTCTTCCAGAGCTTTGACTAGTACTTGTTTCATACGAGGTGACTGAGGACTGAGCAGAGGGTGGGTCACCCAGAACATGGCACCCAATCAAGGCTTCTCTGCACAATGATTTTTAAAATAATAGAATATGGTTATACTTGTAGTAATATGTTTTTCTTCTTTAATGATCTTCATAATGGTGAAAAAAAATCAGGCCCTTTTTTTTTGATAGTGAAGAGAATTGAGACAAAATTTTGAAAGATTTAAAAATTTTAGAAAATTCCTATTTTTTGAATTAGGTGAATTCTCAGACTGCCTCTGTACTGTATCTCAGGATAGACGTGAAGCGTGTCTGAGATCAAGTCCTCACTTGCACTACACCCACACATCCCAGCTACTTGGCTTTGCAGCCACATTCGGGAACAAGCTTTAGCAGAGTATCAGAGAAAAGAGGCAGAGACGATTGAGCTCAGAGTGGAGAGGTCAGGCATGACCAGAGCTCCAAAAGCACACAAGCATTGCTTTCACAACATACTTTTTTTGCTTGAAATCAGAACACTGGGGAAAGGAGAGTGACAACACAAATCACATTTTGATTCAATGTCAGTTTTACATTTCCTATATAATTTAGAAAAGCTTCCTGGTCAATAAATTGTGCAGTTTTGTGTTATTCCTGTGTTCATGCAGGCATCTCTCTGTAGAGGCCATGCTGAACTTTGCTCTGCAGATTAGGACATAGAATACTGTGACTTTTCTTCTGTCAAAACAAGAGAGAAAACAGTCTTTCAAACAGCACCGTCATTTTCTGAGGACAGAAGACAATTCTAGGTCAGGGATTTTATCCTTGCAAGGAGTCTATGGCATTGACTGACAAAAGCCAGCCTGCTGGCCAGAGAGCTGCATCCACTAAGTGGGTCTGCAGAGACTCAGGAAAATAAGGAGAGGTTATAAAGTGTGAAGGCTGGCCTCTGGTAGTCAACTGTTGTCTTACATGGAAATCAGGCAGAAATAAGTATGTGTCAAACCAGTCACTCCAATGCTCATCTCCTTGTTCCACACCAGGCTCTGAATACATGTTTTTGTACCATCTTCCAGTCACTTCATTCTCTGAAATGATGTAACACAACAGTTCATTACTCTCAGCTCTTCTACCGGAAGATTAAAATAGAAGCACCTCAAATTATGCTTCTGATAAAATCCAGTGCGTGCTTTCTTTCGCTACCCAGCTTGCCAGGAGTTAGCTTGTACTTCCTGGCAGTCACTTGAAAAGTGATGTCAAAAAGTCAGATGTGTCTCAAAGTTTCTGGAAACCATTTTTCAGCCTGGATTTCTTCCTTAACTGCCATAGTTCTGCTGCCATTTGACAAGGGCACTCTCCCTTTACATGTATAAAGATACATCTCATATGGCCCAGCTACTGCTCAAGTCCTGTGTTTTTATTTCAGCTTTGGTTTACAAGGAATGGAAATCATAGTTCTCAGTTCAAAGGCACACC
Source organism: Corvus brachyrhynchos (assembly GCF_000691975.1). Taxonomy (NCBI): domain Eukaryota; kingdom Metazoa; phylum Chordata; class Aves; order Passeriformes; family Corvidae; genus Corvus; species Corvus brachyrhynchos. The sequence goes on along the minus strand of NW_008237239.1, from coordinate 14,728,735 downwards.
AGGATGCTTTTAACACTTAGCAAACAACTCTCCAGCCTCAAAACACACGGTTTTGGGCCTTGATGTTGAAAGAGATTGCAATAATATTTGTATTATAGTTCTGTGATTCCTTGTTTTTTCTTTTTGGTTTTTATAACGTATGAGTATACTCTACACTGGAGACTAGTACCCCACATGCTGAAGAACTGAAGTACTCTTTTCACTCTCTTTCACAACTACTCAAACTAAAAACATGCAGAAACGTAACAAAAAAACATTTCTATTTCTAAATATGTATTACAAACCCCATGGGTTTCTAAGTATATAAGTTCTCTGTGTGTACATACACATATATATGCATGTATATACACGTACACGTTCAGGGAAGAAGGTTTTTCTTTGCTTCTTGAGATTACAGACTGAAAGAATTATGCAAACAGCTGTTCAGCAGAACTGACTTACTAATGAGTCATATCTGCCACCCTTTCTAAGACAAAAGCTGGCATTCAGATGCAATCAGGCTAAGCTAAGTTCTAGGTCCTATAAAACTCTTCATCTGAAGGAAATGAAATCTTTACGGGTCTCAACACCAGAAGCAGCAAAAAAAGTTTGAGACCAATCTGCTTGAACAAAGAAGTGACAAGGGCAATTAAAATTTATTTGTTATTCTCCCCCCAAATAATGCTCATGAAGGATAAAAACCGCTTTACAAAAATCCTTTTGGTTTAATTAATATGTAGAAAATGGCTACAGAAAACGGAGCTGTCCTGTCCCTGGAGGAAATGCTCCCAGACAAGAGAAAGTTTGGCAAAAAAAAAATCCCTTCTTCCAGGAGCTGAGTACAGAATCAGAAGAGGGAGAACAGCAGGAACCTGAGCAAGTAGTACACAGAACCCAAGGGCTTCTGCAACCCATCCAGACCCAACCACAGCAAGTGGGTGTCTGTGGGGAAGAAAGGTCTGGGTAACGGTGTGATCAAAGGTCTTTCACAGAGATCTTTCATTTAATAAATATTTCTCTGATCTGGGGATTCAGGTAGAATTGGTGGAGTGAGGAAGGAGACAACTGCATTCAAACATTTATTTCTGAGCAGAGTGAAACAGAAAGGAGACACAGACACAGCAAGAGGAAAAGAGACACATGATGCTGCTGTACGAGTTAGGACTGCCAGGACACCTAGAGTTAAGAGTACATAAGCCAAGTGCTCTGATGGGCAGACACCATACTAAGGACAGACACATGCACAGGCCAACAACTCAAACTACAGTTCCTGTGCCTCATGTTTTAACTGCTTTGAAAGTCCTTCATTTCTTTTTTCATTGCCTTGAAAACACCACCAACAGGCAGCTCTGCTGCTCGTATCTGCAGTTTGTCATGAGCTTCATAATTGAAATGCAGATGGCACATTAAAAAACTGATGCAATGGTATTTTGGATCCTCAGATAAATAAATAAAATATACTGCAGCCTCAATTTCTTCTATGCTGGCCTATCAATCTTTTCAAGGCTTCAAGTTTTACAAAGCATAAGTGATGCTTCCAGGCTAGGATCCTGACATGTGATGGTTCCTGTTTTCTTTTGAGAGTCTGGAAGGAATGCAAAAGGAGAGACTAAGAATATTTAGGGTTTAAACTTGTACATTCAAACTACCTCAGAAAGTTCCTGCTTAGAGGACCCGTAAGCTACAGCTCACAGGACTGAAAATGTCTACAAAAGTTGTGATTCAAAGAATTAATAAAATTTTATTTGAGCTTAATAGGTTTAGTTAATAAATTTTAATCTTGTCTAAATAAATTTTGGGTTTGTCTGAAAACAAGGACTTTGCATCTGTGTTTTCCCATCTACTTTATTTTAACAATTTTCTACATAATTTAGGCTTCAAGGAGCTTATCTCATTGAAATCAAACAATATATTCCTGAAAAATTATTTTTTTCCACGATAATTTTCTTGGGGCTACAATGCAAGATGTGAAGAAGCCTGTGAAAGAGACAAAATCAGCTACTGGTAGAGGTGCAACTTAACGTAGCTACCTACCTTCAACTATAAAAATGAAGCTGCAGCAAATACATACTTTAAAGTAAAATGTTTTTACAAGAAATTAGTCACATAAGCCATGATGACTTCCTGGTGATGCCAGTTTGAAGAAAGAAACACTGCGCCCATGTCATTCATAATTATGTCAGGCTTCCCTCAAGAGAGAGATAAAGAAGAAAAAAAAGCATTTGTCCTCAAGGGAGATTAAAAAAAAAAAAAAAATCCCCATTTTGGTCTCATTCATGATCTGAGAACTGAATGGGAAAAAAAGGGGAAATGCAGCTGACACAAATGTGAGATGAAAACAGGAATGGCACATAACTGTGGACCCCTGCACGAAGAGCTGTTCTCCCCACGTTAGCCACAAGCCCACATAGAACTCAAGAAGACCAACTTTTGGGATCCAAGTGAATTCAGCTAATCCTGGTGGCTCATTAATTATTTCTGTTTATTTTAAATGCAAGCACGTTTTTGTGGGCATTCAGTTTTCAGAAGAAGCCACGTATGCTGAAAGGGGCTGGATTTAAAACCCTACAGGAGTATTACTGCTGAGACAGCTTGGTGCAGCACCCTGAAAACTTGTTCAGATTTCAAAATGAAAGCTATATAAGACAGGAATTACCACACACAGCGCTTGGAACACATTAAAAGATTGTGCTGTTTAGTACAATAGTATTTTTTTCACTTGTTAGCATTTCAGAATAAATATATTTGAAGGATCTTTCTGCTAAAGAAGAAAGCATTATTATTATTATTAACTTATGTTCCATTGTATCTTTACTTGAAAACTCTTTATTAATTTTCAGAATTAACTCACTTAGATAACTATAATAATTCACACCAGCTAGCTGGGATATTCTAGATATTTAAGATAATATAACTGAAATTTTTCTTATTTTCCATTTTTGAATGCAAAGCAATGCATTAAAAAACTAGCTTGGGTACTAAAAGGAAATTTTTTTTTCCATTTTGGTTTTAAAAGGTTAACATAGACAAATAACCGCTGAGTAATATATAATTAGGTGGTATTTACATAAAAAGCTCTTCTCTTTTTTTTTTTTTAATCAGTTTTTTCTTTGGCAGGGAGACAAACCATTGCTTCTCATTGCCAATACATCCCATAACACAAAATATTGGCCGCATTCTTGTGTCCTAGGAACAACATGAGTTCTGGGCAAGGAGAAAGCTAATTCACTGGTTTTTCACGCACCTTATTTCCTCCACAGGATATTCAAGATCCTATAGAGGGAATGAGGTGTATGAAACAACAGTAATGACAATTTTATGATGTTGCTGAATATCATATTCAGTCAGGCTCACCTGCTCCCAGACACAACCCCAGGAGATGTCAGGAAGGAAGACACAAGCATCTCGTGGCTGCACAGCACTGCATGAGGACATGAGTGCCACCTGAACATCAGCAGTGTAACCCAGGGTCTCTTTACATTTGTTACCATGCACAGGTCTATAAATATAGCAGGAGTTTTTTCTAGGTTCCTGGCAATACATTTTGTTCATCTGAGTTTGAAAGATGTCTCTAACATTTTAAATGTTTAGTGGTAAGCTTGCTGTAGGAAGTAGTCAACAAACTAAAAGAAAATTAGAAGTAGATTGAAATAATTAGATACCAGAGCTCCAGTTAGAGAATTATTTCATTCTTTAATGCTCATTGTTATTTGTGCATGTAGCTGGATTACTCCCAGGTTTCTATCGGCTTCTACCAACAAAAAGCTCAGTGGAGAGGGAAAAATTGTTGGACAGAAGACATAAAAAATCCTTAGTGTAAAAGAAGACGAGGTTTATATGTTTTGTCACATATACATTAAATCTACACAGTCTGAACTATGTTTACTCTTTTATTCTGTCACCTGACAGTTACTTTGCGTTGCATGGCAGGGCCAAGTTGAGAGCAGGCACAGACAGAGAAACCAAAACATCATTCGTGATGAATTGCAGTGTGTTCTTCTTCCAAAAGAAGAAACAGTAGGAAAGAATCTGGCCACGTTTCTTTCTGCAGCTTTATAATGTATTAGATATCACACATAACCTTTACCAAACCAAGGCTTTCTCATCTGTTAATAAGTGAGATCCTTGCAAGACCTTCCAACTGAAACTTTTAAAAAGTGAAGTTTAGCATCAGACCATACACAGCTTGCTACTCTGTTGTATTCTCATTACTCACCCAGGTAGTGTTTGTACTTTCACAAGCCTCCCTCCTGGGATATTTCTCTAGTTGTAAATTTAGATATACCACCACTGAGTGCTGTGCACTGCCCACCTCAGCACCACTGGGACAGCATCCAGTGATGCACTTAACGCTGTTGGTAATACTGGCTTCAGGCTACAGCAAAAGGAGCTGAAATTGCCTGGAAAAACTGGTCTCTTGGGTGCATAAATATGCTCTGCATGACTTCTGCACATTTTTAATATGCTACTAAATAGAAGTGCTCACAAAAAGCAGAGGAATTATGTACCTGGATATACCTCCCAGGGTCCTGCCTTGCTGTGGTTCATTGCAGGTATATTCTGCTACAGTGAGGCAACAAGCAACTGAAGTGCTTTAGATTGAAAGAGATTTGCAACACTGGACCAGCAAAGTCAGAGACAGAGGAGGTCATGAAGACCATGTCCTTTTTTTGTCAGCATGGGAACAACACTGCTGGACTAGGCTGAAAAGTTATGAGGAAAACACAGGTCCTTTTTCTGAGGCAGCTGAATCTACCTCAGTGCCATCATCAGAGCACTCTATTTCATTAACTTTGCACATTTTCTAGGCTGCATAGCAGCTCTCTGTTGCCCCATATTTTTCATCTATATAAAATATATGATGTCTATAAAAGCATAATTCTCACCTAGTACACTCAGAGGAGCCACACAATCAGTGTGACAATACAAAGTTTCAGGAACTCAAAACCCAGGGAATAAACCTGAAAAGTTGGCAACAGTATATGTTGTTGTTTTGGGGTTTTGGAGACTGGTGAGAGAAAATAAGGATGGAGAAGACAGGAATGGAAAAATCCCTATCCTGTGTGTATTTATTGAAACACACAACACTGTTTTAGACATCTTTGTGACAAAAGGAAGATTTCAGCCAAGGTGCTAGAAACTCCATGACTCCTGGGTGTTGGCAAACTGGACTGTCTTTCCACTTGTACTTTTTTATAGCTGAATTTGTGCTCTCCAAGTAGTCTCTCTAATGTGCTCACCTGAAAAACCTACCATATATTGTACTGCCAGTGGACAGTCTTGGGACAGTCAAGCCTGCTTCAGAATAAGGATTAAATTGCAGAGCAGAAGTTTGTGAAGATTGAAAAAGCCTGGCATGACAAGCACCTTGAGCAATGACTAGCAGGAAAGAGCCAAAACAGTTTCTGGATTCCCAGAATACTAAGTTCAAAAAGAAAAGTTGTAATGAATTTCATTATAGTTTGACTCAAGGTAAATACTTGATTAAAGAACACATTGCAGTCCGTAAGCTCTGTAATTTTCTTCACACAAGACTAATCATTCCAGCTCCCTTCTACTTTAGTACATATTAATTTTCAGTTTTATAGCTTTCAGTGAATTCTTAAATAACATTTACTTTTTCCTTACACACACTATTTATTTTTATTCATACAGACATCCAATGAAAACTGAAGAAACACTGCATTATATTGTAATAGCAGTCAGACATAATCCCAGAGAGACAAAATGTATTTCACTAATTTAGTTTCTGTGACAAAGTAGCAACTAGGGAACAGATATGACCCCACATGTAAAATAGCAGCCTAGACCTGGAAAAGTGAATTTGAGACTCTCTTTTAGCTTTGCTGTCCTGTTCTACTTTGGGCAAGCAGAATTTCCCAACCCTTAGGCAACATGATATCATTCACTAACACTTACTCTGCGTAAAGCAAGGCACCCAAATGGGCTCCCTGTGCCCCAGCTCTTCTCCTATAAAAGGAGTGTAACAGCACATTCCTACCTCCATCTCATGGTTCTCTTTACAGACAATGAGAAGGGAACATGGGCAAATTAAGTTTTCCATTTAACCCAACAGCAAGCAGAGCAAACTCTTCCCACAATTCTCTCTCATCTGCGTGCTGTGGGAGGCTGTGTCACCTCCCCGTGGTTCACACGCCTGTGTTTTTCTGGTCGTGGCAAGATCATTAGTGGAGATGGAAGCTAATGCTGGTATGGTTATCTGTGCTCTGATGATTGTACTGAAACTTATTTATTTTACACTGAACATCAAATGGGCATTGAATGCTGATGAAGTGGTTTTTTATTATCAATCTGTGCTTCTGGGCAGAGAATCATAAATGCTAGAATATCTAAGTACTCCAGAGCAAACTTCAACAGTTGTTGCCTTAAGGTCCATCTCACAGATGATGTAAGATAACACGGCTTCAAAATTTCTTTTTTTATCTTCACAAGTACAGTATCTGACCTAAAAATTTCATAGGAGGATATTTATAGTAGCTACAAGAGTTATTTTTCATCAGAATGTGCTTGTATATTTCTCTGAAAGGTTATCTCACATTCTGCTGGTCAAACCACTGGAGCACAGTTATTACAAAGCATCTAAATCACTATCAGCAGCATCTCCTCAGGCATGCCTGGTCGAGACTTATGGAGACAGGAACTGTCTGACAGGCATTTAAAGGGTAGCAGTTTTGGAACACATTTTAGCAATGAAGCAGGGGAGAAGTCAGAAAATACAAGACATTTTCCCAGCTTACCTTTAAAACTCATAAGTAGTGTACCATAAAAATAACTCAGCACATCAGAACTCTATATTTAAAACTGAAAAAAACATGTCCATGTTGATGCTCAAGTGTAGATCAGTGTAGAGAGGTAAATTCAACTTCTAAACTCCCAGCCATATCTGCTGGCAAAAAACACCTCCAGAAATCTTTGCTGCCCACGCATCTGGCATGATCCAGAGTTCCTGCTCGCCATGGTCTGGATGTCCAACACCCTCTCCTCCTCTCCCTGTCCCATCTTGGGCTCTGTAGACCCCGACAGCCCCATGGCTACTGTTAAGGAAGGAGTCAATCCTTGCCAACTCTTGACTGTTCACTCCAGCCTCCCGTTTCATTGTCCCAGGCCCAGAACTGATGTTATTTGGCAGCCCTCTGCTATTCCCTCCGGTGCAACTGGATATTCATAAGATGGGATTTAAGTTGGAAGGGGATTTATAAGGCTCCCGATCTAGTTCTGTGCTACTGCAAATAAATATTTCCTGTGGTTCTGAGGCAGGTGACCTGCAAGGGTAAAGTCATGTTAGTAGGAACACACCAATGTGCATCATTTGTGGATGTACCTTTAAGAAGCAGAGAAAATTGAGATTTAAGATCAAAGTAGGAAGTCCATGGTACTTTCCTGTACTTAAAACAAAATCAATATAAAGAAACATACAGCTGGAAGGAAAGCTAGCTTGATAAAATCACAGTAAATTACGAGTCCTTTAAGGCAATGGATGGTGTAGCTTCTTCCTCAGAATTAGGCACTTCAAATATTGACAGAACTTGTAAGGCACAATCAATATACCAATTCCTTTGTGAACTATTAATTATATATATTGCTGATGAATAATCATTTAATTAGCATAATGGGAGGCTTCAGTGAAAAGGCCATCTACCAAGCATACCAGACCTAAAAATAGCAATAGCTTTCCAACCATGAGGCTTTGCATGAAAATGCAAATGTTCAACTTCTGGTCTTAACACGTTACATCGCTCAGCCAATACAGAGCTTTGCTTATAAAGGTTTTGCCCCTTATCACTGCAATACTGCCATATAGAATTTGTTCCTCTAAGGCAAGGTGATGAGGGGTTTGGTATGGATTACCTGAATCAGTTCATCAAGCTCTGTTGCATTCACACAGGAATGCTGAGATACAAACGTCTGCTTCTGAATCACAATGGTGGTTCTCTGGGAGGTCTCGTGAGGCTGCTCCAGGGCTTTAAATACTGTTGCTCCAATTATTAAATACACGACTACCACCAGAAAAATTGTTGAGACTGTCTTCCATTTCATAACATTAATGGCCGAATCGCTTTCCTCCCGTGAAGCAAGCACGGTAGGCTTGGTAGAAAATGATAATCTTGGTTTGGAGTTCTGAGTGGCCGATTTGGGATCCAGCAAGTCAGGTGCCGCCACTGGCAAAAACAGGAAAAGAAAGTTAATGTTTACAGTGCCACTCAGATTTCGTTAACTAAACTTCTTGCCAAGAGATTACATGAATTCTGTTGCTTCCAAATGGAATTCTTAAACTCTTGAATCTTTCTCTTAATGCCATGATAGCTTACAACAGATCTGTTGCTCTGAATAATATCCATTTTACATGCATATGCACATTTGCAACATTTTCTGTCTGTCCCCTTATGATATTCAATCATTTCCAAAAGCAGATTTCCACTACACCCTTGCATTTCATTACATTACTCCAAGGTAGTATTTTGCTGCAGAGGTTCTTTACGTCTGCTGTTCTCTCAAGCACTGCTAAGCAGCTTTCCAGCTGTGTTCTACCTCAGCGTTACAGAAGTATGAAGAAAATACAAAACCTCCCCTGTCTCACCTATTTTGTCTTATGTTCCAACAAATGCTGCCAGAGAACAGTTGTATGATCACTTCCAAACTCCCCAGACACAGCCATAAAAATAAGACATTGCTCATCATACCGGTCTTAACGGGCTAATTGTGTATTGATTACACCTTTCAGAAAACTGCTACAACACCTAATTGTGTATTGATTACACCTTTCAGAAAACTCTGCTACAACACATGTGTGCTTACTGGAAGCGCCGTGCATTTGTTAGAGCAGGTATTTCTATTTACAGCTACAGAAACCCATCGGGTTAGGAAAAGAGCAGCGGAGTGTGTTAATCAAGTACTTGGATAACTCATGTGACTACCAGTAACTACACTAAAAAAAAAATCCTCCACATCAAGTGCAGGTAAAGGTCTCCTGTGGGAAGATGGCCACAGCAGTGACCACACAAGTTATATTTAAATTGTTTTGAATAACCAGTATGTTTTAAATGGCCAAGACAGCTCTTCCAGCCGCTGGTGGGAAAGCTCAGATCTACATCTAGAGGAAAGTCTCCCACAGGACGGCGGAGATGGGATGCGTCCCTGCAGGGAAGGCGGTGGTACTTGACAGAGTCACCACCTGGGAGACCACCGGGCTCCGGCACACGCCGCGGCTCCGGGAGAAGGGGGCGGGAGGAGAGTGGCAGCCCCAGACCGGGCCGAGCGAGGACCCGGGGCACCCCTCACAGCCCGCGGGGTGGGCGCCAGGCACTCCACGCGCGTCGCGGTCACGCCTCCCACTGCTCCGGCCCCCTCCCCACGGGCACCCGGGGGTCGGGC
>NW_008237239.1:14718765-14719053 GCF_000691975.1 Corvus brachyrhynchos | reverse complement strand
GGGAAGGGAAAGGAGCCAGGCAAGGTACAAAGGAGCCCCGGGCCGCCGCGGGGAGCATCCCGGGGTCCGGTGCGGGGGAAGCAGGGGCGCATGCAGCATCCGCAGGGCTGGGAGCGGGGAGGCACGCCATTGTGCTCGTACTCACTTCTTATTTACCGACCCGGTGCCCTCTCCTCGCTCCACGGGCAGGCATTTTTTCAATGCTTGGGTAGATACAGTTAGAGCAAATTTTTAAAAAAAATTAAAAATTTAAAAAAAAAAAAAAGGAAAAGAAAAGAAAGGCGGGAG
>NW_008237239.1:14666049-14718419 GCF_000691975.1 Corvus brachyrhynchos | reverse complement strand
GGTCCCCGCTCCAGCTCCACAGCCGGCCGCCTCGCCAGAGCCTCCCCGTGAACTTTTGAACTGTCCGAAATGCCACCGAATTAGCAGGAGAGAGGGGAGAAGCGGGGACACCTCGGCCCTCGCCGGGGAGCCTCGCGGGGCTGAAGGGCCAGGCGGTTCCGTCCTTCCCGGCTCGGCCTGATTTTAACCCGGTGCTTGGCAGCCTGGTGTGCTGCTGCAAGGAGTTAACTAGGTGGGATCTAGGAGTCAGGGATGGTAGCTGCTCTCCTATCGCACGCACCGCCTGCGCACCGCCTTCTTCCATTTCAGTCTGATAGATACATCAGAAATGCTGCTTCAACTGTGCTTTCTGCCACTAAAAAGCCTGAAATTGTCCTTGCTGTCTTTGCCGCAGGCTAACTCCCCTTTTTCCTGGTCATCTGTCACCTGTGACACTATTCATGGGTCAGCTGTTTACACTGAGGTCTACACTCGCCTAGAAGACAAATCCTAGAAGAGAATTTACCAAGAGAAACCAAAAACTGCTCCCTCAACCACTCTAACAAGTCTAAAAAATTACTCACCATAACAAATGGGTATAAGTCTCAAATATTTAAAGCCAGAGGCTGTATCCGTAAAATGGCCAAAGACAGTCATACATCGGGTGTTTAATGGGCTATAATCCCACTTAAATCAGCAGCACCATCAGCAAACACTTTAGAAGTCACTTATTTTAACGCTTCTCCATATCAGTGTGACATAATACAAATGAGTGTAATATCGAGTTACTTAGGACTCCAATTTCAGCAACATCAATCATACCACTCTCCCCCAGTGCATCCACAAGTCTCCACAAGATGCAGCACAGGGCAGGAAGCTGCCTCTGCTATTTCAGAGCGAGCTGTAGCTCATTGCTGCCCATCCCTGGGAACCAGCAGAGCCCCTGTCAAGTACCCCCAGCCACTGGGCCCAGTCCAAAAACCCCTTGCAAGCAGATCTTCAGTCGCAGGGTTGGCTTCACTAACACAGTCCCAATCATCAAACACAAGAGAAACTGCTTCTGACTACTGATACTCCCTCGCTCAAGGAATTCTCGAAGATAAAAGATTTTCACACCTGAATCTTTTTGACACAAAATAACCCCTCCCAAAACATCGTCTTTCGCCCTTTCTCTCCAGCAGATTTCTTAATCATTAGCCTATGTAAGCACTTCCTGTTCCTATCTTGTGGAAAAGAATCAGTTCACAGGATTTCTTTGAACATCCTATGGGAAAACAGGTGTGAACATTTTCCTCCATGTTGACCTGTGTTGCTATAAAATACTGTGGAAAATAGTACTACATGCCTTTCTTTAGAAATCTAAATATTTGGAATGAGATTTTGTTTATCCTTGAGTGAAGGAATTATTATTAAAAGCTTAAAAAAGGTCATACTTATTGCCTACAAATTGAAATCTATGGGAAGCCTTCCAATAGCTTCAGGAGGGTTTGGAGCAGGCCTTAAATTTAGGGATTCCACCCAATGGGAAGAAACCATTTTGAGATCCACTCCAGGAATGACTGCGTTGGTACCTTAACCTTAAGAGCTGAAGAGCTGTCTCTGTGAAAGTAGTTATTTCCATTAATTACCTAGTAAAGATCTCCATTGTCTACTTTCAGTTTGCTGATATTTTCCACCTATTGTGATCCCAAATGCAGTCCTCAGCTGGAGCTTACCACTTACTTAGAGTGGACTTGAGCTCTGCATTCTCGTTTCTACCTGGGATATAAACACTACACATACAGCAGTGATAGACACCTTCAAATCCAGTAATTCTTTTTGTAGTCTACAATAAAAACTACAGTGTACAGCAGCTCCTGTTTTCTGGAGGCCTTATACAGCATCAGCCTTTACTCCATGGAGTCATGCTCACCAATTTTTTTTTTTTTTGCAATGTACACCACACATTGCTTGAATATTTTGTGTGACCATTTTGCCCTCAAATTTGGAACTGACATTTGACCAGCTTGACGCATCAAGCCTGAGCTTTACTAAACAAACACTCTTAAATGCAGCCCTGGCAAAACTTCCTGCTAACCAACACAGAAAAAATTAAGTAGTAAAAGGGGCTACAACATGGAATTCCAGCCTTGCAAGCAAATGGGTCTGCTGCTGAGCCAAGGAGATTTATCTGAACAAACTGGAAAAAAAAAATGTTTTTAAGATTAAGTATAAGCGTGCTTGTGTATTTCACGCTAACATGAGGAAAAACTCACAAAGTACAGGACTGTCAAATGCTGTCTAAAAATGTATTGGCATGAGTTTAGGATGACCACAATACTCACAGACGGTGGCTGCTGGAAGCTGCTCAACTCTTTGAAATATTAAAAGTAGGCTCAGCCAAGAGAGACAGGCATGCAGCATGCAGAGGAAGTCAAAGTTGCATGATAAACATAGCAATCTCATATTCATGGAAATAACAGCTGCAGATGATCTAAACGTAGCTTTGATAGGACAGGAGGTCACTTGTAAGGAAATAGTTATTCCAGAGAAATATTACCCTATAAAGACCCATTTAAAAGTCTCATGTAAAAAGTACTCTTACCTGTCACTAGCACTTTCTTTTCCTCTTCCTACTTCAGGAGCCATCCCCTCCCTGGGAGGTGATGAAGAACACTTGCTTTGTGCCCAGAGCAAGAGGCTTCTGCCAAGCCCCCAGCTTTGGGAGCAGTAAATGCTCTTCTCCTTTAACCAGCTGTGTAATGGGAGGCACCACTGGTTCCAGCCTTCTTCAATCTTATTTAGTTACCAAGAATTTGTACATTCCCAAGGGACTGTTATGACAAGGGTTCCAGTGAGAGCATTTGCCTCACTGACTTCAACAGCAGCTTATTAATGTGGGCACCTGTTTAATTGGCCACAGGGGACCTGTGCCTTTGATTAAACAGTACATTGCTGTAGGCTTTGGGACCTGCTGAGCGCAGCATCCTCTCCTCTTCCTCATCACATGATAGCAGGAAAGCTTCTCTTCAATATTTGGCCAAACCATACACCCAGTTAAAGTCAAGGATAAACCTCTTCTACTGCTAAGTTTTATTACCAGAAAGCATTGCAGAAACACGACTGGACTTATATAGTAAGTTAATTTTAAGGCTCGTTTTACTTATTCAGCATTTTTTTTGTCTCTTGACTTCTTTGGAACCATTAAAAGATCTCTGCCAGTTCTTTATGGATAATTATGACATTAAGGCCATGCCATGTCACTGTATTTCACCATTAAACCATTAGTTGTATCCTGCTATGGGAATTTAAACTAAACGAGGAACTAATGGCACACAGCCTGCTTCTCTTTGGAGCAAACAAAAAGGCAGACCATGTTCTTCACAAGCAGTAGGGATGCCAGACTGCTTCAAGTGACCGTGCTGAAAACACACCCTCCCAGTACTAGGGAGAAGGCAATAGGCAGGAGACACTTGCAACTGAGTGATACTCAGCCCTCCTCTGCCTCTAGAAATGGTAAAGCCCTAAAACAGTCCCATTGAAAAATACATGATCTGTTCTAATTCACAGTTTGAAATTAATTAGGCATACGCGGGGGAAGTAGAATATGTACTGCAGAATCACAGAATCATAGAATGTTAAGGGTTGGCAGTGACCCTAAAGACCATCTGGTCCCAACCCACCTGCCAGGAGCAGGGACACCTCCTACTAGACCAGGTTGCTCAAAGCTGTATCCAACCTGGCCTTGAACAGCTCCAGCTTTGGGGCATCCACAACCTCTCTGGGCCACCTGTTCCAGTGCCTCACCACCCCCACAGTAAAGAATTTCTTCCTAATATCTAAATTAAATTTACCCTCTTTCCAAATTATATCAATTTCCTTTTGTTCTATCACTACAGTTCCTGACAAAAAGTCCCTCTCCAGCTTCCCTGTAGGTCCCCTTCAGATACTGGAAGATTGCTATGAGTTCTCCACGCAGCCTTCTCTTCTCTGAGCTGAACAGCCCCAACTTTTTCAGCCTGTCTTTGTAGGGGAGGTGCTCCAGTCCTCTTACCAACTTCATAACCTCCTCTGGACTTGCTCCAAGAGCTCCATGTCATTTTTAGGTTGGGATCCCCAGAGCTGGATGCAGCACTGCAGGTGGGGACTCACCAGAGCAGAGTAGAGAGGGAGAACCAGATCCCTTGACCTGCTGGGCCTGTTCCTTTGCACGCAGCCCAGGATTTGGTTGGCTTTTTGGGCTGTGAGTGCACACTGCCAGCTCATGTTGAGTGACACCACCCAAGCTTGCCAGGGTCCCTCTGGATGGCATCCCTTTCCTCCAGCATACTGACTGCACCACACAATATTAATGAGTTTTATCTCCCTAGCATGAGTGTCTGTCCTACAGTGTGACAAATTATTTATTAAGCAGAAAAGCCATTGTTTCTCACCTCATAAATTACTAGAAAAAATGTTTACATGTGCTCATCTATTTTCATACAGCTCAGTTTTCAGTCTTAATTAGGTTCTAATTCTTTCCATTGCTAGTAAGCCTTATCTATTTATCCACTTGCAGCAAGAGGGAAGTTGTTTTAGAACCCATGAAGTATTCACTGTTGTAATTAATATTGTGAGTGTATATTTTTCTTTACTGACTTGCAGATCTCCCGGTGGATTTCCTCCCTGCCTGTGTCGTGTTACTGGACCTAATGGGATTTATTTATCACATGTTCTGCCACTGTTTTTTCATATTTGTTTCCACAAATCTATTATGCTTGGACAGCTTCAGAACCAATGATTATAACTAAGTTTCAGAGCCATTCTCATCAGTGATAAATGTGAATTGCCATATGTCACCATTATTATGGATTATTTATGCACAGAAAAAACTTACTAGTACTTTGAATTACTGATCTCCTTGAGGGACAGCTAGTAGTGCTTTGGGATGATTACAAAATGCTTTTCTGTAGTCACCAAAATGTTCTACAAAATTGCTGGCTTGTAATTTGTTTTCCATTTTTGCCATTGTGGTCTCTTCATAACAAGAGGCTGACAATGGGAATATATAGATTTCATATCTGTCTGTCCACACCCAATAGTACCAATCATGCAACTGATTTTCATGGTGGTACTGGATGATTTATGAGAGGGAAACATAATCTCTGTATTGTCTTTGCAGACTGGAAAAGAGCAGGGAGTATTTTGAAAGAAAAAACATACATATGACTGCACACCTCAGGCCTGATGAGAATGGCTGAAGTTTGTGTTGACTCTAAAGAGAGTTTTCCTTGAGTCCGTAAGCTTACTTTAAACCATGTCTTGAGGAGCTGAGGACTTTTTGTATTTGTAAAGTACTATATCCACATTTTAGGGAACTCTGGAATTAGTGACACAGACCTATGACATGACAATCTGTAAATAAAATAAAATACAGACAGAGGACACTGGAAATCACCTAAAATAGCATTAGTGATTTTTTTTAGAGTAATCCACAAATAAGATTTGGCAGAAACAAAACAAACTGGACAAAGAGAAAACAAGAGAAAATAGCCCTGGCAATACTAAATAAGTATCATGCAGGGATAATGAAAGGACTTGCTAGCAGAAATAAAGAATACAAATGAGGCGATGAAAAAGGAGAACATTAAGTATCATCTATGTTATAAAACCCCCAGACTCTACTCTACCTGGCTTTAGCCATAAAAGTGTAATGAAATCTATGAATTATTTTCAAATATGCACAAGAGACTGTTTTCTGGCAAACTCTTTGTTCAGCTACATAGAGATATGTCTGAAAAGGATGTTACAGATTTTTTTAGAGAAAGATAGCTTTTGGTAGTCTTTTTACTTTTTTTTTTTTTTTTTTTTACTCAGTAGCTTGTTCTAAAGCCTGTTCTTTCTGCTGTGATAAAGATGCCACTAACACCATGCAGGCAGAAAGCTGGGTGAGCAGAGCCCAGTTTACATAAGGTGCTCAGGCAACAAGAAACATAAATTCCTGCCATTCAGATGTATCATGCATTGGCATTGCTCAGCACTTCCATCCTTGAAGGCACTTCCTTCTATTTTCTTTAAAATGTAATCTTGAAATTCAGGGCTTGGTGATTTAATCTTTGACTGGCAGCTATAGACTGTGTTGGCACGAGAACAGGCTACAGGTTCATACTCATCTTTTCAGCTTTAAAGTGGCTTCCAATCTATATACTCCTGCCAGAAGAAAGGTCTTTCAGTTGTGTCCTGCCACTGATGTCAAGCATGCAAGAAAACTCAGCCATGAGCTTGTACAGTTTTATGTTTTATTTTCTGTTGGTAGTGGGAACATTAAAAGCTGGGCTCTGGCTCCAAGGAAAATATAGGTAGAAAATACAGGGCTGGCCCATATTTTCATCTTTGCACAGCAAATATAAATATACCCCAGATGTAATACCCCAGGCACCAAAGAGAACCAGATGCGCTTAGGGCTGTGACTGGTGAGAAAGTTATTTTGTATGATCCCTTCCCATAAAACAGCTAAAATTAATATTATGAAATTTCCATTACATTTTAGCAGCCTGGACATAAAAGCTATTCTATTTCTAAAATTCTCAACAGATTAATATTTTTCTAATCATTTTCCCAAAACAATTAATTGCCCCATCACATAAATGGGCAAGTAAAATTGTAAAAAAACCCATTATGTTAGTGTAAAAGGTACTCTTGAATAAAAAGAATTATTTTTCTAAATTATTTATATTGGCAACAACAATTTTTGTAAACTTTCTGTGATTTTGTGAGTGTGTGTGTTAAAAAGGGGAGTACAGCAAATTAATGAGCATGATTGCCAGGAAAAATTTAATAGAAAAGCCATAAAGAAACCAATTCCTGAAATTATTGCTTTCTTAGCTTTTCATGTTCTCTCTCATAACAACTTCGGATATTAAGGGGATTATGACTCAAAAAATTTACCTAAGGCTTTATCCAGTAAGAGTATCTCAGTGAAAGAAATACAACAAAAGCAGTGAGCAAAGAAGCCTCAGGCTGAATATTTGCACCAGATTCTTGTGGACTTATTGGCAATTTCTTTATTTTAGAGGGAAGATCTGGTGATTTTACTAACTCATAAAAATTGCCTGGAATATTTTGGAAAGTCAGCCCTGATCACAATATTATAACTAGCAAAGTAGATTTGTGGGAAAAAACCCCATCCCTTACTCCTAACTTACAGGGTCACAGGGAGTGGGGTCCTTCCTCCAGCCAGCAAATCCACAAAAATACATGTAATCCAGATGTGAAGGATTTTGGATATCCTGGATATATCTGCTGTACATCAGAGCAGAACCCCACACAAGGAGCTGTGTGGGAATTCAGAGCAAGCTGCTGTATGCCAAGGATTGTGCAGCATAAAACACAAAAGTATTGCCAGCTTCCAAAGGCAGGGCAGGTGTGGCCTTCCCAGCAGCACACTCAAACTGGGAACCCTGATCCCTCAGCATGGCAAACTGGCTTAATTATGGTACTCCCACTGCATGTATGTGTTGCCTTCAGTTCTGGAGTTACCCTTTTGTCAGCTCCTTTGGGGGCTTTTATATCATTTTGCAAGTGAGAGGCATAACATCCGACCTGGACAGAGGTGTCTAGAAGCAAAACAGTGATCCCAAAAAAAAGAAGTTTATTTTAATTTCTGTGTGGCTCAGTTTTCACCACTGGTGGTCTTGAACAAGCTTTCTGCTTCTGGACACAAACATGCTTCCTACCATTCTGCTCAACATTATGCCCAATTCTTATGCCCAATTGATCCAGAAAATAGCCCTTCATTTGGCCTTTTTGGAAGGCTAGCAGGACAAACTTTATGCAAACAGTAGATACGCTTTCTTTTAAAACACAAATAAAAGAAAAGCCTCCAGTGCATAATAGTGCAATGATTGCAAGACTCTCTCAGAATAAGCAAAAAGGACTCTAATTGTTTCTTCTGCATAAAGACACTTAAATCCACATCTTTAACCTTCCTGGAGAGAGCCTATCACTCCAGTGTTCAAGTAAGCCCAGTTCAAGCAAGCCACACTTAAGAGATCACTGATCCTAACACATTACTGGACTCCAGTGCACTGCCCTGTAATTTTATCTGATCTCTGGGAAATATTACAGAGCTGTATTTGTTGTTCCCACTTACATATTTGTGCACAAGAAGTTTTACACTTGAGTGTTATAAATAGTAATATACTCACGTGGGTGCTCAGCAAGTATCACCTCCCTTGCCATCAACAGAAAGAATTTTACTGGAAACAGGTAAATTACCTGTTTACCCCCAGAGCAAGTACTGAGCTTGTCAGGCTGCTTTGCCTTCCTATTGCATAAAGGGTTTCTTCAGAGTCAATTAGCTGCTGACTTCCAGCTGAGCTACAGTGTCACAGAAGGGCACTCCAAAGGCATCTTTATAGAGCCTGTATCAGGCAGGATGGAAGAGAACTGGATCCCAGGACCAGAGGGCTGTGGTAAGTATTTTGGAAGTTATTTTGGCTTAAGTCCGTACTAGCTACATGGGAAAGACAAACCACTTTGAAGCTTAGCTAAAATAACAGGTACCTACAACACATTTTATTGTTTCATTTCTCATACCTCTCTCCAGAAATACTCACTGATAATTTTTTTAATAATAACATTTTAGCACAATAAATTAGTTTTCTTTTTGACTGAAAGCTAGATAAAGCAAAGACAGATTTCAGGATGGTTGACAAACCTTAAGCAGCCATGTCCTCAGTATCTGGCAAATCCTTCAGTGTATGTCAGACTATTTGTACAGTACCAAGCACCCCAAATACCTCCTCTAGCTCTAAAGATTCAGTATGCCAACTGGAAAAAAAACAGATTCCAGGTAGGAGGTTAGTCCTGCACTATAAATGTTAATCGGAACCTTCCCAGCAGGCATCAGGAATAAGGAGTTGGCATGAAACTTGGGGGACTGCCCTAGGTTTATGACAATCCCATAATCCAGCAGGTATTAAAGTACTCTAATGTAATCCCAGTTCTTCCTACAGGATTAAGGATTCATGAAGTATGAAATGGACAGAGGTAGAAGGAGAGAAAATATTCCTAGCTTAGTGTTCGTGCATTTACCTGGCAGAAGAATTCAGGAGTTCCTGCCCCAAGGACTGTTTATGTATTTTAACCGATGACAGTTTCAGTAAAAAATCCAAGTACACAAACAAATTACATCTGATAATTTCTACAGGTATTTATCACTGATAGTCATTATCAGTCTTAGTCAGCAAACACTAGGTTGACATCATTTTTCAAATTCTTTACCAAGTTTACTTGTTTGGCATGCAAGAAGGCAAACCATCAAGGATGCTGCAACACGCAGAAAATTCCTGCTAACTCAGTTCAAACAGAGTAATTAACAGAATTAATCAATTTCAATTGAATGAGATCAAAGAAATCTCCTATCAGTTGACTGTTTAGAATAACTCAGGGAAGATTAATTTTTATCCCAGTGTTCTCTTGATCTCAATAGGTTGTTGATGACAGGAGAGTAGAAAGCAAGCTTTTTATCATTAATCACTTCGCATTATTACTTGCCTACCTGCTGTGTACAAGGATACACACATTCCTCTATTTTTAGACAAGAAAGCAACCTGTCAATAAGTGCTGAACTGCTTGCCATTCAAAATGACCACTTAGGGAAGAATGTAAGCATAGTGGCTGCTGCGTGGAATATTTAACAGGAAGCTCTTTATGGAAAAACACAACTTATACTTCAAGTGTCACAGACAGCCATGTTTCCCTCCAAGTAAGTAACATTACAGCTGTATGTAACAATTACTGATATCCTAACAGCAATTCATCCTCAATATCCCACTTGCACATGCAAGACATCTCTTGTATCTACATATTTATCTACATATACTGCACTTACACACTAGCTAAAAGCCCTAGTTATTACTTATACAGAATGTACAATGTCAAGCTGGAGGCTGGAGGGTCACCAGCTTGTGAAAGGAATTACATGGTCTAGTTGCCTTCAATGAGGGAGGACAAGGGTAAGTGACCCTGTCTTTCTTCCAGTTCAGATTCACATCTCATCAGTTACTGTGTATTGATGCAGCACATTTTATTTACATCCCTAAAATAAAATCAGCCATCGTTATCTCTCTCTTATGGTCATTAGCAGTTGTGATTTCACCTCAGCTCTTCTGAGCTTCAGACTTAGTTGGCACAGTGATTCCAGAGTCACCATGCTCTGCACTGACTCACTGAGCTTTGGTTAAACACATCAGATGCAGTCCAAAGTCAGAGTCTGAGTTTCCTGTGTGAGGAAAGTCAGTCACCCATGAGAGGAACTCACAGTGGTCTTTCAGGAGCCGCTAGAAGCTAGGCACTGAGCAACACCAAGGAAAGGAGGTGCACTAAACCCTGTCAAGATCTGGGATTTAAATCTCTCAAGGGAGGAACTGTCCACACTTCAGATCCCAGGCATTGTTTTGGTGGGCTTCTTTTAAAGTGCTTAACAAGGACAGAATGAAAAATGGGAAGAGTTGGAGGAAAAAGGGAGAGAACAAAGTCACCACTTAGTGCAAGTCAGTGGCTGAAACATTCACTCAGGAAACAGGAGAGGAGATCTATGCTCACATCTTCTACCTCCTTGTGAACGCTTTAACCAGCAAGCTGTTGGGTGGAGTATTGTTAAGCCCAAAATATTTAGCAAGCTGCTTATGATTTCAGCAATAAAGCATTTTCTATTGACACCCATGTCCTAACAGGCCAAAACTGAACACTTCTATCCCATTTTTATGTGTACCTGATTCAGGCAAATTCCCATCGACTTCAAAGGAAGCCTGGAAACTTGGAGCAGTCGGTTCTCACATTCTGTGTGTCAGTGTCTGTACTTACACTCCCCTGCAAGCCTTGGCATGCCCCAGGGTCCTGCTGCATGGAGCCTTCAGACCAACGCCCGGCTACAGCGTGCTGTGGCTCATGTTCCAGCTGGGCCTGGGCTTCCCTCACCATGGGAACTGGGTCTGGCAGATGCAGGGACAAGGGGGTGGTGCACAGCTGCATCTTGCCCCAGCACAGCAGTGACAGTCAGCCTGCACCTGCTTCTGAGCACTGGCAAATGGGAAGCGCTCACACATACCATGGCACAGGAATAGCCTGTCCACTTAAGAAGTTGCCATGGGTGTTCAGCAGAGTGCAGCTCTCAGAAAATACTCACTGCAGAAAGCACAAAAGGCAAACACTAACAAAACTGTGCCTTAAAAAAGTACATGCATCTTGGATTTGGATAAAGGGGAACTACAATAGAAACCACTTACCCATCATATTTAAAATCAGCGTATGAATCAAGCCAAAACACAGTCACATATTAATTTAGAATGCCAATTATTCAAAGTGAGTTATTAATTTATTCCTTAACATAAATTTTCTCTCTAGTACAGACTATGAAGTTTAGGTAGGTAAGATGTGTGCACTGGCCTCATTACAATAGCATATACATGTTAAACTTTTTGAAGTGGTCTCTATTTCAGTAATTCTTTGAGGTGAAAAAGCACTGTTACATCCATTTTTATCAAGGGGATCTAGAAAACAGTGACTTGAGAACACTAGGAGTTTCCTGTGGACAAGAAATTTTTGACAGGTTGGGCTTTATCTCTTTGTGTACTAAGTATGCACTGAGAGAACTGGGACATTTTTTTCCTTTGTAATGGACGTTTCTAAAATCTCCAAAACATATAATGGATATCATGATCATGGATAGAAAGTTTCTTTCATCATGCACATGTTTAAATACTTGTGATTTTCATTCTACATGTTCCTCAGTGCTCTTTTACAACAGTAATAAGTATTTTAATTTTTTTTTTTTTTTTTGTGTGTATGTGTGTGTGTGTATGTGAAATTTCCCTCCTAATTTTTCCTTTGCTGCCTGTATCTTAATTTAGTTTGGCTTTTTTACAACAATAATTAATTTTTTTATTTTTTTTTTTTTTTTTTGTGTGTATGTGTGTGTGTGTATGTGAAATTTCCCTCCTAATTTTTCCTTTGCTGCCTGTATCTTAATTTAGTTTGGAGTTTTTTAATTTGTTTTTCTTTTTATCTCCAAATGGTTCTGGCCTTCTAGCTTTGCAGTCTCCCTGCAAGGAGAAGCACTACACATATTTCCAGCTTCTGTCTCCCTCAATAACAAGTAAAATTCTGTTTTCAAGAGACTGCCTTGCAATTACATTTAGTTTGTATACAGCTGCTATTGAACTGACTTTGTCACTGTACAACCTGGGCTTTTTTCTTTGTATCCAAATTGATTTAAGGTTTCATATTGATCTGGGTATCAATATCCAGTTTATAAGCCACAATACCATTCATGTTCAAGGGCACATTTCAGTCATCTCAAATAGGGCTCTATCTGAGCAATCTCCATGGAAAAATCTTCTCTGCTGTGCAGAATACCTATACTTAATTTCCTTTTAGGTACAGCTTCCCATAGATAGCTTTGTTTCTTGACAAACTAGTAGCTCTATCAAAGGCCAGGCATTGCTTTGTTCCCATTTTTTTTTCTGATAAATGGAAACTTTCACATTACTTTTCATAAATTCACTCCATATGAGAACTGAATTGTTAAAGTGTTTTTTTTATTATTTTGTCAGCCTTTTATTTTTTTTTTTTACTAAGACTAGTTTGTCAGCCCAATCTTCTGTAGCATCATCTCTTTTCTTTCTAAAACTTGCATTCTCATCCAGAAGTGTTTTCCAGCCTGGAACACTAACACATGCTTCTAAATGTAAGTCAGAATCTCATACCATGTTTCTCTCTCAATTTTGGTCTCTCTACTGTAGCCTGGTCTCAAAATTAGGATCCCATAAACAGCAAAAATCAGATTTTTTTTAAAATATTAAATAAATTTCTCTTTTGGGTATCTCACTTGCAATTAATTCTCTCAGAATTTCATTCCTTCAAAGAGTGGGACTCTCTTGAAATTTTTTTTTTTTAGCACAAACTGGTAATTAGACTGCTCTCCTTTAATTGTAGGCTATTAAATTACATCCACTGCCTCTGGCCTGAGGTTAATGGAAAAAGAAGAGTAGCTAGCTTTTGTGCACCTCACTCTTTAGAAACTTTTTTTTCTGAAGGGAAAAAATACTCCTTTAATCTCTCTGCCTGATGAATTTCATGAGAAGCCCAGATGCAATAGCTGTAGTCCTTACCTGCTATTTCAAGTTCTCCATCCCTCACATTTTCCTTTGCTTTTCTGACACCAAATGTGTGTTACTTTCCCTGCTTCTTCTTCAGATACCATAGAGTGCTCTCAGTGGTAATTACTGCGAGTGCCTGGGTGGGATCTTATAACCCTGAAGAATCTTTCTAATGGTTAAGAGGTAAACTAACACATATGTAGCATGGATGTGTAACACTGGAGCTTGGGAGAAACGGCAGCTGATGCTTCTCTTCTTCCTCTTGGTGTTGATCTCTTCTGGTTCAAAGCACAACATCGCACAGGAAATGTTACGCTTCTGCCTTAGACTATTCACAGTCCAATTAAGCTTAAACCCTTGCTTCAACCTGAGTCTAAGATAAGCTTTATGGCCACAGCTGACAGGAAAGAAATTTTTACGAGCAGTAAGTCTCCAATAAGTGGATGGAGAGGGTTAGTACATTATGAATGAAACCCAGAGTGCCAGCCCCTTGAGCAGAAAGCCACCTAACATCACATATTTGTGATACTGATCCTTTCAGATGACCTACAAATAGCACTACCTGTGTGAGCCACCAGGTTCTGGTTGTGACCCCCATGTTACCACTGTGTGACTACAAAGATGTGCCGCATAATAAGCTCGGTCCTTGTAGACTGATTTAATCAAATTTCTCTTAAATCCACACTTTTGTTCATACTGATTTTTTTTGCTAGTATCAACAGTACATAGGAGGTGAGGTTTGGCCAGCAAGTGCCATCAGAGTGCTGTATGCCAATCCTGGTGAAGTGTCAGTAGGAAAAGTGCACTTAGTTCTAGTCATTGGCGAGCCACAAAAATTAATCCAAAGAGAAACCATAAAGATTTCTACATGAATCATGTAAAAAGAAACTGGAAGAGCTCAGCTCACTTAGTCTGGCAAAAGGAATGCTGAGAAGACATCTGATTACTGTGTGTAGATCAATCAAAGAGTCTTTTTTGAGCTAAGGAACCATATTGGCAACAAAATCAGAATTTATTCTGTGAATAAATTTTGGCTGGAAATCACAAAAAGCAAGAGAAGACCCAACTTTTGGAGCAATATCTCAATAAGGAGGATGAGAACACAAACTTAACATTGTAAAATAGAGGGTGGCCAATTTATAAAAAAATATTTATCTGACACACTGCCTGAAAAAACAGGAGTTTGGTCTCAGAGGCTCAGGGGAAAGACGGTCAAATTTCTTGAACCCATAAATCACATTCTGTAGTCGTCACAGAGCCACATAGATTTCAGAGAGCTGTGGGGAGAGTAGATAGCTCAGCAAGCCCCAGATCTTTTAGTGTTCCCGGGTGGATTTGGGCTGGATGGCCTCTGTTCCCCAGCAGCATCCAAACCAATGCAGCCCAGTGCCACATGAGTGCTGTAACCCCAGCAAGGGAGTTCATCTGGCATGCAGCTCAAAAAAAAACCCCAAGCCCTTCATCCCAAACCCTGCCAGCCACACATGGAGATGTAACATTCTTCCAACCCACAGCTCTCAGGTACCAGTCTGTCTCTTCTGCAGACTGAGAAGAAAAATCATCTGGAAGAATATCTTTTGGAATAAGATTTTTTTTTTTTATAAGTACTTGTTCTCTGATCTCCTGTAATTTTAGCAACAGTAGCATTAAGAACTGCAGTGAAGACTGAACATTTTAATGCTAAATTATTATCATCAGGGTTAAATGCTGTACTGATAATTTAAGAAGATTTGAGATTTAAGATGCAGTAACAGTGTCCTGAACTGCATGTTCTACCAAAGCCGAAATACTCACAGCAAGTAAGTGTCAAAGCCAAGGGTATGTGCCATTTATTAATAGAAGATGAAGCTATTGCTGAGTTAAGAAGTAGCCTCAAGTTACTAGTATAATTAAAAACTGTGATTAAATATTAAGATGAATGAAAAAATTTAAATTGTGAGCTGTCAAAGTGCCAAGTAAATAATTTAAAGACAGATTTAAAAAGCAGTGGGAACACCCTTTTTCTGCTCTTGCTACTTCTTCATATTACTAAACCTGTTTTACCCTTTCTAATCAAATCCTCACATTCTTCTCTGATATTTGCATATGGCAGCAAGGTTACTTTCTCCTACAATATATTTCTGTTTATAGTATGTGCTTGTAAACTGCAGAAGAGGCTGTGCTTGTTCCTATGTGAAAAAGAAAAAAAATATATCATTGGGAATAAGAGGACAACCCTTTCTGGGCAGTCACAGGGAACAAAATAGATGTTTGTGGATAGAGCAAGGAAAATTAATCAGGAAAGTGTGTATGGGCTGACCATGAGTTGTTTGATTATCGAAATATTTTCTTTTCAGGACTTTTCCATCTCCATTTTCTCAGCTGTTGCAAATTATTTTTCTTACTTTGGATAAATACCCTTTTCTTCTTTTATCAAAGGGCGTCAGAGGCTGATGCTGATGAAGAAGAAATAAAAAGGAAGGCAACTGATGCTGCTAAACTAAGAAGAAGTGTGTGCACTGACTGCAGGGGTAGTCAGGTGGTCAGAAGATGGCTTACTGCAGTTCAGGGCCTCACCTGGAATATTGAATAGTAAGAGACAGTTTTACTCTGCTTGATCCAACACCTCAGCTAGCCTGGCAGTATCAAGTAGTTGCACTATTGTGTCTACAGCAGAGATGAAATGCAGGTTCCCATGGGAAGCTTCAGTTAGCCCAGTGCTTTTCTGTGAGCAAAGTTTTTTTTCTTGAAGAACTGGCTTCTGTCATCAAAGATATTTTAATACACCTCAAAAAAATTTCTCACCATCTCCAGCTCATGGTAGCAAAGAATAGAAACAGAGCCCTGTTCCCACTGTGCCAGATGTGCACTCCTGATGCCTTGTTCTGTCTGCCACCAGCCTGGATGAGGGCATTGGTCTTTCATGATTGGCAAACATCCCCATGTTCTCTCTTTGCAGAGATGCAAATAGGCACCCATAGCTAAAGTACAGGGTATAATTACATCCATGCAGAAAAACTGTGCATGGCTAAGGCACTCTGAAAGGTTGAATAAACTTAGTAAAAGCAAAGTTCTCATCCCATCATTTTTCCCACAGATTATGGGAAACAGACCTCTGATGCACATTTTAATGTTAGTTTAAGATTAAAAGTACACAGTGCACAGTGGATCAGTAAATACATTTTTGAGAAGCCAAAACAGAGGTTTCCAGACAAATGTCTGCCTAGCTGTAGTATTTTGAAAGAATGTTTGAGAGTTCAATATAGAGAACTATAGACTTTCCCCCATTCTTAACTCTGAGGACTGCCAACCTGTGCAAGGAATGATCCTCTTCTTAAGAACTGGTGATTTTTTAACAAGAGGTCCAACATAGAGGCTGCTTTAGAGCACACTCTCAAGTCCTGGAGGCATCCACAGTTCTGCCATCACTGTCCCCTCACAGTTCTGTCTGCCTGTACCTTTAAATATACTTGAGTTTTTGTGGAGAAGCTGTTCTCCACCCACACCTAAACCCAGGAGTTCTGGACAGCTTTTACTAGGAATCCCAAACACTTAAGCAAAGCTTGTTGATAAGCATGTTTCCTGGATATAGAAGCATTTTTTCTTTCCTGTCATTATACCTCTACTGCGAGACATTTTACATCCACTTGTTTTAAACATGATCTTTTAAGCCACCCTACTCCATGGCTTTGTACTTTTGAAAATGATGTTCTCATCCTTACACAAGTGCTCAGTTTTCTGTGGAAGCAGTAGCATCTGTAACTTACAGAAAACTTCTATAGAGGACTTCATTCCTCATCTGTGTGCCTTCTTTTTACCACACAATAGCAGTCTGGATGAGCTTTTCATGGGGCTGTCCCCTTCTGCTGGATACTTATCTCAGTTGAATAGAAAGCTGAATTACATTCTTGAATATAAGTATCCCAGCCTCCTTACAGCCTGCATAAAGACAAGATTAAAGGAATGAAACACCTAAAAGACCAAAGACATGTATTTTGCAAGGTTGGTAACATATGGTTTCTTCTCTCTGAGGATTTTACTTATGCTAAAACAGTTTTTTCTTCTTTTACGTATACAGTATAGGATTTTCAGATGCAACTTTTTACTATATTGTGTATTTTTGATGCATACCAGAAGTATAACGATTGCTACAAATTCTTTGTTCATTAAATTAATCTTTTATTACCTTTAGTAAAAAGGCAGAGCTTATGTATTACCTTCTTTTGGATTTTTTAATATCAGGCTGTATTTATTCAGCAAGAGAACCAATACTCTTGCAGCAGTTGTAAGTAAGATTCCCAGAACACTTGCTGTACAGGCAAATGGCAACACAGTTCGTGTGCAGGGCCCAGGCAATGAAAAAGAAGAACTGTCTTGTTAAACATCTGCAGTGAAATACTGGTTTCACTGAGCTACAGCGCTGGTCCCAATTGAGTTTTACAATTAACTTTACTTTTGTATCATACACTTTGTTAAAGGCAAGAATTCTGGCCCACCTTGAAGAGGACAACTACTGTCACTTTCTCCTTTGATTTTGTGGCTTGCACAGGCCCTTTCTCAGTAACTCACAGGACCACCATAAAGCCACAGCTGTCCCTTCGGGTAGCAATTGTCACAGCAATTGTCAGAAAGGACTCAGCTCCCAGCAGCACAGACAAAGAATGAGGGAAGCAGTAGCATGTAGTATCCCCTGAGTGTCTTGCTCCTGTTTGCTGATGGTATGAAGATACCTGATTGTGGCAGAAGTGTGAGAATGCCTATCATTTTTCATCATGTTATTTCTATATATACGTCTTTCCACTTCAGTCCCAGGCCAGATTATATATGCAACTGTGTTTTTTATACTCTTCTTGACCAATGGTTTTCAAAATTCCTTAAAATTATTACAGTAACATTTGAGAGTAGTCAATGTCTTATCTGAAGCACCAGAGCATTCTACTAAAGGCCTCAATAAAAGTTCAGTAGTAGTAGATATAATTTAATAGAGTCATAGAATGGCCTGGGTTGGAAGGGACCTTAAAGATCATCTTCTAACTCTCCTGCCATGAACAGGGACCCCTTCCACCAGACCAGGTTGTTCAGAGCCCCATCCAACCTGGCCTTGAACACTTCTAGGAATGAGACATCCACATCTTCTCTGGGCAACCTGTTCCAGTGCTCCACCACCCTTACAGTAAAGAATTTAATCCTATTGTCTAACCTAAACCAACTCTCTCTCAGTTTGAAGCCATTGCCCCTTCTCCTGTCTCTACATGCCCTTGTAAGTAGATTCTGTCTGTCTTTCTTGTAGGTTCCCTTCAGGTGCAGGTTGTAATTAGGTCACTCCAAAGCCTTTTCCAGGCTGAACAAACTAAATTCTTTCAGCCTTTCCTTGCAGGTGAGGTGACCCATCCCTCTTATCAACTTGGTGGCCTCCTCTGGACTCACTCCAACAGGTCCAAGTCCTTCCCATGCTGGGGATCCTAGAGCTCGATGCAACACTCCAGATGGGGTCTCAGCAGAGAGTAATGGAGAATCACCTCCCTCAATCTGCAAATTTGATTTGGTTCTTTGCGATAGCGCAGGTTACTCTAGAAGTAGCACATCTTTACAAAAAGTTTGTAATATAAGTTAATAGTTATTTTCAAAACGTTGCACTCAGCTCCAGTGTTTCATTTCTGCCTGCCTGGACTTCTTCAGAAGCAAATACTTATTCTGTGAGACATCAGACTACATACACAAGGCTCAGCCAGTAATGTGCACGCTGCAGATGAACCCTGCTGATCTGCCTGCCTGTCTTTGGAGAGTTGGCCAGAGCAGTTTGGGCAGCTGCGGTGTTGTAGTACTTAAACATGATCTCACACAAATGTGTAACCACATGTTCAAGGCTCTGCCTCGTTCACATGAGAGCAACACTGAGGTGAAGGCGGATCTCTTCTGCTCTATGGATGGGTTCACAGGTACAAACAGCTTCCATGGCCTCACTGACTCACACCATGAGAGCTCTCCAAAAAGGAGGTGAAGACCCAACCGTCAGACCTACTGAGGCTGTGCAACCTCAAGCCATTTGTTTATGGTTGGGGATATGATCTGGTCTCTTGTCTTCGATGTGACAGAGATCAATCTCTACAACCTCTGGTACAGTCCCTGCATCCCTCCTGCCACTCCAGGGATGGTGGTAACATCCCTGAATGGATCCTTGTCAACCAAGGAATGGCGGCAGAAGAAAATTTTGAAGGGATCCTGCAGCAACCTCCAGAGAGTTCTTCAGAGGTAGAGTTACAAGCCTGAGGAAACAAAACATGGTGCTAGCACTTGCTTTACCATTCTATCAACTTTCCTATGTGTACATAAGTGCTCACAATACTCTAAGCTGTTTCGTGAGCAAATATAAAGCAAATGGTAGGTGGGAAAATTGAAAGATCTGTTTGAGAGAATAATGGCAATATTAGCAAGATAAAATCATTATGTAGGCATGTCTCCCAGTGAGGAGATTTTGTTTTGTAGATGTATTTTTGTTAAGAGTAGGAACAAATTAAAAAAGTACTAAATAGAGCAGAGGAAATCCAAACAGATGCCCTTACCTCAACCAACCAAGAATCCAGTACACATTTAATGGCAAGTCAATGGGAATTTTGCCTTATTCAGGAGTGCTACAGTCCCAGACACCCTTAATGATAACATTCTTCATTTTATAAATTATACTACAACCCATACATTGTTTATCTTTGGTCATATAATGTGGTTTCTATTTAAATTTAGGTTAGAGTTTCACCAGTTTGCAACAGATTTGACCTTTCGCTTGCCTTTCTCTATTACCTACCAACATATTTTTTAGACAGTGATACATTTCAGGTTTGGAACATGATGAAAATGAAAACAGAACAACACAACAGCAAGCATTTTTCAGTGACATAAAGGATAATAAAACTGGAGATCCTGTGATTACTGTGCAACTCAATGATTTTTAAATGAATAGTTCAGCAAGAAACACTCCATTATTCAAATGATTGTTAAGAAATATTTTTTTGGGGTATTACAGTTTATAATATGATACACCATCTACTACTCCAAAACTGTGAGGGAGAGAATGAGCCAAATAATATTTCTCTTAAATAATCTACACATACCATTTTTTAGTACAAACATACAAAATGAAAATACTTTTTTTTTTTAGCTTTGGTGCAAGGCTTAGTCCATGTTAAATACAGAAATAAGCAACATATTTTGGCTTAGAACATGGGATTGGCAAGGTTTCTTCTATTTGTTGGTCAGTTCTGGACTGCTTGGTATGTTGGTACAGAATCCCACTGATTTTATATATGGAGACATAAATACTTAGCAGGCAGCAGGAAAAAGTGAGGTTATGAGCTTCCCTAAGTTGTTTTCCAGCTGATATATTTGTGTCCAATACATTGTCCCAGTACAACAACAGCAACTAAAACTACCAATTCATTTTGTGGAAAAAATGTTGTTCTTCTCTGGGCTTCTCTTCTCACCACATATCATCAGTAAAAAATATCATATTATAATCTGAATTCTGATCCCAAAGTAAATAAAATAGTTTCCTAGTTTTGCCATCAAGCTCTTAAATAAGTGACTGTTTTAACTTGTGAAGAGTCCAAAACTAAGATAAAAACTGAATCGAGATGCAAAGAGATTTTAGGATGTATTTGGGGCTTTTAAATTGCTTTATATCCAGGCTCAAAATTTAAGGGAAATAGTGGGGGCTTTGTTACATGTAACCAGCAACAGGCACTCTTCATCTAACAGAGGTCAGGTTAATGTTTAAACAAGTAGTGTGGGATCTACTGATCTCTTAGAAAATTCCTTGACTAAGGACACTCCAAGTGATGGTACTAGCCTTTAATTTGACCCCAAACCCAAACCTGTAGTTTTTGATGACTATCATTTTACTGACATATATTTAATTTTCAGGGACCATAATTTTTTTGAGTACTTATTCAAGGAAAAAATATCCTGTACCAATGAAAACAACTTTTGATTCTTTGCGACAGTCATATTTTAACATATTTCAAAGAAGTTTTTCATTCCTTTGAAAAGTGATGCTTGTGGATCTATAAATGAATTAAATCATTTGTTTAAAATCAAATGAGTGTCTTTAAAATATCCTCATTTTTACACCAAACAGGCAGAGCATATGAACCAACCTTGTATGGACACACCTTTGCTGTTCACCCTCTCTGGCACTAGAGATTTATCAGCCCTGTGGCCTCACATTTCTAGAGCACAGCCCTACACAGACAACACATTTCTAGAGCACAATTTCCTGCCTGCTGGAAGCAGACTTCAAAGTAGACTTTTGCCATTGTCACTTGTTTGTAAATCCATCTCCCAAGCCAGAATAGAAGATGTGAATCCACACTTAAAATCAGAAAGCTGCCTGGAAGTGCAACTTTGTGGCCCCTGGCCTCAAAATGTGAAGTTGTCTGCTACAAAAGGACTATTCTTTCAGAAAAACAAAGAAGCTCTGAAGTCTTAGCTTTAATTTAAGGAAAAAAGAGCTACTCCATGTACCTTGGTATTTATTATGTATGCTAGATAGGGGTAAAAACATCTTCCTTTTAACTTTAACGTTAGTTAAAGCATTTTAGACATTATGCAATGGAGCAAAGGAGTGATGTTCTTTTTCTTTTTAAAAACATACTGGGGTATTTTTCAACTTGTTTTAACTTGAAATTCGCAAAATTTGATGCTTCAAGCTTGCTACTTGGCAATTTTTCTGTTTCATGCATCCTGAGTTTTTTTGTAATTTCTTATTTTTTTCTGAAGTAAATGTAGTCATTAGAATGGATTTCTGCTTGAAGAATTATGGACTGGCAAAGGAATTTTGCTTTTATGCCTAAGAACAGCCTGTCTTTATTGTTCTGAGAGTGCATATTCTGGCAGAATGTGTGTTAAAACATATTTTAGACTGCAGTTATTAAAACCTCTTTCAATATTATAGAACACATGAGTCTTTTAAAAAAACCCAACAAAATAAACATTATTAGTTAGATTGCAGTGTCTCTGCAATGCAATGGATTTATTTCAAGAACTAAAATACAATCTTCCTTTTGGAATGCTGGTTTCACTAAGGCTTAATAAGGAAAAAAGCTTACTGTTAATGATGCCCTGTAAACTATCAGCATTTCAGAAAAAAGATTAAAGTAAAAATCCAGAGCTTTTTCTGCCACAATTTTCTCTTATTTTACTGAAGTGGTGTTGCTTTACTTTAAGCACAGAAAGTATACAGGAGTTGAAAATTGCAGAGTTGTACAAAGGTGTCAGTTTGGTATAGTTTGATAGAGGCAAGAGTTTAAAAGCTCTCTGCAGAAAGCTCTGTTTCTTTTTGACAACACAGATTAGTTTGCCTAGACTAGCATTCAGTTCTCTTTTTCCCCAGGCCATACAGACTGAGCACTAAATATCACAGCCTTGTCACTGCTGGCTCTGGGCCACTCACCTTGTGGAAAAAAACCAGAAATAAGCATGTTTTGGGTCAAACCTTCTGACTGTTATGGCAGAAAAGATGTAATGGGAGGAGGGGGTCCCACAGTGCTGCTCTGAGCCTGCTTGTCAGTCCACCCCCCTCAGCTCATTTCCTGGAGGAGTGCTCAAAGGGCTGGCTTTGTACAGGTGAACAAAATGCGTGAAAAATCTAGTTTGCATAAGAAGTGTGCAAAAGGAAGGGGACTGCACCCCCTCGTTCTCTTTCACTCCTGTCTCACAACCCCAGCTCTGGAGCATCCACAAGGCAGGATCAATATGGAATCTAAGGACTGCTGATAGTTTTTGTTCTTTCTCCCTTTTCTGTCTTTATTTCTCTCCTCCCTTGCTTTGCCTGGGCCACACATGGCTGTCATATCCTACCCCATGCTCCATACTGAAGTTTGGTGTGGGAGCGGGGAGATTGTGTAAGTGTGTTGCGGCTTGTAAGCCAGCACCTTTGACAAGGCTGTTGTGGGTGCTGAGAACTTATTGAAGAGTACTGTACAAAATCCAAGGGCTTGTGGAAGTCTGCTGTAGAATTTAAGAGCTTGTTAGCCAACACCTTTAGTGTCTAAACAGTGGGCTGAGTGCCTGAGTTATGGAGGCTGCACAAGAAAGCAGAAGAGTTCCCAGACACATGGTTCAGTGTCTTTGTTCAGCCTGATGAGAATTTATAAGGAACATCACAGCCTCTGCTGATGGGTCAGGACACCTTGTTCCCACCACCAGGACCACTTGTTTTGACACACTGTATCCTCACACACCTGCAGGGCAGCACTTTGCCACAGTCACAGTCATTTATATAGAACAGAGCATCTACTTACTCCACTCAGTCCTAGTCACACCATTTCAAGCAATGAACAGTGACCAAACAAAGCCAAATTCCATCTCCTTCCAAAGCACTGGACATGAAGCTGAACATGGAAGGTAGGCTGGTGTCGTGCAACTGTTACCACTGATTTTGATTTAGGAGAGTGCTAATGCAGCAATGCTTCTGGAGGCCAAAACTCAAAAGTCACAGGCAATTTTTAATCAGTACTTATTCCAAAAAATCACACTGGACAATAATACCCAAACATTTTGGATTGTTTATATCAACAGGAAACAGATCCTGCCCAAATTTTGTGGGTTTTGTTAGTCAACATTAGCAGGCAGAACAGTCAGGAAAGGAATTCTTAGCTTCTGGCCTAAACTCCTGGGGCTGTGAAAGAGGAAGTAGAAAAAAACCCAGCGAAGTTGTGCTGTGGAAACCTGGACTACAGTATATTGCATTTCACTGTGAACCTGCATTTATCTTTACAGGAAACACTTCAGGAATAAAAATATCCCTCTCCCAGCCCACTCTGACCTCCCTTTAGAAAGATAGGCTCTCTTTGAGTAACTCAAAAAATCAGAGACGGACAATTGTCTCAAAACTTGAAACTGCTTAAAAGTGGTCACAACTACTTTAAATCATGTACTTTTTTTCCTCTTCACCAGTGAAAAATAAAGAAGGATGTAATAAATAAAACAATGGAAGGAATCCAAAAAGGTATTTGTCTTCATGTTATTTTGTGGCTTACCACATCATACTGAAGATTTCAGCATTATACCATGTTGAATGTTATGTGAATTTGCCTGCCAGAACAGTGGTTCCTATTTCTTCCAAAAGTGGATGTAGGAAGTAAATCCTCTCTTTTAATTGCAGACTAGTTTAGATGGGAAGTGATTGTGCATACAAGAAAGTTAAACTACCATCTATTTCATCTATGTCAATCAATCATATTAAAATAAAAATACGAAAAGCCTGCTTAATCTCAACACGAAGCCTCTCAAATTCTCAAACACGCTTTGTCAGTACTGCAGATCTTCTTGACTTCATACTTGACAGGTATTGGGAATTAATTTCCATCTGGTTTTTTGTTCAATCTTTTCCAAACCCTGACACTTTTTCTTCCGCCAGACATTTTTCAGCTTTCCCTTGTTCCTACACTTGGTATACTTCCAAATTCAAGATCTTGACCAAGTGGAATTCTCACCAAGGCCCAGGAGAAATGCAAAAAACACATACTAAGCATACATAAATTTAAATAATCTTTGCAATCTAAGTCCTTACAGCTGTAGGGCTGACAAATGCTCAGCTGTATTTGTTGATGCAGCTCCTTAACTAATCTAGAAAACGAGAAAGGTTAAAGACCAATGAAAGAGAGGCTACAAGAATGAAACAGCATTCCTTTGGCTGCAGCATGATCTAGGATGTTCTAAAAATATTTGCAAGGTGAGCAATTAGCCAAACAATGACTGCCAATTCGGGGGCAGTCTTCTGCTCTTTCTCCTCCACTTTCCAACATAATGCCTATTTCTAAGGCATTTAGAAATACCAGAAATATTTTTTTCCTTCCATTCTTCTAAAAGACTTTTACCTCAGCTTCTCCAGCATCCTCAGAGAAAGATGCTGAGCTGCTGTTTGTGCTATTAGACTGTTTATGATTTTTCCTTGTTTCCATTCTTATTTCACCATTCTTAATTTAGATTATGGCTTTTCTGGAAACAACTGTCATGCAAATACTGAAATAGCATCAATAACCCAAAGGATGCACATACTAAATGTTCATTACACACAACCTTCAAATCCTGTCTGATCTTGTTGGCTTGTGTGCGTTATGTTTTATTTTTCATATTTAAAGTGTTTTATGGTATTTACCCCCATGTTCCCCCCATATGGTGCAGCAACTTTCTTTTGACATCTATT
Organism: Corvus brachyrhynchos; assembly: GCF_000691975.1. Taxonomy (NCBI): domain Eukaryota; kingdom Metazoa; phylum Chordata; class Aves; order Passeriformes; family Corvidae; genus Corvus; species Corvus brachyrhynchos. The sequence continues at coordinate 14,693,138 of NW_008237239.1, read as the reverse complement.
CTAATATACCCTTCAGATTTAATGCCACAGGTAAGATACAGAAAAGGCCTATATTCTGCTAATCCAAGCTCCTATATGAAACTTCCACTTCAGAGAAGACAGAGTTGCTACTTCCTTCCCTTTACTTTTGAAAAGTACTTTTGGGTTTTGAATATTAAGTTGGTGTAATTTCCCCCAATAGGCAGCAAATAACTGAATCTATATTCACACATTCTATAAAAAGCAGATTGCATAATATAGCATGATGGTTCTATTCCATTATGCTTCATTACTAGGTTGGAAATTACTCACACAGTAGGTTTTTCTCTTTAGTATTCTATCATTCTAAATTATGGGTGCACTTTAGGTTACTCTTCATGTTATTTTGTAGTAAATAATCTAAATACAATTCCCGCCTGGCACCGTACTAACAGCAACATCTCCCTTCCCAGGTGGTCCTGGGGCCTTACTTGAATTCTAGCCATGTAATTACATTCAACCTGCCTAAGGTCTCCTTTAGACCTTGCAAATGTATTCTTCATTTGTCATGATTTTACAGTGGTGCCTCAAGCAACAGAACAGCTACACTTGGATGCTACAGCAACCTTGGTACTTCAGTATAACTTACTTCAGCTCTTTTCCATGCCTTTAAGATTCATGGGAAAAAAAGTGATCATGGGATAAAAACCTGTTAGAAAATAAATTGGTGATGGTGTTTGGTTTCAGTATTTAAAAATAAATGGTTGAGTACATCAGCTTCCTAAACATGCAAAACTGCTCATTCCTCAGCTGTAATGCTCATGGTTGACAGGTTGTCTAAAGACTGTGACATGAGAAAGCAATGTTAAACTAAATCTAGAGAAAAGTATGTAATCACTAATAACCCCAAGACAGCAGAGCAGGAAAGGGAGTAAAACAAGGAGAAATCACCAGCAGGCTGAGACTTTTCAATCAGCAACTCCAGACTGAACATCCACCTCTGTGGTACACACCTTAAAGCAGTAAAAGCAGTATAAGATTACAGTTCTATTATTTCAAGGGAAAGTGATCCTTCAGTTAACAGGGCTAAGTATTTTGGAAGGCATCACTTCAGCATGATTAAACATCTAAAAGAAAGACAAATTCTAGCTCGCTTTCAGACACATTGAACAGTATACAGTAATTCAAAAGGGATACAAAACTGCAATCAGCAGAACTGCATCAGAGAATAAAGTTCTGTTGCATGGCATTAAAGGTTCCACTACGAAGGCAGTAAGTTGTTGATGCCCAATCCAAGATTATCTATTACTCAAGATTGTGTTGACCCTTATGCTCTGTGAGGACTACAGGCAACCAAGCAGGAGGAGAAAATTCCTGCTTACAAACAAAAAGCAAATACATCATATTGGAAGTAAGCAGATATTTTCTAAATTTTTTTTGGGGGGGGAAGGCAAAAAAACACCTCAAAAAAGCAAGGGAAATATTCTGAACCCAGTTTCTTTTTCTAGTAGCTCAAAAGACTCATCTCTAATTCAGAAACCTACAGTACAAGTCCCTGTCCCTTGTCTGATAAAGACCTGCAAACAGGTTTTCCTCTTTCATTTGATCTAAGCACTGAAGCATTAATTTTTTCTTCGTAAGATTTTGACTGATATTTCCTCAGGGCCTGAGAAAACTTTCCAGTCCTAACTTACATACCTGCTGGTAATTCCCAAACAGAAATTCAAGGACTTTTAATATCTGACTGCGGTAGGGACTATTTACATTAAGGTTTTTAAGTTAAAACAATGCTTTAAGTGTTGTTTTTTGGATAAAGATCACTCTATTCAACAGTTTCCTAATTTCCAAGCTCCAAATTAGTCGTCACATTGTTACATGTAAATAAATATGCACAGTATATAAGTGATGTTTGTGATCAGGACAAAGGGTATCTTCAGCTTCCCAAATAAGCATTCTCAGTAATAACGTACTGGATAAGTGGTCTAATTTTCCTAAATACCATGCAGATATAACAAATCTTCAATATATATACAAGTGCTGTGTCTAAACAGACCTTCCTACAAAATTGACATTTCAAAAAAAGGTCATTAACTAAAATAAGACACCCTTATGTAGAATGGATCTATATGTCATTCAAGCATTTTCTACAATTCAATTCTTAATCAATTAATCTAATTCTTCATTCTAGTTCACCATCTCAATAATGGAGACTGATTAAAACCTGCAATGCTTAACTAAATAAAGTATTTGTCTTTAGTAGCGGTACTTACAGTAAAAATTATGTCTTGCTTGTGGGTTCCTCATTTGGTGATGTAATATTCAGAAGTCACCATGCTTTTGTTCTAAGATACAGCATTTTCTTTATTGCTGTCTTGAAGAAGTCTTCTGAACAAGTCATCTCGTCATAACATATTCTCGTCCGAAACACTCTTGTTTTCTCTCTCCGTATTTCCTGTCCAAATACTAAATACACAAGTAAAGGTAAACTGGTAAGTTACTAATTATGACATGTGGCATTTATAGAATGTTTTAAATGTTCCTAGTACTTTACAAAGGGCAGCTGATAAACACGTTAGGAAGTGCTTACAAACCTGAACCAAAATTACTTGAGTCTCTTAAAAGATTGAATAATTTTATCTGAAATATTCCAGAAGGTTTAAAAAGAACATACCTTCTTTAAAATAATAAATGAAAGCTAGTGCTCCCATTAATTCTTCTTTTCTTAAGCATCATTCACATGAGCCATATGCAGCATACAGTCTAATTGCTGCTGAAAGGCCCCCAGGACGGCAGGTGTGCCTCCAAGTAGAAAATTTGTTCCATTGTTTAAAGAAGGAAGATGTACATTGCTACAATTCCTTTTCTTATTTATGAGTTTCCTAAGGAGCAGTGACAAAATAGGCTCTTTTCTCAACTGTTATTGATCAGGACACTGATGAAGAGTTAGTGGTCTTAAGGAGGGAATAACATAATCCTTAGAATTTGGTTTTCTTTTTTGTAAGTATTTTTGAAATTTAATTGTCTCCCCCATCCCTCCTTCCACCCCATGTGCTGCAATATCATGAATATGTCAGATACACATTTTGAAAAAGGATCCTGATTCATTTAGGTCCTTACCTTCCGTTGTACACAGACTTGCCAAGTTCAGATGTCATTAATTTGAGGCATACGGCTTATATTTTCATTGAATTCCTTAAAAGAAAACAATTTGTTGCAATTATTCCATATTCTAGAAAATCATATCACAGAGAAATCTTACACAGAAGATCTGGTCTGCTAGTCATAATATTTGTGAAAATATAATTGTCACAACAGTCACCTAACAAAGCAGAGAAAGAATAGCATTTTAAGTAATGTGGTGATATGGCAGTCATATAATCTTATTCTTAAATTTCTGACATATCATTTTAAGTATTTGAAGATATGGTGAGGGATTAAGAGAGTGAATGTAACCATCTCTCTCTCTCTCTTAAATATTCTGTATAATCCACTCGTAAATATATGCATCCACAAAAAGGGAATATCTTCATCAGCAAAAGAAAGTCTAGCTTGACCTCTGGGATTTTAAAATGTAGCCAAACAATTATGAATGCTTCATTTTCAAGCCACTATTTAATATCCAAAGTCTTTTTCAGGCAAGAGATGAACTCCAAAATAATACAATCAGAAAAAACCAGCACCTGTTTCTGAAGGCTGTGTTACAGAGAACTCCTATTTCCCACTCCTATTCAATGAAAAATGAACTTTTTCTCATTAATTTCACAGGTTGCTAATATGGACAGAACCAGAAACAGAACCATGTGTGATAGAATTAAAACATAGTGCTCATGTACAGTCATATGATGTCATTTCTGAAGATTTTCACAGAAGTTCTTGATAGGGAGAAGCGCCATATGTGAGTCCCTGTGGTAGATACTTCAATAGTTTCTCACACCTAAATTTCACAGCTTTCCACCAGGAGCTCTAATATTTTGCTTAAAGCCTTGACGTCAGGCAAACATTGTAGACTACCAGGGTTTTTTCTTCTTTGATTGTTAGTCTTTTGCTTGCAGTTAAAAGTTGGAACTATGAGTTGTAGTTGACAAAGGCCAAACAAAATAGGAACACAATAGTATTTTTTTGACTTTGAAACTTTATTCTTACCAAGAGCTGGATAACTATGGTGGAGATGGACATGCAAATTAAAGGAAAATCTGCCTTGCAGCAAGACTTACTAGTGTGTTATTTGTTACTAGTAACTAGTGTAAGAAGTTCTTTAAATTAGAGAATGTTTCTATTTTTGTGCATTATAGTACAGGATCCCAGCTACTCTGTAAGTAACTCAACTGTTCTGATAGACACTGCTGCTCTGCTCCCATTTAATTTGAAGTGATACAGAAATTTTCATCCATCCTTCTGTCTCTCTGTGAAAACAAACTTGTACATGCTACCACCTTAAGAACTGACCAAAATCAATACCACAGAAAACCAAGCCCCAGGAATTTTAGGTAAAAAACAAATATGGAGTTCTTAGAACTACAAGAATGACCAAAGGTAGTCAAAGCAAGCCTGAAAGTATAAATGATCATGAGAGATTTTCCACACAGCCTGTGTTTCTGCTCTAATTCTGTTTTGATTGCTTGGCTTTTTTTTCTACAGGCAAGACCATTTTTCTGGTGTGCATGTTTATGAAAATGCTTTCAGATGATTGATTCTCTTCACTGGGGCCATTTTTGATCATTTGGTTGTTACAGAAGCACACAAATTGCCTGGTCTCACTTCTCATTTCTGTTAAATTGTGTAACTCATTTCTGTGAGCAATTGCCACAACTCCCTATAAATCTCGTGTGCCTGCACTTGGGTACTGACAATAATTAGAAAAGTATGAATTGAGTTCACTTCATATGAGACAGTTAATGAAAATCTTCATGTGTAAATCCAGAGCAGGAGTTAGACTCTATGAATAAGAGAGTAATTGACAAGTTTTCTTGGAATTCCTAAGGGAATGAGATCTCTGCTGGGTTTTCCACTGAGAATTAAGGCAGATCAAATTATCTTTTCTTTGATAAAATAATCCAAATCTCATTTGTAGCCTAAGATTATGCAGCCTTAACTCTGATATCAAATCTCTTCATGATCTTCAATTTGAGTAATTTGCATTTCCTAGAAACTGAAAAAAGCATTACAGCTAGTATATCTTATATTAATTTCAATCTTGTCCTTACCGTCTATTTCCTTCCTTTCTTTTCCCTATTCTTTTCTCTCCAACCCCGTCACCAAAAACATTTTTTCAGGAATCTCTTTAGTCTCTGCTGTAGAACACACGTAGATAGCCCAGAAGATTTTCATGTCAGATAGAGAAATTTTAGGTTTAGAAAAGCCCCAATAATTAGTTCCATACATTTATCTGCTTTAAGAAAAGATTTGGGCTTTTTTTTCCTTTATCCTGTCCTCTTGTCCATTTATCTATATTTTATTTCCTGTGCTGACTGCAATTTGCAGTTGTGAATATATTCCCCCAAAAGTCCAAATTATGCATTTCAGTAGAGTTCAACAATATTCTTAACCCCTCAAAATTGCTTTACCTGTCTCTCTTCTTCCATCAAAAACTCCATGAATCAATTCCAAGTTTCTTCTGGTGTAATTTTAGCACATGAAAATACAGTCAGTTTTGACTGGTGTCCCACAGCCACACACAATCCATACACACAGCAATCTGGGCTTTGGAGCAGAGAAGCAAAGTACACCAAATCTTGGAACTGACCCCAGAATCATTTTCCCTATTGTACCAGAAAAATTTCTACTGTGCTACATCAGCTAATAGAAGACAGAAAGCATTCAAAGTTTCTGCCTTCTAGCATAAGGTATAAACCTGTTGACATACTGTATTGGAATAAATAAAACCGATTACTCAAATTGCCCTTCTCTGAAGAAGGTAATAAAAGACTTTACTGCTGACAAAGTTCAGCAAAGTTCAGATGCTTGCCTCACACCTAAGGCATGGAAAGCTACCAAAAATACATAGAGGAAACACTTGAATGTCCCACAAGACAATTAACACCAGCCAGTTACTAAAAATACTAGGCTAAAGATACCACTTACTTCATCATCTGGGGTAACTGGCCTCAATTCCCAGTATCTGAGAAAATGGGCCAATTCCAAACATAGCCCAAGTTCAAAGCCAGTGCACAGAGACACCTGAACACATGGGAATGTTGTTCCTTCAAAGCTTTATCCCGTGAGCACTCTTAGTCCTTGTCAGGGGGTTAAAAAACAAATAATCAGACCTCAACATCTTCCTAAACACCAACATCTTCCCCTCTGTCTTGCATCTGAAGTTATGTCATTTTCCTCCTGACCAAAACCAGCTGAGTTTCAGGAATTGCAGGTGTTGATTTTAACCGAACTCTCTGAGCTGAAAGAGAGTGCTCACATGCTGTCTTACAGTGAATCAGCTTTTAATGAGCTCTTGTTTGCCACATCTTAGCTTCTAGCTATTACTACTCACATCAGCCACAATAGCTGAAAATTGTCCTACAGGTAGGCTGTAAACCTGCTGACCCTTGAAATGGGCAAGTTTAGCATTTCAGCAAGCAAGCCCTAAATGAGCTTGGGGAAATAAACCAGGAGTGCACTCTTTGACTGAATCTGTGACTTTGTTGAAATGACAAATGTTTTCCTTATTTAAGTAAAGGCATCAATTATACTGCCCTGTGAAGATACAACTTTCCTATAAGTGTATTGTTTTATATATTCATACCAGATATGCCATTTATGGGGATAAACTGCACCACTGAAAGACTGACATTATTATGAGTAAGATATTCAAAGCAAATATTTTTCTTATCAAATCCTATCAGATTAATTTAATTCCTTTACTAATCAGTGACAAAGAGCACTTTGTAAAATTCCCACATGCAACTCTTAAGAGTTAGAAATGTAAACTATTTCTCTAAATAAAAATTTGTCCCCTCTCAAAGACATATGCATCCTAAATAACCAATCTTCTATACACAGGTGCCACAATGCTTCTCCATTCAATCTTGTATTATTTTACTAAGGCAATATTGACTGTATTCTACTGTAGAAATACAAATCCTTGGGCAAAATAAGATACCTTAACTGTGCCAGAACTGGAAGAATTAGGGATAAAACTGCTCCTGCATAGTACTTGAGCCCCTGAATTGCACATCAATTACAGAAAAGTCATACAATACCTACAAAATTCTGATCTACTGATACTATTGGAGGGTAAAGGTTTGAACCTATGCACCTTCAACAGCACCACAGGTAAAACTGTAGTATCGGCACCATTGATTTCAGGTATAATTAAAGTACTTGTGATGATGATTTTGTTTTCATCTAAGAAATAGGAGAGAGATCCAGAGGAATTAAAGTGTGAATTTTAGATGCAAAATTATATTTTTAAAGGCATAAACATCTATGTGCACCTGTTGGCACAAGAAGTATTATTAAACAATAGGAACATTTTTTGTGTTTTCATATTACATATTACACTGACACAAAACCACAGCTGCAGAGAAAATAAAAGGTGATGAACCAAAAACTGAAAAGAAAATTATTTTCCCTCAGTGTGACAAGAATTTAAAAGATCCAAATGAGTATAAGCATTTATGTGATTATTTTTATGTAGAAGTATATCCAGAATTATGTACTTGTTATGAAAGGTGCAAAATAAATTGTTTGTATCAATTCTTAATAAAATTTTTACTAATTTAAATATTTACTTGTATTTAAGCTATTAATGATATTAAAAGTGAAAGAGAGCCACAGGACTAAGGATGGATATGGAAAAACAGTGCAAGAATGAATATGAGGAAATAGCACTAGAATGCAATAACAGAAAGACTAAGAAGCAAAATGAGTTTTAAAAGAAATGATTGATAGAAAAAAAAAAAAAAAGCAACCAAGAAGAGATTCTATTAATACTTCAAAATTTAGTGAAAAACAAAGGAAAGTACAGATTCCTTACTTCAGAAGGGAAAAAGGAAACAACAGATGACTCACAAAGGTTGAAGCCTAATGAAATAAGGAAGACTGTGCAATTAACATAGTCCTACTCACCTTGCTAAGCTGGAGTTCCCCCCAGGAAAAAGACACCCCATGTCTCCATGGAAGAATCTATGTAACCGTGAGGTAAGTTATTGGCAGTCACCAGGTTGGTTTTAAATTAATATTTATGCTGTGGCCATGAATGTCTGGGAAGGAAAAATGAACTGTTATGGCCATTTTACATGGAACAGTGTGGCATGAGAATGTATTTGGCTTTTAGGGGAAATTATAGGAGTATGACAACTTGTGTTTCTAAGAAAAGCATTCTCATCTTGAATGATATTGCATCAGCCTTAGAAATGGCCTCTTAGCCAACAGTTAGGGGAAGGAATGAGTGCTCACAAAAAGGCTGCCAATTTGGAGGGGAGAATGGAGTATGAAAAGGGAGAAATTTGGGTAACCAAGAAGCCAATTCCATTCTGTTTTATCTGGCACAGCTTTCAGCTATTTACTGCATTCATTTTTTCTTATAAGATCATCCTCCTCCAAAGAAGAGAGAAACAGCCTTTCCTTAAGCAGATGATCTCTTCATACATGCTCATGAACTGCCAATTTCAGCCCAGCCAAGGATGGATTTTGAAAGCTGGATTCTGTTCCTCCTGGATGAACAGAATCAGATGGATGCTGTCTGCAGCTAGATCTGCAGTAACTTGCTATGCCCAACAGGTCTGTGGAGCTAGGATTGATTTGAAGACTGTGAGACTGTATCGCTAGAAAGAGACAGCATAAATCCATATCCCTAGCAGGAAAATGGAGTTATTTACTGTCACTTTTCAGAAACTGACTAAAACTTTGTTTCAATTATACAAGAGAACATTTCAGTTATAGAAAAGATGGGTGCTTTTATATATTTGAGGCAGATGGATCGCTGCTGTGTCTTAGAAAAAGTGTTGCATGTTAGAAAAACAATAACCTATAAGATAATATTTAAATATTTACACACAAAATAGGTGATGCCAGACACTCAAACATTTCACACGTCGTTTGCATTCAATTAAGCTATTTTTTTGGATGATGGCAATGAGACATTAGGAAATTGTAATGAGCCTTTCTGATGAGTCTGACTTCCATCCAAGTAGCATCTCTGGAGCAAGACTGGCTTCCTAAGTTGTTCACTTCCCTACCACCCACTCAGAATTTCTGCTGTAAGTCTCAAATCTACATTGCTATAGTAGAGAGGTGAAAAATCTTACCCGAGAAACATCAACACATAAATGGATTGAACCAAGAGCCTGTCTAATAGCTACATCTGTCTTTCAGTGCTGCTGGGCAGTCTATTCCAGATGGTGGGGGTGCTGTGAACATCTCCAGTTGCCTTCATCTGAAGGAAGGCAAAAGCTCCATAGTCCTTTGAAAAGGTCAATATTAGTGACTCTCTCGGTATAAGCATTAAGAAAATCCAAGCCGGCAGGTTGCCTATTATTAAATACAATAATTATATTAATGGACATCCATTACAGATGTACCTCATCCTTTCTAATGGTTTCATAATCATGAGGAACAAAATTATTTCTATTTCCCATGGAGTACATATGTCAGATTTAACGGTCTGAAAGATGAATAAGAACTGAGCTGCTACATCCAAGCTAGCATCCACGAAAATCAAAATGTTCTCCACTGCATTTAAACAGAGGGCATTAGATATTTTCAGGTCATGATCTGAAACATGATATAGTGTTTTGCCCAAAAAGCAAAAGAAATAAACAGAAATATTTCCAGTCATTTCTATACAAAGGATAGAGGATCGTTGTGAATCTGTTTAAATCTGTAGCCAAACTATTCCAAAGGACAAGGGACTTCAATGTTGCTGTGAACTGTATTGTTCTTCCATGGACTTAGGGATATTTGGGTTCTATAAATAGATTGTTGAAAGCATGCCTTTCCTCCTACAGCAGTACAGGGAGATGCTGCTAACTGGTGCACTTGAGGAAGGGAATTTACTTTTCACCAATTCACCAGGTGAGGGAAGAGTCATACCAGAAATGGACCCTGTTCCTGCTTCCTCCTGTGGCATTAGTTCCACAGTCAGGAAGAAGTCTTATGGGGATACAGAGGTGTCCTCCTACTCCTGTGACCAATAAATTTACATTTCAAGGCCAGCAACAATCAGACTAGATGGGAAAAAAGAGATATAGGCAAGGAAAAAAGAAAAAGATAAAAGAAATACAGGAGAGGACTCCATCTCTACTACATGGACTACAGCAACTTGGACAAGCAAGCTGAAGACAGGGACAGGAAAACTGAAGAAGTTTTCACACCTTTTGTCTATCTCAAAACCTTTATAAGCTAAGGTGGTTTCAACTGACCCAGGGAAAGCTAAGGAATATGTCAACAGGGCAATGTAAGTAACCAAACCCAACTCAATTTTCGTGCCACCACTAATAATCATAACAGGAGCAGTTAACCCAATTCCAGCCTTAGCCTCAACCATTAACTTTTGCAACAGAAATAAATGTTCCTTCCCACATTGCTGGAAATCTCTGCAGCAGCTCTGTCACAACACAAGTAGCAAGAGAAAAACTGTTTGACAACCTTGTTTAGCCTTTATCTTCCCCGTGATGTGGAAATTATATCTCTCTGACCTTTTTTCTCACCAACCTGTCATTTTACGTGTTGTTTCTGCATTTCATCCAAATGTTGCCAGTTACCAGAAGAAAAAAAAAATCATCACAGATATCCCTAAATCCAGCTGAAGGCACTAAATGTAACAATGTGATGAAATGATACCAATTACATTACATTAAAAATCCAAGCACCTAAAAGCATGAAAATAAATAATTAAGAACATCAATCTGCCGCCCATGATATCACCACATTATGCCTATTTCAACATAACACCATTAACTGTCACACCTTGGTTGTTTTAAAAATGTATAATTTTGTTTTCTTGATGTCAGTAGCTAAATCTGTTCACTGAGAAGATTGGGTTCTGGGTGGAAGGTATATAGAAACAGGAAAAATATAGGAAGAAATGTTATTTAGCTGTTAGAAATAAGTAGTATTGAATATAGTACCTTGGCTTATCCTGTCTAATGGGAAATGAAAGACATGAGGTACATTAACTCGAACACAAAATGCAGTGGAGGTCTAGCAGAACCAGAAAAAAAAGGCCCAACATACAAAGAAAACCAGAGGCAGGATGATCATTTAGTCCAGGCATAGGACTGCTGTAGAACAGCTTCTCCAGCGAAGACATTCTAAACTTGCAAATGACCATCCCCACCCCTAAATCTCAGCGTTTTCTGCCAAGCTTATATTGTGTCTAAGCAGTCAAGCCATGCTTTTGGAAGGGGAAATGAATCATCTGTTATTATTTTACACCAGGTCATTCAAAGCAGAAAACTTAATCTGACCTCTTTAATGTAAGAACGCTATATTTTGGTCATGCCAACCTGAACTTTTCTGCATAAAACTGGTATAATAGAGTTCTAATAAGCATTCATACAAATATTTACAATTCAGCAATTGCAGTTATCTTTGTATTCTCTTTTTTTAAACCAACAAGGGATATTTCACAGAGATGAACATGCAAAACACACTTCAAAACTGCATTCACAAGTCTAAATTTCACATTCTCACATGCAGGAACTGGGACCTAATCTGAAATCAGTCTCTTTTACAAGTCCATGGGAACCGTGCCATTCACTTCACTCCTGTTAGAATATCACCTATGTACCCATTTAACTCAGAGGCTAAAACATCAGGACTGAATTTTGCAGGCTTGCTGTTGCACAATATTTTTTATTTGTTACTGTTTAAGCAGAACTCCTTGAAGTACTTGAGAGACTGCTCATGTTATCTGAACCATTATCCTAAAGGGAGACATGAATAGCTTTGAAATGATTCAGGTAGTATCTGGAAAAATACATGAGAGAGATGAAACCTGAAGATGGATTTCACAAGGTGAAAGAGAATAGATCATACTGAATTATTCATCCAGCTCCAAACATTGATTAAATCTATAGCTGGTAGCTGAGGGCTCAAGCCAACACAGATTTACAACTGAACAAAATTTAGTACCAGAAATAGTTCCATCAGTAGTGTTGCAGAACAAGCTGCAGATTCTCCTTCCCTCATTTTTGAGATACACTCAGTTAAGATCTTATTATCATGCTTATATAAGAGAGGGGGAGAAGAGGACTTAGATTTTTCTAACTTGCAGCTCAAAGACAATAGATGCCTCTTTGCTTTACAAAAAGAGACTATTCTATAACATTATTTTGTTGTAATAACAGAAGTATGTAAGTTCAGGCAGTATGTGGAGATGACTTTAAAACAATGTTACCTATTGATAAAAGAATATGGATAGTTTGTTTAAATTCTTGAAGCTGTGACAGGAACAGACAGAAGTTACTTTCTGTCTTTAAGTTGGCAACATCTGAGTAGTTGCTACTTGTGAGTGGGAAGTCATGGCCGTTGTAGGAAGCAGGATACCTGACCTGAGCAGTCAAGAGTCTAAAATGATTTAGAAAGTCATGTGCCTTATGTCCTCTAAAATTTATAGAAATATAAGTGTTGCACAAGTAGGCTTGATAAAATCAGACTACTCTCATGGTCTCTTCCTAACGCACATGGCAGACCTCTGCTGGTGTACCAAGCATAGATTCAATCATGCAAGATGGTTCTTGGGAGACACAGCTTGTTGTTTGTGTTCTGCATATGGACAGTTTTCTTAAGGGAAGCCAAGTGCTGATGAAATGCCATGGCTTTTCAGGCTCCCTTTTTCTTGATGACTATATATTCTGAAGTTTAATATGTCCAACTGGAGGAGTAAGATGCAGCAGAATGCCCTACAAAGTGCCATGATTTCTGTACCAGTACAGTGCATGCATATATGTAATCTATACTGAAATGACATTTGGCATCCACACACTTTCTTGTGTTCTTTAGGGCACAAAAGCAAACAAAGAGAAGTCATCTTTATTTTGCTTTTTTTCAGCAGAGAAACTAGAAAATGTCAGACTTGACTTGTGCATAACACTTTCAAAAGATTCTCTAAGTCAGTTCTCCTCCTATTTCATTTGGTTTTCTATTGGCAGAATTATATTTGCTTGAATGGAATCACTCTTGATCTACTCAAGTATGAGAACAAAACAATCTAATTCCTTTGTCTTTTCCAAATCAGCATTGTTGTGATACTCCCAGTTCTTTCAACACTTCTATGATTTTCAAAAAATATCGTGGTACAAAAACTAGTCTTCTTTAATCTGTTCTATCTTGGTCAAATTCCAAGCTGCATGTCATTTTTGTTGCTAATATTACCTCATTTCAAAATAAGGCTTTGTACATTTTTTCAGCTCACAACTTTCCTTAATATAATTGCTATAATTGTACTTTAGCAGGAGCGCTTGAATGGTTGAGAAAAATATCTTATTAAATCAATGATAAAGTAGGGACTGAATAATTATATGCTGGAAGGGGATAAAATACACCAGCAACTGTACGTGACAAAGGTTGCAAAGTGCTTTGATGATCTGACTGTGGCTCTCTGATTGATGAACAGCAGTAGATATGCATAAAAGAGTGTGGGTGCCTCGAATGTGTCTCTGCCTTCAGAGAAGCCAGAGAAAAGGAAAAACAAAGTGCTTTGCAGAAACCCACTCTCTTGCCTGGACTGATATGCATACAAAATAAAGAATATGCATTAAACATGAGTGAGTGGAATGCAGAAAGTATATGTCCTCATATATACTCTGTTTCAGCATATTCATCCAAATTAATCTCCTGTGCTATTTCTGGGTAGCCATTTAACACAGGACAAATGTGGCTCGCTCTTGACTTGTGTTCTGACATGAACCAAACCAGCTACAATAACTGTGAAAAACTAGGAGATCCAATCCCTTAATCACCTGGGGAGAAGTGGCAGTGCCAGGTGAAAGGGTATGCAGCCACTCTGCCAGAATTGATCAGGGAATTCACTACAAATATTCACTGCCATTCCAGTGGCAGAAGACACCAACAATGACCTTTCTGCACCTCTGTGGCCTTGCTGAGGCAAGAACTCCACCTTTTCCCAGACTCCATGGGACAGACAGATATCAATTCCACACAGCTTCAGCTGCCACAAATGTGGAAAAAACTTAACCATAAGAATTCAGCCAGAAAGGAGAGCTTTGAGAATCTGCAGAACACAAGAACCACAGTAAAACACTTCCCTCTTTGTAGTATCTGTACACACCAGTGTCTGCACTGGAAAACACTCCCAAAGAGCATTCCCTGGGAACAACATTAATATCTGCACTTTCTAGGACAGCAGCCCAGTCTTTGCAGTTGGTGTTTTTGAAGGGTTGCATGGCAAATATGAAAACAAATTTTGGCCAGTATAAGAAGGGGATGTGAAAAACAACAGCATACAAATTTTTAAGGTTCTGGGAAATAAAATATGACAGAATTATGGAGGGGAGCAGGGGGTTTTCTGTTTATTTGTTTGTCTTGGTAATTAGTAAAATCACATGATGGAGAATTTATATTTGAACTCATTTGTGTTAAACTTTTAAAGAAAGTACCCACTGACTTTTTACCTACATTCTGCTGTTTAATAGAAACCCCATGCCAATGGAATTCTTCTGTAGAGTGCTACTGTTATAGCAATAAGTGTCTCAGTTTTCTCTCCTCCAAAAATTCCTAGAAGGAATCATAATTTTCAGCAAAATATAGTTGTTTTGTATAGTTAAAACTATGGGTCATACTACCTACATGCTGTATCAATGACAAAAGTCCACTGGCTGGAAAACAAAGTACTAAATTCACTGGACAAATACACATTGGTGTTGGTAAAGAAATTATTACATACAGTGTCTGTAGCTAAATCAATGCTATTCCTTGTTACTATGTTACACAGAAATGTCTGCAAGTAATTCCTGTTTCTTAAAATGTAAACTTTATGGTGATTCAAGGAAATGGAGGATAACTTTTCACAGCTGTTATATGTCAGCAATGGAAGACCTATACTTGCCAGTCTTTTGATTAGTGTCTTCCCACTACTGTGTCCTTCTGAAATTATAGGTAAATCCCTGTGAAAAAAACCCCACATAGAATATTTATTCTTTTGGATTTTCCTATTTTCAAACCTGTAGAGAAGATTCCTTTCCTCTTGAGCACAGGTGGTTTCAGTGTTTTATTTTTATCTGACCCAAATATCCCAAAACCTAAAAGTAGCTGTTTTTATCAATGCACAGTCATTAAGAAGCATCACACCAAAATAAACAGCATGTTTTCAGTTGCATCCTTCCTTAAAACCCAAGAGCCAAAGCAACTGTTAGACGATCACAATTTAGTGGACAATTCTTCTTCTCTTGCATTCTGTACTCCTTAGTTCTGTCGGTATGACCTGGAAGATGTTCCCACAGGAAGTTATCCTAGAGCAAGTCAATTGTCATCTAAGGACTTATATCTGGAACATGGCCCTTTTGTTTATGGACACAGCTTGAGGGGGAGACCAGCACACTGTAGTGCAGCCCTGTCATCCAAGAAGCTCTTCTGTCTGCAATGAGATAAAAGGTATCTTGACTTGGGCATGTAGAAATCTAGAGGCTGATTAAAATTCTGGAATATTCTGACAACAGCTGCTTTAAGCAGAAGTTACCAGATGGTAATATTTGTGTGGGTACCACGTCATCTGGCAAGGAACAAGCTAATGATGCACAAAATGTTTTGATGCACAGCCTTCAAGCAGTAAATTTAAAGTGATATGAGGCCATGCAAGGACTCATCTACACTGCTCTGCAGTGATACAAATGCGTGATACAAATTATTCTTACCAATACAAGTGCACAGATAAGGAGACACAAAGTTATTTGGCACATAATGGTTGTTGGTATTAAAGTGAGTGTCGTTCCTCAAAATGACTAATATTTGTGAACTTCTATGTAAATTTGCAGGAAGTTATAGATCATATTTTAGATAAATTGCAGTTGGGATGGTGGGTGTTTGGAATATAAAAATCCAGCAGTCACATGGAGATTAAAGCACAGGCCTCTTTCAGTCATATTTTTGAAATGGAACACAATGACAGCCTAAAACCCCAAAACCAACCCAGCCTGTCAAATTTAAGGAAAACCACTGGAAAACTCAGGAAATACTATTTATATGGGAATATCTTCAACACAGACAAGACTAGAGCCCTTGTCTGCAAAGAAACACTTTGTATTTCAAGTCAGCTGGTTTCAGAGCTATCTGCTCAATGTATATGTATAAGAGGCTCTGATTCAACTCCTTTGATATGAATTACATGATTGATAACAGAAAAATGACAGAAAGAGTAAGCTGATTTCTTGCAGTGGTCTTGCAAGAATATTTGAAGACTCTGAAGGCTCAAAGCATCAATTTCCTGGGGTTTTTTATTTGCTGAAGAAATCCACAGAGCAGAGTTCATCCAGACGTAAAAGTATCAGTACCTTTTTAACCATGTGCTATTTCAAGAAATACATGGTTGTGGTCTGCATTTCAATTATTACTCCAGAGTTCACATCCTATTTGTAACCAACTTGTCTATGGAAAATGCAAAACTAAAAATAGGCCTTCACATGCACCTTGATTTCACTCTTTCATTCAATTCTTCAGCACTTGCACTACAAAAATGAGAACCTTTTTAAAGTACATACTTTTACAGATCAGGGCTCAGTCGGAATCTCTCTGAAAATCATGTTGAACAGGTAGCCTGCTGATTTAAATTGCAGTGTTGAAACCTTTATAAAAGAATACAAAATAATACTGAATGATTAGTTCAACATTCTTGTGTTCTTGAAAGCTCTGAATTTGGGAATTTTGTTTGTTTTGCTGAAAAATGCAGCTGTCTTGCTTTGAATTAAATAATTTACTTCTCCTAAAAAACATTTTCATAAAATATGAGAAGTCTTCTAACAAATAACCAAAGTTTGACCAAGGTCAGATAAATTATGTTCATGAATATATACCTCTATAAAGCACAAATATATTACTTATTACTATTTTTACTCCTCTTAGGAAAGAGTCCCTTAGCTATGCATATGCTGCACAATCAACTGTTTAAAATACACTAGAGTGAAATTCACTATAGATGATCTAAGTCTGTTACTGGTCTGTGACTGGTGGTTATCCTTTGTTCCTTTAGCTTGCTATTTAGGACTTCTGAGAAAGCAATTAGAGTGATAATTGTTGTCCTTAGAAATTTAAGACAGAATAATCACATCAAATCATATAAAATTATTTGTGTATTTTTTTATTTGTTCTGTTGGACAATTTCTCCAGGACAACTATTATATTCAATATCCTCAGAATATTAGCATCCTGCAGTAATGTATTTAGGTTGGGCATGTTTATTATATTTATTAACCAAAGGGCAAAAATAACAGAATGAGATGTAATAGAACACATACATCTTCTGTGCAATTAGCAATCAACATATTTAATTGTTTCTCATACATGTTTGTTGATTTAACTGGAAGTCAACAACAGATTCTAAATTCAATACAATTTACTTAGTACAGACCAAATTCTGTTCCAGAGGTTTGAGCAACCCTGAACTTCAAGTACTACTGTAGCCTTATAAGTTTCTGGAGCAATGGTGAAGAATTCCCTCTAAAATGTATCTGGATGTCTGCATTGGCAAGAGACATATCCTGCACAGCCCTGTGTCCATCAGCAAGAGTATGGTCACATAATGTCCTGCCTACCTGTTGTCTGGGGCTCTGGCACATGAAGAAACCTGGACCATGTTCTCCCTTCATTCTCCCAACACCTGAGGTGTGAGAGAAGCTCTTGTGCAAGAGTGTAAAGCCAGAATCCAACCGTGCTCTTTGGAATGAGCTGGGGAGCAGACAACAGTAAGAAAGAGCTACAACTCACCCAAAATGCCAATGGCACAAGGCCAGAGGCTCAGCCCCAGCTCAGGATATAGGCACCTGAGGTCACCACTGCTGTCCACCACTCCTGAAGTGAAGCTATCAGGTCAAGGATGTGGAAGAGTGCCACACAGCATTGCATATTCCCATATGCAGAGGGGAACCGGTGCAACTCCCAAAAATTTCCGAAACCACCCAGACTAATGAGACAGTCAGCTCAGCACCTGAGTACCTGTCTTTGAGAATTGACACAAGTATGCACACGGAGCAGAACACAAGAACAGCATAAACAAAAATCAACTTTCTTGGCAGACCCTCACAGATTTATCACACCATTTATCTCGCAGATTTATCTGTTATAATTTTACCACGAGTAACTTCATTGACACTTCTACTTTCCCCAGAGCTGGGTCTAAATCACAAATTTCACGTGCAGCTCTAAATTCCCCTGAATTTTCAGATTAAGAGATATGCCAGAAATTTTAAGTTTATTTTCCCTTAGCTGGGAAATTATTCTTACAAAACAATAGTTGTCTCCAGTCCAAATACAGTAAGTGGGCACATGTTTGATTCTTCTGCCTGCAATTGTACAATTATGCTTTTCCTATGCTGTTTATTTGTCATGATTTCACTTTGATCACATCTATATACTGAAACATTCAGCTGATGGAACCACTGGCTTTCTTTTTGAATAGTGGATAATGAGCGATGAAAGTACAGAAAATGTGCATCTGACATAATGCTGGAATTCAGATACATGATAAAATATCTAAAATGCTGAAGGATCTTATGGCTTAAGTAGCTGTTCTGTCTCCTGAATCATCACATGACTAAAAGTGCTACATGGAACTGGGATTAGAGACAACACAAAGAGTCATTTAGACCAGGCATTGCAGTCTTCAAATAAAATGTGGATGAAAATTGCAGAGACTCTGGAGGTCATCCTACTGTCATTAAAACAAATTGCAAAATTGTTGCAAGAGAGAGGGAGCAGGAGCCAGCTATCTGATAGGTTATTAAATACTGAGCCCTATTTAAAAGTATGTAATTTCTTCAATACTCAATCTTCAAAGTACTTTGTCATACACTATCTGGTTAACCTTCATAATATAAGAATTGTTTCTACATTTTGAAAATACAGTTACTAGGGGTAAAATAACAATTCTCTAGCAGAAGTGGGGTAACTGTGCCTCAGGAGCTGCCTCATTCTTTCTGGCTCTGAGTAAATGTCAGTATCAGGATTTAAAAACAGAATTTCTTGGCTTTTCTTCTCAGGACAATATCCAAAACACTGTGTCACTTTCTATGCTGCATGAAAACAGACTTAAAATAACACCAGCATCTTCCACCTTGTACTATGTATATCCCTTAATTTTAAAAATATTACATGTAACTCTATCCAAGCTCAACAAAAAGAACCCATGATCTGAATCAGAAAGTACCAAGTATAGAACTCCCCAAGGTCACACCCTCACTAGCTTTTTTACACCTGCACTATACTGCCTGCAAAAATAGTTACCCTATAGGCTAACTTCTGGAGAAATTCCTGCTTTTGCAGATCTATTATTGTTAGGATACAACAATATCAAAGTCATATAAAGCTTGCCAACTGTTTGATCATCTCTTGACACCCTGTGGGCAGAAAAAAAGTACAATTTACACAGCTCAATCCCTTAAGTCAAAACTGCAGAGATCCAAGGATTTCGTAATTTTCTAGTAGCGAATCCATCTCTAACCCACAGCACTGCAATATGAATTGAATATAGAGTAGACATAATGCCCTAGTAAATATTCTAGATTAACATTTCAATTACTTTTACCACCTTAGTAACAAAGAAAAAATTAATAACATTACTGCAGGATTAAGTAGTTACTGTCTAATGCTTCCAGTCTTATTATTATTTGTTCAAACCCATTACATATGCCAGTTCTCAGAGAAGGCAAATGAAACCTATCTTTGTTCAAAAATAACATATTGCAACAGGAAGCATTCCTAGTGATGCACAGGTCCTAACAAAACCAGCAGCTGGATAGAACAGAGCCAGTTTGGTCCTAAAAGACGTTTAACAAATGGGATTTTCATGCCAATCTGGGCCTCCCATTTTTAAATGACACCTCCTAACCCTCTGCAAGGATGGGCCAATAGTGTTGGATGCTTCCTAGCTTTTTTCGATGCAAGTGTCTTCATGAGAACAAACCCATGTTAATCATGTTTCTTCTAGCATACTAATATAAAAACATGATCCTCATTGAGTCTATAAAGATGCTCACGGGGTTTTTTATTTTACTTATCTCTGTTATCAAGCACAAACTCAACTTCAGCATGAAGCTGCTATGACCAATTTACAATGATATGTCTCCTTTAAATTACTTGTTTTATGCTCTCTTTACACCAGTAAGTTGTATTAAAGCAAGTCTTTCAAATTGGTGTATTCCATGTATTGTTTAAAGCCTCTGATTCTAACCATTTTATCCACTTCAAGATCCTTTTATAGCTTCCTGTGTAGGTAAGCAGGATTTAGCACAAAGGAGAGTCCAACTCCAAATATAGATGGTTGTGTTTAGCACAGTGTTTGTTACCACATTAATTTCCTGCATTCCTGTTCCAACTTGAATATAATTTCCCAGTGCAGAGAAACCTCAGTTGTAGACAGTTTACGGAGATCAGCCTCAGGCCACAAGTACTCTGAAAGAGAAATGTTCTTCTTTCCTTGGAGACTCGTGCCATTTCTGGAATGAAGGCAGATTTGTCAGCATACAAACGAGGATGTTAAGTATACTTCTTGGAGCAGGCATACCTGAAATTTTCCCAGGGCTAGCAAAGATTATACTTTCTCTGGTACCAGTACTGGAATTACGTATTTTCAGAAGCAAGGGAATGAGGAGTGATCACACTTTGAGGAATGATCAATTCTTCTCCTTCCGTCACCAAACATTTCCAGACCCTTTCCCTTGTTCTCATGAGGCTGGTCACTCTCTTTATCCCCCTATTTAAACTTCTGAGAGAGGAAAGAATGTTTTATCGTTATCATGAAAAAGTGGTTGCACAGGGATTAGGGAAGGGAACACAAACGAAGGAAAGAAGGTATGTAGGTAGGTTTGGGTTTGGTTCCCTATCTGCCTAACAATCCATAAAGAGTAATGGCACTGCAGCACTTCATAGCACATATTGCCTTGTGTACAGTTAAATAATTTTTTTAATTTGGAAACTTAACATTCAGCAAGAATGCTGGCTGGCATTACACAGCAGCTCCTTCATCCAGGGAAGAATTCACATCTCCAAGAAGGACATATTCTTTCTGCTGTCACTGAGCCATTTTTTACTTTGTGCCAAAGTGTCTGCAGAAGTCTGTCAGTCAAGACAAAACACACAGACTCAAAAACTTGGCCATGCCATTGCTCACAGTCTGCTACAGACCCGAGAGCAAGCCAGACAGCATCTGTGGAGGATACAGGAGGAAAGGTGACCTCCAGTTCACCAGCGGGTGTGAACAGATAGGAGAGATGTATTGATTCTGCTGTTCTGGATCCGTCTCACCCCCACCCCCATGTTCACACACATCCATATGAAACGCTGCTGAAACCCCCAACACAACGTGGTGCATCGCATCCTTTGCACGTTCATTCAGGACACTCCAAGGATGCTGCCTACCCATCCTCCTTGTACAGCATCCTACGTGGGACTGTCCCTCTCTCACACTGCCATTGCTACCGTTCCAGCCTGTCCTCAGCCCTCCTGCTTTTCTTAGCCCCTGTGCAGATATCACTGTATCATTGCAATTGCCCCAAAGCAGCCGTTCTTACCTTCACATCTTGCACCAGGGTCCTCACCAGCAGCAGCTGACATAGATCCTGTGACTCATGGTCACAAGCCTATGTATATCCTATGTAGTGTTGGTTTGGTTGGGAAGAAGCTTTGGTTGGAAACAGAAGAGCGAAGAGACAGAGATGGATGTACCATTCATCTCTCAGATATGACTGGAGGTACATGTTGCTGCAACAGATTTACAAGTAGACCAACACTTTTTTTCAATTTGTTTTCAGTGCTCTGAGTTATTTTTGGCCAAGAATGCTATTCTTTGAGTGTCTGAGCTCCTCTGGAGGCTTCTTCTTCCTGTGAACCGTGGACTGGTTCACTGAGCAGCCTCCAAGTCCTGTGTGGTAAGCTATCAGTTCCAAGAAGAATGAGTCAAGTGTTTGCCCACACGAAATTCATCCCCTGTTATTTTAGGAAGAAGCAGAGAGGCTCATAACTCATTCTCATCACTGCTGGGAAGCAGTCACCAGGTCTCTTGCACAATGCATTGAACTGTGCTTTCATAGTGATTCAGGCAATATAATGTTACAGCCAAGGTAACACATGACATGGCAATGCCATGGAATGTGCCCTTGTAACAAAAATTAAGTATTTCAGCAGATATCCCTGCACTTCAACAAGGATCATTCATCTACATCCAGATTGAGATCTGTTGAAAATATTTTAAAACAGATTCATCTAATTATTTTTAAATTTGGTAATGAAATAATTGCATTACTAACAATGTTAGAAATAATTTGAATTCTTACT
Organism: Corvus brachyrhynchos; assembly: GCF_000691975.1. Lineage (NCBI taxonomy): Eukaryota > Metazoa > Chordata > Aves > Passeriformes > Corvidae > Corvus > Corvus brachyrhynchos. Next base: position 14,670,740 of record NW_008237239.1, on the reverse strand, counting down.
AATACCATGAATTAAATCTCATACATGTCCATCAGCATTTATATTGCTTGTTTTTCCTTTGATTGTGAAGGGCTTGGAATCACTGGATCATGAGTTTTATTTCAGAAAAACGAAGCTCAGTCTGCAAACCTATATTTGATCTTGCTTTTTCTAAAATAGACTGAATCTGTGTTCATCCTTCCTTTCACTGTGCAGATGCATCTTCTGCAGTGAACACAGAAAAGCAATACTCAGCAGAGTCTCAGGTGAAGATGTTAAATCTTCCACTCCAAGCCTAATTTGACACACAGCCTCAAGATACTCTCCTTTATCAGACTGAACCTGTCTAGCTTGAGTGTCACTCCAGACACAAAATTCCTGCAGTGCTCCGTATGGAGTTCATCCTGGATGGGTTCATCCAGGCTGAGGTACTTCATCACTGTAATGCCTAATTAGCTCCATGACTTCAGGACCTGTAGAATCTTCCAGCCCTGCCTACAAAGTCCATATCATAAGCTGAAGGTGCTGATGGCGTACTCTCAAACAGGCTTAGAGAACAGACTTCTTGCACCAGCTCCCAAATCCTGCCTTCTCTTACGGTGTTGCATTCAGCTGTGTAGTTTCCTGTGAAGGCTCAAGGCACAGCGTCTGCTCTACAGATGTGTGATGAACCAGTTTAAAGGACAGAATAAAATGCCATGCAAAACCAGAGTGGCAAGTGGTCACTGTAGCTGAGATTGAGGTTAAATTACTTATAAATCTCCTCTGTCAACAAGTTATTTAAGGCTTGCCTCTATATTTTTATCCTTCCTGCTGGTTTGAGTTTCTGGATCATTATTGCAGATTAATGATAAGTATATTAGTAAGACAGACTTCCTCCCAGAGGTTGGAAACATGTATTTTAGAAACTTGTTCCTCTACCACTTTATTTCAGCAAGAATTAAGGTTTCTAAGAAACAAATCAGGCTATTTATGTATTAGATGAGAAATAGCAAGGAGAGATTTTACTTTTTAAATTTCAGCAAAAAAACAAGAGTAACTTATAATTGTGCCATTAAGATGTAGTCTGAAGAAAAATGAGCAGATGTGAGTACATTTCTAAGCACCCATCAGTTTAGCTTGGTGATGAGTGAGAATGCTGATTTTTACATTCTGTGTAAAAAAGAAGATGCTGGAATAATCTCAGCAGCACCTTAATTCTGCAGTCTTTATGGTGTGCTTGGAGTTGGAATATGCACAATCTCCACTGATGTTCACAGGGCAGTGTAAGCACTGACAATCAGCAACTTCACTAAAGAAGTAAAACCTGTGCTTCAGGGACCCCCTAAAGAGAATGGTCCCCTCCCTGAGTAATAGTTGTATATGGCAACCACAATCAAAAAATACTTTTCAATTCTAACAATTTGAATCTCACATTGACTCAAATGTGACCCTTTGCTAATGTGACCACTTCGCAGTGTGAGAGGTATGTTGGTTAAAGTCATGTGACTGCAGCTTCCTGGAAAGAAAATTTAGAATAATAAAGCCACAGACAGCTGCAGAGAAAACTCCAAACACATCGTGCTACACCCAGCTTTTAACAGTATCCACTGAAATAAACACAGAGAGAAAGAGAGAACCAAAGGGTAGTATTAATTCATAGGAAAATCCCACAGATGGATTAAGATTGCTGAAGGTTGGGATTATACAGTTATGTCTGACAGTTATGGTTTTGAAAACTAGGTTCTAAAGCCTCTAAGGAGTTTTTGCAGCACCACTACATTTGAAGTCTTAGACTTGATGGCTTTTTTACTCCAGGATTGTTCTCCACATCTGGATAAGCCCTATACACCAAGATGGTGACTAATAAATGTAGTAAAACAGATAGAAAAGCTCTTTAGGCCTTTTTAGGGATTCAGCAAGAAGGAGACTGACATAGATTGGTTTACAATTTAAAATGGAATGACATCACACTTTTGCCTTGCTTACCAATTCTTTTGGATATACCACGTGCAAGTAGGGAAATATCCATGGTGTTGATCTGCTTGTGCTTTTAAGATAGAGCATGGGAGGAGGGAAGCAGACAGGAGGGAAGGAGGGAAGGAAGGAGGGACGGAGAAAGGGCAAGCTGGTTAATGTTTTTCTTTCAGCTTGCTTTTTATGAGTCACACCACTAAGTATTTGCATTAGCAGGTCTCCTGCTGCTGCTAGATCATTCAATTGTTTGTTTAGTTGCTGTGCCTCTTGAAAAGTCCAGCAACACTGAATTTTTATACATCTTCCTTGTATGTTACTAATGAATTAAATCTTTAAGAAACAAAATGTTCGCATCACTGTTCTACCTGCAGAAGTAGCAGTCCCTCCAGTCCCAGTGCTATTATTCACTCAAATAAAAGGTTACAGAAGCAGACCAGTATTTATTACTTCTTTGTATGTTGTCTCCTGATCAAATTGTATCAGAAAAAGTGAAAACAACAATATAACTGGAATGTCACAATAATCGAGTTTAAAGTTCAAAGATTCTTATTCCCACTTGTGAATTGAAATGAAAAAGTTGCTTAATCTTGAACAACGTTTGCAAACCCAAACACTGAGTATAACTTTGACCAAATCACTTTGAAAGAGTTGTATTTCTTTCTTTAGGTATGAGACAAACATTGCCCACAAATGTATCAAATCAGAAGTTATATACAGTAAGATTGAGACTGCCTTATTCTTACAAAACAGGGTCTTCAAAAAAATCTTATTGCTGAGTTTGACAAAGGTAAGGCTGTAAGCAAAACTCTATCATGGTCACCATGAAGAGAAGCTGCTAAGTCTAATTAGAGAAAAGGAGCAAAGAACAGCAAACAACTTATTTTTTCTTTGTGAGGATAACCAGCAATTTTCTGTTTGATCTCCTTCCTCTCTTGCTTATTCCTCAGCATTCTGAATTTCTTTAATAGTTTGCTTTCAACAAACCTTTTTTTTTCATTTTCAAGAGTGCCAGCATAAGATATGCTAATTAAATACAAGCTACAAACCTGTCTTAGATGAAAAGGCAATAAAAGCACACAAACTTACCTGTTCACAGAGAAGGATAGTTCAGACTAGAGATCCACTCTGTGAGAGAGATGGAGTCCCAAGAGGAGCGTTTGTAAAGGAAGCTCTTCAAAATATCTTTATATCTTCTACATAATATGTTCGTTTTGGTTTTCCTCCTCTTTAATCAAAAAAATGACTGATGGGAGAAAAGTAGGTGTTTAAAGGATGTAAAAGCCTTGTCTTGGTTGTAAAATGAACAGCATATTAAGAGAAGCTTCTCTTGACTGCAGGCGTGTGATCTACTCAACTTTCTTTTGGTTCAACCCCAAACAGCGACTGTGGATAAATGGTATCTTCTTACTTATGACATCTGTTCCCTGTGTGAAATCAGACATGCGTGTCCTGACTTCAATAACAAAAATGCTTTTTTCCTAGCTACTTGTTATTCTTGCTACACCAACATAACTGAGAGAGTATGAGCTATAGCTCTTGTCTGTCTAAAACAGAGCTATGGGATAATTAAAGGACTATTCAGTTATTTCTATGCAAATTAACTGCCTAGGTGAAATTTAAAACATAGCTTGCTCTTCAGAACATTTGTCACTTGTAGTGATCTGCTAGGAGACAAGAAGTTAGAAGACAAAAATGTTTAGTTGCCTGATTTAATTAATCTGGAAACTTTTAGGTAGAAATTCTGTCTTCCACTTGCCACGTGAGCTTGTTTTTTGAAGTGACTGAAAACACTGAACAATTCTCTGAAGCTGGAGGTTTAACCTCCCTCTTGTACAATTACTGCTTCATTCTAGATCCATTCTTGCCCTATATGCCACTTGGGCTGAAGATGGCCTTCAGAGAGAGGATTTCTAGGATGACTCTGGAACAGCAGGTCACTCTCTACATAAAAAATGGCAAGGCACTGCAACAATTTTTGCACTACAACTTATACCCTTTTCTGGAATGTGGTATTGATGTTTAAATGTCTTTAGGTATATACAAGGGGCACCAGTGATCAGTATGTTCTACTCAGAGTGCTCTTCCTCACCTCTTACACTACAGTGGGTGAAACCCACTGGCTATTGACTTACAGTTAATTAAAATACTCCTTCAGGTGAAGTGCTAAAGCACTATCTGGGCTCTGAAAATGCTAGATTTTATCCCTTCTAACAATCCCATGAAGAATTTGCATCAAATTTACATGAACCTATGCTTTCCTTTGGTATAACCTTTTGCCTGATCCTATGACCTGTATTCTTCCATTGAGGTTTCTTCAGTTCCAGCTCTGCACTGTCACACAGCTTCTCAACAGCTTATTCGGGAGCTGCATGATCTGACAGGGAGTAGACACAGAGTTCTGGATAAACACATTTTTTAAAAACTGCAGGAAATATCAGGGTAATGCTCACATGAGGCCTAATTTATCCTCTGGTCACTTAATGCAGATAATGGAGGCCGGTGATAGAGTGTGCGTGCCCTGGGCTATACCTTGGTTCATTACACACACGTGGCTCCCTCTAAGTTTAATGTGAATTTAACGTACCATGGAAAGAGAGGACATACCCTTCAGGGTGAGTGCACGCTCTCAAAAAGCTAATGAACTCCCACAATAATGCCTGTTTCTAAGATAGCTCTAAAGACTGAATATTGATAACTAAGCACTTTCATGACTGATACTTAACGCTTCAAGTGTTCATCGCAATCAATAGATCTTT
>NW_008237239.1:14665749-14665978 GCF_000691975.1 Corvus brachyrhynchos | reverse complement strand
CTTCAAAGAGATGCCCGGTTCAGAAGGGCAGTGGGGCACAGCCCTCACAGGGCCTGCTGACCGTCAGAATTGCTCTTCTGGTCACTTCGGCCTTGCTCACACTCAGGTTTTTGGCGCAGGCGCCCCTCTGGGCCTGCCCGGGCCGGTCTGAGGGGCTGAACCCCGCGTTGGTGCCCCGAATGTTTAATGTGCCAAGCGGACACGTTCCACGGGTCTCTCTTGGCCGCCC
>NW_008237239.1:14637170-14665371 GCF_000691975.1 Corvus brachyrhynchos | reverse complement strand
GGGCAGTGGGAGGGCAGCGGGCGGCGCGGAGCCAGGAGCAGAGCCCTCCTAGGAGTGCCCAGCGACACCGGCGCCGTGGGCACGCACGGAGACACAGCGAGCACACCCTGAACACCGGGAATCCCTGCCCACTGTGAGGGTGACAGAGCACAGGCGCAGGTTGCCCGGTGAGCTGTCCCTCCTAGGAGATATTCAAAAGCCGCCTGGACACGGCTCTGGACCTCCAGCTCCGAGTGGCTGTGCTTGAGCAAGGGGCTGGACCTAATAACCTCCAGAGGTCCCTTCCCACCTCCACTGCCCTGTGATCCTGTGAAATCCTGTAGAGCCTTGCTCGGAAATAGCAGAACTGAGGCTCGTCCTTCACGTAAGGCTTCCAGAACTATGCTAAAATTTAATAAGAGCTTTCTAGTATGGTGTGTTGCTGTTGCTTATGGCTTTGTGGTGGAGAAGGTCTCTTAGGGCAAACTTTGATTGCAGCTAGCAGGCCTCCAGTGGAGAGCTGCTGGTGCCTTAAGAGAGCGAGCAGCAGGGAATTGCATTTAATACCTCCTCCTTTCAGTTCTGACGTTCTTTCTGCAAGGAACAGCAGGGCTCCCCTACTATGCTGTATGATCTCGCCCTGTTAACTAATTTCGCCTTGTAACAGGAATGCTCTTGCTTGCACAATGAAAATAAAAATTAAAGTCCTGTGTCAGTAAATCCTGTTAGCTTCATGGTGCTGTAGTTTTAAACAATGTTGTTGTCTCTTACCGAATTGTTCTCTGCTTGCTTTTTGATCTAACCTGTGCCTTGCACCATTTGAGAAGATAAGAAAGAGCAAATAAAAATCAGAAAACTGTCCCACATCACTGTAGGTGGTCATTTACTGAGAAGAAGAGCTGAGTCTCCATGATGAAGTCTAGCAGAAAGTGACTAGCAGAAAGTGGCTTTTATCAGAAAATAGTTTAGTTGTGAAGGTCCAGTACAGCTGTACGTTTTGAAGAGTTCATTTTTTTAAGTCTTTAGCAGTAAACAAAGTCACTTTCAACCAACCCCTAACGTTATTTGAAGAAACTACTTGAGTACATTGCAGCTAGCTGAGCAAGGTCTCATAAGACAATGCACCACACATCCTGTGTAACAACTGAAGTTACAGAATATTCCATGTATCTTGCTCAGTAACTGAACCACCATTGAGTTTTACTGCTGAGCTACGGGTTTATTTGCAGAGCCAGCAAGGTTAGGTTTTGGCAGCAAAAAAATGGACATCTGTGGTTAGAAGGCCAGGGAAAAAGGCAGAACTGCTGACCACGAAAGGGGGTCTAAGGAGGGGTTTAGAATCAGCTTAATCGACGTGAACCACTTAGAATGCGCCGTTACGAATATGCATAAAGCCTATTATTGTTAGTATATAAGGAGTTCTGGTACAATCAATAAAGCGGATTCCTACTGTAAATCGGACTCCTGCTGATCACTCATATTGAGCGTCTGGGTTTCCCCTCTATCGCGACAGTACATAGTTTTGGAATACAAGATAGAGGTGCGGCCTCTCTGTTGCTCTCACAAACATGCACATACCTGCCCATATTTCTTCATACTTTCTGCTTGAAAACACCTGTGAGCTTCTAGAGGATCAAATTGTGACTTTATTGGGGCCAATGTCAACATCACTGTGGACTTTAGTGGGGGCTGGAGCAGGAACCAAATTTACAATGGAGATTGAAAATCACAAGTAAAATATACTTGCCCATTACAATCATTATATTTTTAAGTGTTTTATTGGGCCAATTGTAAAAGATAAAAATGGGAAAGAGACTTTATGTCTGGTCGTTTTTTTTTCTCCCTAATCTTTTTTTAAAAGAACTACAAAGAAATAAAAATATGCAGAAAGGTGTCCTGATTACTTATGGACTAGTACAGTATGAAAATATTAAGAAATTGCAACAAAATAAAGAAGTTCCCATCTAAATAAATGAAATGGTCACGAAGTTATAGAAACACACTCATTCATACACAAAGAGTTGTCAGTTGCCCAAAAATGTGGAATCCAAAGATCTTTTTTAAGACACACCAAGGAATATACAGGTACAGGTAGGTAAATAGAGACTTCCAGATTTGGCTGGTGCTGGCAGCCTCATCCATTAAGATAATGAGAAAGTCTTAACTGTTAGTTATTTACAATTCTTTGGCAATTCTTAGTCAAAGATTTTATGTTTGTAACTCAGGAAAGAAACATTAAAATATCATTCTTTTCATCCTGCAATAGCTGATTAAGCCAAGATCTCACAAACAAATGATGATAACTTTACCACTTATAATTCTCCCAAACTTTTGCTGGTCTCAGCCTTGGCTAAATTTATTACTAACATCTGATAACATATTTTTCCCTGTCCTCCAATACCACATTACCTTTGTGACAGTGCAACTTTAGAGAATTTGGCTGTAAACCATAGGTTTAATTTTATCTCAGCACATTTAGACATCAGTGGCTGTCTTTAGTTCTTCAATTTAAAACTTTGAAGTTGTTAATTTGGCCTCATTAGTTGAAGTGTCACAGTATACAGTTCACAGGAGTATTTGGAAAATTTTAAAATGCTGAGTTAAGACTACTTGCCACTTTAGAGGAATTGAAATGCTTTCAAGGCAGCTGCTGAAGTGTTTGCTAGTACTAAAATGTATTGATAAACACTGAGATCTTGTTTCTCATCCTTTTAATTGTGTTTAAAGATGGCACAAACTGATGTATCAACTACTCTGTAGGAAATTCTAATAGATTTACTGGGAAGAATAATTAATCTCTTCCTTTTTTCAGAAGGTAACTTCTGGGTGTTAGAAGATGTAGTATGAGGGCAAGAAAAAACTGGGTTATATATTCACTTGCTGAAGGGTTTTTTTTCAGGTACTTCAAAGACAGTATCCTGGTGGTAGGATGCTGCACTAGAGGGACTGTAGTTCTGATACAAAGGAACATTCATCTTAGTGACATATGTCACAGAAAGCTCAGCTTCTTGAACAGACAGTGCTCAGTGACTTGTACTGGCTCTGTAGTTATCCCCTGAATCGTGCTTCATACAGCCTCATATGGGGCTTTTTCCTTGGCATTTAGGAACAGAAGCATCGCTGTTCCTGCTATCCTTGTGCTAGAGGCTTTATGACTAGATGGAGCAGAGCTGTTTTATTGGCTTTTGGCCACCAGGAGCTTTTTGCCTGCTCTGGAGAAACTTCCAGTTTGCTGGAATCCAGTGCTTCACCTGCCCTTCACTGCTGTGGCCACACTGGTGGCTGATGGTGACTTTGCTTTGTGACACCTGACACTGCTTATGCCCCACCAGTGCCGAAGGTTCTGGGCTGAGCTTCCTGGCCACCCTGCCAAGTGCACAGCATGCCCCTGACATGACATAAGGAAAAGAAGTTCCCAATTTTTAATTTCTCCTCTTCAACCATCAGTCTGTTATTTCTATCTGATGCAGCTGCTGCAGGAAGAGGCCGTATTACCTCTGTGAACTGTGGAAACTTGTAGCTTACCGCTGTGAGCCAGCAGGTTTCAAATGGGAACTGCAGTTCCTTGGGAAGATCTTATGTTCAAGATGGTAACCTTTGACCTACCACATGGCACATCAGTGATGGTTTACAGTTCTGGAGGTTGAAAAATGGAAAATAGAAATAATACTATAATAATAAATTGTGTGACGATTTAAAGGGATGAAATTACTTTCTTGTTGAAATCCTAACAAAATAAATGATAGACTTCTTCACGTAGTTCATTCATGCAATAGTTCTGAACACTGGTTTTATCTTACAGTGCATAGTACCTGACAAAAAGAGGGGAAATTCAGCAATTCCTCACTGTGTGGAACAGAAGTTGGTTTCAAATTTTCTTGCTTTGTCAGGCAATAACATTTTAATGTCATGTCATGTAGAAAAAGTCAAAGCATGTGCATGAGTGGAGGAAATCCAGCCAAGTAATGGAAAAAATATCTAAAACTCAAGGGAGAAGAGACAGCAATTACCAGCTGCTCTGGTTAAATATTCTTTTCTGTGCTCTCTTTCAACCTTTGGATTTTATTTCTTTTTTAAGGTACATTCGTAATTCTAAATTAATGTAGTTCACACATGTCCTGCCATTCCTTGGCATCTAAACACTAGGATAAAGTTAACAGAGTAAGTCATGTGAAGGCCTGTTAATTAAGAGTGAATTTGCTCTGTTCTTTTTTTTTTTTTCCTACTAGGCATTATTTCCAGTTTTAGCCTTTATAGGCAAGACGAGACCAAATAGTAAATAAAACATGCAAGACTGGTAGAGTTGGGGCTTTTTCTGTTTGTAGGTCATTGGCCCTGATGCAGCCTGTGGCTTTATCTTGCTCAAAAAAAGTGGAGACAAGTTATCAGCCAAGCTATACTGACAGAAGAAACTGAGTCTGAATAATTTTTTCTAATTTATAACTTCCATTGTATATAATATCATTTATAGGAAGGCTGTGAAGTGGCAAAACACTTTACCAGTGCTGCCCTGCATCTGACTAGAAGTTTGTTTGGTCAAATATGTCTCCAGTACTGGCCATAAGTAGATGTCTGGGAAAGTCTAAGAACAGGACAAGAACACAACACTTTCCCTTTTTCCCTTTCTCAGCCCTTTGGGGAGAAATGGCCTTCAATCTTTTGCTAACCAGTGCGGTGGACATACAAACCTCAGGGTTTTCCAGCAGCACCGGTCTCATGTTTCAGTGCTTATTTGTACTCATATTGTTTCTCGTGACTTGCTGGCTGTGCTGTGCTAGTGCTTAAATGTGGCAGATCAAGACTCATTTTGTGAGGCACATGTCTGCACAGAGTGAAAGACAACTATTGCCCTGAGAAACTTTAAACCTCTGTTTTAACTAGACAAAACAGATTGGAATGGGAAAAGGTACACATCATGGTCTTTGATCCTCTAAGTTAGGCACTAATTATAAACATATTCCTAAAATGTGACAGATAGTACATTGCTGCACAGTAACAACAGCAGAACCCTTCGCAGCAATTTGAAGCTCAAGGAAATTTCCATTGCCACAGCACTCGACCTTCTTCACAGGGAACAGAGAGAAAACATTTGCTTGCTCTGGGGGAGAGCAGAGCATGCTGGTGGAGTAGGCTGCACATCCTTAGCTGGATGCTGCCACAAACCTTCCAGGCAGTAGAGAAAGGGATACTCCAAGGCGTGGACCATGTCCAAGATGAGTCTTGGGCATTGATAGAAGGAAGAGACTGTATTGTACCCATCCTGCTAAAGTCAGCGTTCTCTCCGCTAAGAAGAAAAATAGATTTTTGGAAGAAACAGGGGGTAAAGCAGGGTAGATGTGATTTTAGGGTTTGAATTTTCAAAGGACTCTAAAATAACTGAAGTGCTGGCAGCAGGTTCATATCCATCAGCAGAAACACCATAAATTTACTTATATCTTGCTTTTACCTGCCCAGGAAGGACATATTTCTTGTTGATAAATGTGTAGTGCTTCACTTACAGCATGCTTATTTTAGAAACCCAAAAAAGAGTTCCTGCCTTTGTTACAATAAGTGCTTGACTGTGTTGCCCACTGAAATCCATGAGCTTCCACAGCATGGCTGTGAGCTCGAGAGGTAGCTCAGTTACTTTCTCAGGCAATCATGTAATTTGTGCTTCATCAACTACATTTTATATATTAATGAATAGGCTCCTTGCTGTCAAGTTCTTTCATTTGGATGCTGTGTAAATGATAACAATTTGCAGATGAGCTCTGGTCCATGAGAAGCCCGATAGGAGTCATTCTTTATCCTGCAGGGCAAGAGTATAGGCTAATCAGTACTTGAGCAGCCCACAGATGTTTAATTGAGATAAAAGGACTGATACAATTAAGGTGCTCTTTCTATTTATTTCAGAATCTTGAAAGTGTTACTAGGAAATTTTGTATCTGTCCTGGATGAGAAGAAATAATTGGTCTGTATGCAGCTACCCAGAAATGACACATAGAAGTGAGTGAAAATGTCTGAGTGCTTATAAAAAGAAAGACATCCTCCTAAAATACATCACTAGCTAAGCCATGTTCTGTTTTGCTAATGACAAGAGATAGAAAATAAACAGCAGAGTCATAATTTTTCCACATGCTTTTATGGTTTTCTTATTATTTGTCTCCTGTTCTTATTTTTCTGCCTGTATAGACACCCAAACTGTAACATCTCCCCTACACATCAAAGGAATTTGATGGACTGCCTTGATCTTTCTTGCTTTCATCTGTCTCTCCTTGCTTCTCCATGTTTTCTCTGTAGCTACAAGTGGATACCACCCAGTGACAGCAAAGGCATTTGAAAAGGAGTGTCTTTGCTCTGCTGAGGGGCCTTGCAGCTGACAGGCACACTGCTAAAATTGGATCCCATGATCAGTGGGAGGATGGCCTGGGTATGGGTTCATCCGTATCTTCACAGGGGCTGCTAGGGTATCACTTATGTAACTGTAACAGTTGCTTAATTTGCCTTCAGCTTTTAACAATGAATCGTGTGGTTTAAGATATCAGATAAATAAATACCACAAAATACAAATATCAGCGTGTTCATCCCACACAAGCATGATAAGCTTTAGTAGAGGGAGTTGAGTGACAGAACTGTTCCACAGGAAGTTCCAAAATTAAGGAAAAGAAATGGTGCCTTATTAGAATATATATTAGAACCCCTCTACTTGTGCCTTTATATCCTTTTTTCTTTTTTAATTAATTGAATATGGAGGGTCTGTCTTGTAGATTCCCACATTCCAGGGTTTCCACATTTTTTAGCAATTCATACCAGAGTGAGTCCTGAGAATCCCAGATGAGGGTCTCCCAGGCCTTCAAGAATTAGAGATTGGGCATAAACTGAGTTCTCAAAGATCTCAGGTTTCTTGCTGCTCAACGGGAGGGGCAAATGTAGTTTTGGGCGTCACAAAAGAGAGGATGGTTCTGCTACTTTCACAAAGCTGGTGGGCCTGGAAACAGCAAGTGTTGGACTGGCTGCAGACCCAACAGAGGGAATACCATATGGTGTCACTGAGTCCTGGGAGCCTCTGCTCTCCTGCATCTGGCAGTGTGGTGATGCGAGGTTTTTATTGTATTTTCATGTTTTCTGTGCCCCAGTGGTTCATCCCTACCTTCCCCACTCCTACTCCTAGTTGGTTTGCCCCAGACCCAAGCCGCTCCCCCGGTGCTCCCTATATGGTTGTTCTCCTCCCCTTGTTCTGGCTCTCTCCCTATCAATCACCCAAACCCCTCCTGTTGTTCCCGAAGGTTCGGTGTCCATCACCTGAGCCCTCCCTAATTACCCTAATATGCCCCCCGTCAGTCCCCCGAGACCCTGCCCCCTCGGATCCCTCCCCTCTTGGAAATCCCCTAAACCTCGACGCCCCATTGGGGCATGTGACCCCTCTCCCTCCACCCCCCAAGACCATTGGACCAGATGTGAGTCCATCCCTCCAGCGTCCCTCCCTCCTAATCCGCTTCTTGGTCCGTGGTTGGTGTACTCCCCTTGTTCATCCCCCCTTTGTAAGGCATGGGCGCGTGGCAGACGGGGCTTGTCCTCTGTGCATTCCCGTCAATAAAGTTGGATTAGCCCCCGGGGCAAGCCTCCTCGCTACTTTTTATCTCTCCCCTTGTCGGGGGCTGCTAGCTGCTACAGTGCCTGGAGCCGGTGCTCCAGAGGCTAGAGCTGAGGCTTCAGAGGAGCAGCTTTAAAGCTCCGTGCCTCCGGCTGCTCCCCACTCCTGCCGCACACCGCTGGAGCTAGCCTGGGCAGTGGACAGCAGCGGTCAGTGTGACATGGCAGGATTCTTTGCAGGCCTTAGTCATGAATTTTAGAGAAATCCTGTTCTTTCTCTGCAAAATATTTCTGTTTTGACAAACCTACAAATAATGCCACCAAAAATCCTATTCTTCTGGAAATTTTTGGACCAGCTTTAAAATACTGCACAAACAAAAGTCAAGCTGAGTTTGTTTTAACGTTCTGGATTAAGTTTGTAAATGCTGCTTCCATATCTAATGCCTGACAAGGGATCCAGGCTTCTGCAGGTATTGAGATACGGACCCAGAGTGATTCCAGTCCACTAGGAAATTAATGTGGATTTTAGGATGCTGAAAAATAGTTAATGTCTATTAGTCAGGTCTGAATGCCAAATTTTCCTGCAAACAAAATCCACTCCTTTTTACCCTAACTTGCTCTATCAGTAGAAAACCCCTATTTCCAGCATAAATGCCATTGCTTAATATGTATGATCAAATCTGTTTCTGTTTCAGAACTATTCTAAACTTTCCTTGTTCTTGTCAATGGGAATGGTCTCATATGCACCCAAGTTTCTAGCCCACTGTTGTATGTGGAGATGAATCCTAAAATATGACTATGTGAAAGAGGATATTTTGTCAATAGAGAATAACAGCACGGGAGACTAGACTGATGTTGGACCCTTCTTAAAGACTGCACTTCTCACTAACTTTTGTACTGAGAGCCAAATTTTTCAACACAAAAAGCCCTCAAATCTGGGAGCTGATGCTGCTCCACAGCTTACTGGAGACAAATACAAAGATTCAGCATCAAATCCCTTGTTTTTGGAGAATCATCCTCTCACAGCAGCAAATGCTTAGCTGTATATTTTAATCTATTTCATTGTAGATCATTTAAAATATTCAGAAATAGTCGGTCTTATGTTTTCTGTGAATGCCAATAGCAAGGTCATTTCATATCTGTGCATTGTAATTAGTGAAAATATGATAAAAGCATGTCCCTTTTCTCCCACCTCCATTCAGCACTTTTACTGTTGCATTTTTAGGTATGCTGTGGTTTATATTCAGTAGGTACAATTCCTATAGGGTACAAACCAATAGGTAAAGCATTTTAGTATCTATCTGTCTGCTACAAAAAAGACCTGCTTTTACTCACATGTAATTTACAGCCTGTGTCTCCTGTTAAAAGAACTGTGCATGGATGTAAAATAGCAAAGTATAACACTAACCAATTGAACTGATTTATTATAATCCAGTGAAATTAAAGCAGTCTGGCAGAAATGAAAGTTACTGCTGCAGCGTTTCTGCAGGGAGACAGATTCAGGTGTTACAGAAATGCAGAAAACACAAAGAAATTGAAGACACTATGTTGACAACAACACACATCATTAAGTAGAAATGAGCCCCTGCTATACCTCGGTCTTGTTCCCTCATCTAATGATTGCAAAGATCAGGGCTGAATTTTTAGTTGGGTAGGTAACTGTTGAGTGTGTGGTATAGATTACCTACACTGTCCTACACAAATTTAACAGATGTGGTCATAAATCATGATGAGTTAAGAAATTCCTCCATTCTGAAATTATCCCAAAACACAGCAGCTTCTGTTTGTATACCTGACTTTAAGCAGTGGTGAGGCAGAAGATTTGTTCTCTCTCAGTCTTCTATGGCTCAAAGTTTCACAAAACGTAACACCATTTTTTCAAATACTGTGGACTATTTTTTGCATTCTAAGAAAAGGCAGAAATAATAGCATTTGATTAGGTGCTGAATCATTTTAAAGATAGTGCTAAGGCATGGTTTTACAAAGGCTGTGTGTAAAGCCCACAGGAATTTAACTTGTAAGGAACATTGACAAATAACTGCTTTTAAGAGACTGAACCTTTCACATTCAGAAACTCTACCAGACAGTTCCCTTGTTTCACTATGAGGCACTTTGCTCTGGAAAAGGGTGTTCATCATTCAGGGCCTGATCTTGCAGCTGACTGGAGGATGTTGCCAGGGGCATCATCTTGCCTATGCTCTGCCCTCATGCATGGTATTGGACCACCCCAATGAATCCTCAGAACCTGAACTATCATCTGATTCATTTTCAAAATACTTCTTGCCCAAATAGTTTTCTTTTTTGTGGCTTTTTATGGGGAAACACACCATTCCTAGGAGTTTGTAGGGCTCCCTAAGCCAAACATGACTGCAGCTACAAAAACTATGCAGTGTTTCTTCTCATCAGAATGAAAATTCTGCGTATTTCAATGAAGTTCAAAGTAGATGTCTTGAGGTTTATTCACAGGTCTGATACTCAGAAAATCAAGTTGCATTTCTTTGCTGTTAAATCTTTTCATCTCGTTACAATGAACAAAGCCAGCTTTTTCAGCCTCCAGAACAAAGACAATATTTTTTTCCCCCTAACTGCGGTTTATCTGGTTTGCAAGCTTCAGTTATAAACTTCTTGGGTCTGTTAAGGAGTGCCTGACTATTTGTACAGAGCCTGGGACAGTGATCTGATTGAGACTTCAGGAAGTCACCAGAGTTCAAACAACAGCAGTAACATTCTGGCATGAGTCAACTGCTGTAAAAGCTCCTGCAAGGGACTGGTTAATTAAAGATCTGCCATTCTTGTGACTATGTTCCATCACAACAACTGTTTAGTGCCTGCGTCATGTGTTACACGTAGCACGCACTTATTAAATTAAAAGTACTTTTGCCAAACAGTTACACTTTTTGATACATGCTTCTTCCATTTTATCTGTCCTCACTCAGAGCAGTTTCCCACTGATGTTTTTCTACTTCAAATAATCGTAGAGTAATTGTTGAGCTAAAGTGGTAGGATTGGACACAAGAAGACAGAGAATTACTCTGTCCTAAAGTTGCACATGGTTAAGACCTCTTTTCAATACAATATCCTTCTATTTTTCACGCCTTTTAAAGATGTTTGACATTGAATAAAAAAGAAGCAAAGGATAATTTATATTTCAAAATAAAGAATCAAAATTATTAGTAGTAATATACGAGATGGAGCTAGACTAATTTATTTTTAAATCTTTAGCCAGTACATATGAAGCCATGATTACGTTCCACTATTTTCCAAAACACGACTAAAAATGCTTAAGGAATACAACTAAATAAATAGCATTTAAAAAATAACCAAATATTTTGATGTGTTACCTTGGATTTGAGAGCAGTGACTTCCTTTGCCCATATCCTGTTGTGACTACCAAAGGATGTTTTCAAAAGACAAAAAAAAGCTGACCTTTTGATGATTTTATTAACTTAGGGACCCATGACAATTAGAAATATGAGCACAGAGGAAAAGCAATAAAGTTTACTCTGCTCCCATTTATTTCATAACATTTTTATTTTATGTCTAAGATGGCAGAGAATCTGATACCAAAAAAAACCCACCAAAAAACTCTGTTCATAATCTTTCCAGCCTTTGTTTTCTCAGAACACTGCTTAACGCTCTCTGTTACCTGCATCCTTTTATCTTTAAGAGAGCCATTCCAGACAGGTGATTTTGCCAAAAACTAAGCTCCCGGTGTGAGGCCTGAATTTCAGAACCAGTTGAATGTGCACTCTCTGAAAGAAACAGTCTCTTTTTCAGGTGTCATCAAATGAAGATCCAAAACCTGACCAAAGTCTTTGCCCTTAGATTTTGGTTAAAGGTATAAACACATGGTTTGTGAACTTGCAGCCGTGCCTTTGAAACCAAAAATTATTCTGAAATATGTGTATGACAACAAAAGAAAAGGTTTCATTGTTTAAGGGACAGACACTCCTGATTCCTCCCCCAAATTACAACATTGCCTTGAAACCAAAGAAAGAATTGTATTGATTTTTCCAGTTCTGATGGCACTTCGTATGTTCTTTGACATTCAGGATCATCTCTAAGGAGATATTTCCTTCACAACTGTCAAATCAAATCAGGCAAATCCAAGTTCACAAGTCGACAACTTCTGCTGCCAGACAACCCTTTGGAGTACAAAGCTACTGAGCTTGTGTGCCAGTTGACTTATCTGCTTAAGAAGCATGGAATTTTATGGGTGGGTTTAAAGTGATAGGATTTATCTGGTGGAGAAGATTATGTATGCACATTGTAGTGCTACTGGCTTGCTTCACATTAACCAGGAGTAGGTCTAAGATCAATCAAAATCAGTGTTTAAACTGACAAAAGTCTATTTAAATTACAGTTATAATTATTGCTGGAACTTTTGCATATAGACAAACAGTTTCACTTAGATAAAAGTAAGTTAAAAATGAGGACTGATGTTTAGCCTCCATGATCAGACTTGCAAATTAAGTTACCAGCTTTTTCTTTTTAGTGGGACTTAGGAATATGATTGTGTTGAAAACCGTACCACTGGACAGGTAGGGACTGAAATCTTCTGGATTTCCTATGAATTTTTGTCAGTCTGACTCCTGTGAATTTAAGTGCCTTTGGAAATTGAGACTTGGCTCTTCCACCTGTTGAATTTTACCTGTTAGCTGTAAAATTTACCCTGTTACTTGTCTGAAATAAATTCATCTGTCAGCAGTGGGACATTTCTTCATAAAATAGGAGGAATTCTGTGTATTTAGAATTTGTCTTCTTGCAACCTGCCCTTAATTCAAAATAAGCAGGGGCTTGTTTGCTTTCTTTGCTGTATTGGGTCTGGTTTTTCTAGGTCTGGCTTCTATGAGGTGAGCCTATACTGTTTTGTAGAGTATCTTCAGAAAATCTTCAGCGCTGTGCTTTTTCCCCCGCTGCTTCCCTTGGGCACATACAGCACAGTAACAGACTGAGCTGCTCCTTCTTTTGCCTTGAAGATATTTAGCAGAGATGATCTTTCAGATTGCAAAATATGTGACCTTTGCACAATGCCATGGCTCATTTTTGTGGCCTGTAGAAAATTGCCCTTTTAATGCTGTTGTAACAGAGAATTTTTCTCTCAAAGTATCTGGTCTAAAGGGCCCTATAAACTGAGAGGGATTGAACCAAACAGAAATAATCTGGCAGGGAAAGGAAACTCCAAAGTGCCAACCTTTCCATACCTGTATCAGTTGTAGTGTGGCATTCTGGCCAGGACATGACTCTTCTGTAATACCTATAGAACTTGTAGAAAGATAAACATAATTCTTAATGCTTCCACTAATACACAATCAATACATTTCCCTTCCCTAGCCTGCAGGCTCCCTGATAGCCATGGTGCCTACCTTCTCCTTGATGGGACCTTTCAGAGGACACATGAGTCTCAAAAGCAGCTGTAAGTATTCGAATTATTACTTGAAAAGTGACTAAGTGCTCCAATTTTGGAATAACAGCTTAAATATTATGACACTATTAAAAATACGTATTTTATTATCGCGACAATGTAAAGTAAGCCCTTCTTAGAAGGATAAGTCCTTCTAATACCTTCTATTACAAAAATCTCACCTTCTCAATTTAGACAAACAGATTTCCTGTTCAGGATCTTCACCAAGCACCTGTAGAAGAACTGCTGGAAAGCTGTTCTGCCTTAAACTTCCCTTCTCAGAAATGCTGTTCCACTGCACCTTGCACCTTCTCCAAGTCCCTATTCCCACTTGTAGGAATTATCAGTCAGCAATGGTATAAACTCTTTTCAGTATAGCAGCTCTGCAGTTATATTAAAGTAAAATAATTGACATGTTACTGAGAACAGACTTTTACCCCAGTAAGCAGCAAAAAGTAGTGGCTTTGAATCAGCAGTCTGGTGAGAAGCTAAGTCACCTCTTGTGGTTTTCAAAAGCATATTTTTGGTTTTCAGCTACATGGAAAAGACATGTTTTATCACTGTCATTGTGTATCAGTCAAACTTTAACACTGCTATGACTGGATTTATGGTATGACATTATACCTCTAGACATGATATATTCTCCAGACACGATCTGCAGAGGTAATCTCTTGCAATTCAATCAGTGGAAACTAGGTAAATTAGTCATCACACAAGTACACATTCAGGACTATAATAAATTTCTAGGGAAATCGTTACAAAGTTGGAAATAAAAAAGAGTCATTGTTGAGAGAGTTGTCACTGTTCTTTATTACTCGTTCTTGGGTCTTGGTTTCCTGGAGATCTTTCCTCGTGTGTAGAAACAAGATGAAAATATATTGGAAGTACAATAGTCCTCAGAGTTTGGAAAACTTTTCAAAAGCAGGCAATTTTCTTTACATAGATCTGTGCTCATATATAGAAAATGTTGAAACTCTCAAATGTTGAAAACTTGGAACAAGCAATTTGCTGAATGTTGCAGCAAATGAGATCTGTGTAAGGCAGCAGAAAATACAGAACTTGGATTCTGTTCAAAAATGGGCTTAAGAACATTGCCTGTCTTTACAGCACTCAAAAGGGCTGTTTCAATTTGACTTGACGTGTGTTTGCACCATCAACAGAGATTCTTAACAGGGCTACTTAAAATTCCCAGAAGATTTCTTTTTCCTATTTCCCTCAATTTGAAGTTACTCAAAGAAAACATAAGAAAAAATTGTTTGCAAGTGTAAACTTTCCAGTGAGCTCAAATAAGATCGCCCTCTGTAATCGTGGGAAATACTTAGTTGAACACCCCCTAAGTCTCCCCATTTCATTTGTTTTTATCCTTAAAGCCTTTTCTTTGAGAGAGGGATGTGCTTTTTCATGTCCTCTATTCAGAGAGATTGAGACACAAAAACACAAAATAACTTGCCAAAGTTCAGCAGAAAGTCTCTGGCAAAGAAAGGAATTTTTTTTTTTCCTTTCCTTACATAGGAATAACCACAATGTTGCTTATTGCACAATGTCAGTAATTTTCTGGACACAGCATAGAGTTAGATTTTATGAAAGACAAAAATTAGATTAATCTACTAGTGCCTTGTATATCTTTAGCATTTCAAATTTGGGGCAGTTATTCATTTTGAGAAGAATGTTCTTTTTATAAATGGATTTTCCATCCCTTTTTAATCTCTGGATATTTTTTAGATTATCACTTCGTTCTTCTGCCATGCTGTCTTTTTCACTGCATATATTGAAATCAGCTTGTCACTGCCAATCAGGGAAAGATTTGGGGCATTTACCAAAATACTATTTTCTTTCCCTTACTGACAAGAGCATCTAGCTGCTGTGATTTAGGGCTTTGCCATTCCTTGAGCTCAGGAGAGACACCCCACTTGAAAGCAGATAGGGATGGTGCTGGGTATTACTGGAGAGCTTGTTCCAGTTGCTTTTGCCAGCAGGAGGTTACAGCACAACTGGCAAAATTAATGAAAAAGAAATTATTTTTACATCTTACGGTGCGGATACTGTAACACGCATATCAAACCAGGAGTCCCGTGGGAAGGAAATATATATGGACAGATTCTTGATAGCTGTTTCTGAGAGATGTTTATTTCTCCAGCCGCATGGCCGGGGCTCTGCCGAGGAACCCTCACAGTCCGGGCTCAGGGTCCTTCTGCCCGCGCAGGGAACACAAACCAACCAATGGGAACGAGGCTGAGCAGGGACAGGGAAACCCCGTGTCTGTGCCCTCAGGGCCCCTCTGCCAGGGCTACACGGCGGGGAGGGGAGACCCCAACATTTACAAGTTTTGGAATGAACAATGACTGGTCTCAAACACATAAAAGCTTTGAAACAGTACAGTACTGTTTCTAACTATTTTATTTCTTTGTTATGGCATTGACACCCGTGTGTGGTTTCCCTGAATAAAATTGGACATGTATAGGCTCATGATTAGAAAGTTTGTCATCTTTGTATTTATCTGCTTCATGTATCAGATTCCATTTTTACTTGTACTACTCATGCTCAGTTTGAGACAAGAGGTAAATACAGTTTGCTCAGAATGTTGCACCAAGTTCTCCACTGCTTCATAGCAAACATGGAGTCATTATTTCCACTGATGTCTCTGCACCTGCTTGTGTCCTGGTGGAAGCACTCTGGCTGTGCCTATGTGTTCCATGCACAATCAGAATGGATGGCCCTGGAGCTGAAGCAACAGTACCTCTCTGCAGCACATCATGTTGGGATGTGCTGCTGCTCCTGGACCAGCTGTTGAAATCAAGTCTTCATGTCAGTGCCCTTCTGGCAAGCTTAAAACCACTTGCAGGAACACCTTAGTGAATAATACTAAGTGAAGCAACAAATCCAACATCAGGTGTTCTGTCCTGCTCTTTCTTATGGTGTGTGTTCAAAAGATGACACAATCAACTGAATATAGTCAAGCTCCTTTGTAGTGAAACCTGTTTGTAGCATTGGCTCACTTGGTAGGCAAGAGATAAGAAAAAGCAACACAGCAAGGATGCAGCCAAACTGAGATTAGAAGGATTGATTCCCAGACTCCCAACCCAAGGTCTCCTACTCTTTCAAAACACAATTAAAGCTATGAAACAAAGTTATTCGCTTAAATTGTACATTGGGGACGTGAACAATGAAACCATAATTTATTTTGTTGGCTCAGAAAACCAAATCTGGATAGGGTTGGATGGGCTGATTATCTCAGTGAAAGGGTCATTCTGGGTCTGTGGATGGAAAGCCAAAGGCACATTAGGTTTCTGATCTCCAGTATTCTGTTGATTCTTTGTATTATGTGCTAGTAACTTTCCATCTACACATCCTGTCAGTTAGGAATTGAGAGTGTTTGAGAAAGAAATAATATTTTTTTTGGAAGCAAATTGAAAGAAAATTATCTCTTTCAGCCACACTGCCAGGTTAAAAATTTACAATAAGTGAATGCTTATCTATTTCTTAACTTTTTTTTCTGGGTTAATGAACTTAGATACAGAGACAAATTTTTCTGAATCTGAGAAGTCTGGTGAATTAGAGATTCAGAGGGGTGTCATGGTCAGTCTGTGTTTAACACAATTCAGTTCCATGATCTGGTTCCTTTTCCAGCCCTTCTTCTGTCTTTGTATCCAGTCCATTTACCTAACTACAGAGTGCTCGAGTTAGGTCTGGTATCACCAAGAGGTGAGACATTAATATGCATTTCTCAGTACTTTGTAATATTATCTAATAACACTATTAGCATTAATAATTGTATTAATGCTCTCTACTATTTAATACTCTATAGTATTAAATCTTTCAGAAGGCAAATGCTTTTTATTTTATCAGACATTGAACAGTGAGATTGTCTGTTATTCTCCAGAGTTCAACAGTATCAAGGGCTCATGCATTACTTATTGCAAGCCATATTTCTCACGTACTCAAAAACATGAAAACTGGGAATAATCTACCACTTGTTCATTTTACATTCTCTGCTATTCTTACTTTTTGAAATAAAAGAATGAATAGTGACTTGATGTTATTGCAAGCAGGAGAGGATAAATATTACAGTATTTTTAGAACTATTATTACCTGAGACATTGCTTGTCCCACTGAGTAAACTCAGTTTTTTTGCTTCCACAGCTTTTTCTCCTGGACCTTCCTGCAAGCTTTCCAACCAGTACATCATTCAAGACCACATGGTTGCTCATTTCAAGAAATTGATGTCTGTCGAAGGTGTGTACAGTCTTTAATTATGAGAATATCTATGTAGGTAAAAGGTGAAATCAGAGTTGAGGGTATGTTGGTTGTCCCTATTTTTGGCTGGCTGCTGAGTTTCTTCCCCTTTCTTTCCTCCCTCTCGCTGTCACTTACTCAACAGCAGTAGGAGGATTTAAAAGTGAGGCATAAAATGATGTGCCCTAAGAGATATGTAGAACACTCAATTGGAACTGTAACCTTGTCTTGGGAGAAGCTTGGGAAAATTCCGACTGTTGAAAGATGTATAGTCTATGGAGTGAAACTGTTCCATGAAATGACAAGTTCATGTTAGGAAGAGGAATATTATCTAATTCCCCTGTGTTATTTTACTCGTAAATTCTGTTTAGGTGTATATGGCAGTTGACTAACAGGAAAGGTAAAATGAGAAGTAGGGCAGGTATTTGTTTAATTGGGAGACACCACTGAAGAATAACAACAGGATTACAGCTTTTGATGTCTAGAAAGTTACAGTATCAGTCCTAAGTATCCTTCAGGGAAGTTCCACTAACCACATATAGTCATGTTCCTGAGGGCTCTTCAAATGCTGTCCCTCCTGCAAATAGCCACAAAACCACTAGAAAAAAAAAATTTGGAATTAGAAAAAAATGTCCTCTGTCAATTGTCTGGAGCTGTGTAAACTTACAGGGGCTTCAGGTACAGATGAAACAGGTGGAGTTTAATGGCCATAGTTGTAATTTTTTTTCCTGCAAGACTTCCAGCCCTTGGGCTCCAAAGGCTTTCTGACCAAAAAATTCCCTGATTACATGCAGTGAGCTTTATAATAACAGAGCTATTGACAATAGATGAGACTGCTACTGTGGTTTTTTTTGCCAGGAGACAAATCCTTTTGTTAATTTACAGTGCCAAATGCTTTATCTTAAACTACCTTGCTCAAATACAGTGCATCTTTTCATTGTGGTGTCAGAATAACTCTTTGAAGGTTTCATGACCTCCACCATGCTACAGTCCATGACCATCCCACTCATATTGGGAGCTGGAGGCTGGATTGCTGCTGTGTACTTTCGTACTTAAGTGACTTTTGCTTTTTCATGGCTAATGTCACAGAAACAGTGAACTCTAGGAACTGTAGAATTCACATCCTAGAACTTTGCTTATAAATATACAGAAGCATCAGGACTAATTAAGAGCAGCAAACACTGCCATATATAATTGAAATTTTATTCTCAGCTGGTGAAGTCTAAATGAGGGAGTGAAGATCAAAAAATAAAAGGAAAGTAACAGAGGTGTTTTGCAGTCTTTTTGTCAATTACTTTCTTACAGCTCAGAAGAAAATACACATCAGATATTCTTAGTATAAAAGGAGCCAAGTGCTTTGTTCCCAAGCAGGTTTCAATTGTTTTTTTCAAATGTCAGTCCTGCTCCTCTGCAGGAGAATTCAGCAGAAATCAGTCAATCTGGAAAGATATTTTCACAGTAGGTGCTAGTCAAAATTTCCAGTGGCCAAAATTTCTAATTCTTATGTGTTTCACAATCTGAACTTACAGTCCTCAAAAGTCAGATTTGGAGCCTTTAATCTTAAAATACTTATTTTACTTATTATAGTGCTTTGTCATTCACACAGGTTTTCCTTGTAGAGCTAACTTTTGCACACATATCAAAACCAGCAATATTTCAAGGATATCAAGGGTCTCTTCTGTACTTACCTGATGCTGTGAAGTGCTGATTTGCCACCGGTTCCATACAGATTTACAGATTATAGAATTTTGTGCCTCTGAAAAATCTGGTCAGGGTTGACCAAAGGCCTTCTCCAGTATCCTTCCAAATATTCTCCAATCTTTTTTGAAATACACCCTCTTTTTAAACTACAACCTGTTTGGCCTCACTCCAGACAGTGGCCAGCCCCACATGTCCAAAACTTTGGAGCACTTGTACAAACTACAATTTGCTTTGACATTTGGCAATAACCACCAAAGATGGAAATGAAGTCAGTGTCCTTCAAGTGTGACTGGAATATTGAGCTTCTAGAAGATTGCTTTTCCCTCCACAATCAAAAATAGCATTTCCTCATATACCTCAGTTACATCCAGGGATATGCAATTTGACATAGTGCTCCGTTACCATCCTTAACTTCTCCTGTATGGACACAGGACTTAATGAAGGCTGAGGAATGCTTGATTCCTCGAAGCTTACTCCATTTAATGTTTTACAATGAAAACCAAATGACCAAATAACAGAAAACGTGGTGTGCAAAACTGTTGGTAATTGTGTAATGAAATAGCTCCTTTTGCTAGGAAGACAATGAAAAACTGATGACCTTGAACCTCAGGACATCTTGAACCACCATCTTGGAGCATCAGTTGGCAGTTTCCCCTCTCTGATAGCAGCTGTACTACTCATCCATATAAACTTTCTGGGTAGCAGTAAATGCCAGTACAAAATTAGTACAGCTTTTCTTAAATCGTAAATTAAAATGAAGTTTAATAAATATAGCCGAACTGGCCCTAACTTCTATACCTAAGTATACATGGGTGAAAGCCACAAAAATCACATCCACATTTGATACTGAAGCACTTACCTTATGCTTTTATGTAGAGAGAGACAAGGGGTCAAATCCTCAAACAGTCTCATTGCAGTTGTACTTGTACTTGGTTTAACTCAACTAATTTCAGAGCATTTAACCTATACCAGATTTTGAGAACTGACCATGGACAAAGATAATAGCAGAAAATGCTGTTCATCAATAGGGAAAAATGAGGATTTAGTGGTCAGTAGATCTGTATTATTAACAATGCTAGTATTATGCAGTCGGTACTATATTCCAATAGGGAATTCAACACTTCAGGATTATCAGTTTCATCTCTACCCTTTTTGCTATGATTATTTGTGATGTCAGTGTTTCATTGGACTGAACCTACTTTTTGTTAATACAGCTGCTGTTGATTCATCTGCACCAAAGAGTTTGCATACCAGTGTTAAATGTGAGTAGTTTCATTTTGGTTTGTTTTCAAAATAGGTCTGCCTCCATTTGTTTGGTTTGGAAGCACTTGTCTTCTTCCATGATGGAGGTGTTCTGAAAAGGCATATATGTGCTGAAAATATGCATTATCAGGGTTAAGATAATAGTATTTAGTATCTAATCTAGTATCTAACTTAACAGCTGTATCCAGCACTTAGTTCTTGTTCACACAAATACAAGCTAACCTGCAAAGTGTGGGACTCACTGATGCACTTACTTCAACCAATGTTGTTGGAGGCATAGACTGCTTTACCTTTCCAATCTAAACTCAGGCCACTGGCCTTTTGAATTCCTTGCTATTCCACAGTGTATTTTTCATTTCCCTAACGACTCCGTGTGTCTCTGGATGTCGGGCACACGAGCGCTGAAACAGGTTTTGAGGAATAAATGGGGGTTTGGTAAGGGAACGTTGCACTGCACCTTAACGCCACCTCTTGGCTGAAGCCTGCAGGACCCAATGTCAAGGCAGAGTCTCTCCCGCCCTTCCCTTTTTGTAAGGAAGAAAGATTGATGAAAAGGAGCCCGTTCATCCCTTTCCCTGGAAACACAGCGTTCAGTTTGGCATGCGTTTGGTTTCCCTTATTTACCAGGTTGTGAGGCATATTCTTCTTATCTCTATTCTATCTTATCTCTCTCTGATAGTTACATACAAGGCAGCACACACCCTTCCTACACTGGAACCTCCTATTTTAAAATGAAATTTTATAAGCTGGGAAAATGGAAGCTGCTGTTTTTGCACAGTGCATGCAGAGTGGGAACCACGTATCCGAGAACTGCAAAGGGCTGTTGCTCTGAGGAGGGCATAATGGGCTCGGAAGCAAAGATAGCTCAGAGGTAACGGTGAGAAGCAGTTGTTCCAGCAAGATACGCACAAGTCAAGAAGGCAAACATAACCCTTGCCCACAAAGAGTCAGAAAAATGTATCATATGAGATCTTCATTAGACAAGAGCAAGAGAACAAGTTCAAGATCATAACACATTACAGTCAAAACTCCCTTAGCTTTGTTTTTAACTCCTCATGATCAACAGTGTTTTCCATTCTTTTTCAGATTAGAATTTTGTATTAGTCACTTTAATAGTGATTAAAAAGTGCTCTAATAATAGAAAGAAATGCCATGGAAAGTTTTCTGAGAACATTAGTTTGACGCAGAGATGATCCTGACACAGAAGTGCATGAGTAGAATCTCACCTCCTTGAGACTGTCAAGAGGACATAGTTTGTTTAGCTGGGTTTGCCACAATAGCAAGTGTTCCTAGATGATGTACCAGAGGGAAACATTATCTGTGTTTCTTCAAATGCTTTCTTAGCAAGATACTCATTTTACAGAGCTAAGCAGAACTGAACTGTTTTGTGCAGTTTTTGTTAATTTAGAAGCCTGCAATGAGTACAAGATGCCTGGTGGTCATAGAAGCTCTAACATGATACTCCCAGCCAGAGAAAGTGAGGACCCAATATAATTTTTGTCAGTAGCCCACTGGGGAAATGCAAATCACCTTTCTTGTTTAATATTTATCTTCACTAAAAGATACTATATATGAGTAAAGTCCTTTTTCAGACAGGTTAGCTTCAGAAATGTCTGTCTTGGCAAAGGAAATTTTGTCCCTCAAAGAATAAAATTCAAAATTTAGAATTCACCATGAAAATGTGCATCAGAACTTCTGTGTTCTGAAGAGTTAAGTAGGGCAGTAGCACAATGGTGGTACGGTTGCTGCTGTTGGGGTTAATGTGCAAATCATTTGAGCAGTATAAAATGATTTTATGCCTACAAAAATAGGCTTCTGTTTATTATTTGCATAATCAAACATCGTTTGCATAAACAAAATAAATTAGTCTGTTTTGCCAGCCTACTAGAATAACAGGAGGACAAAACTAATTTTCTGCTTAGTACAAGATTACAGCGTTTTCCTCTTTTCATGTGCAATTTTCTCCCACAACCAGCTCCCACTATTGCTTTTGCTAGTTACTAAATGTGGAGTGCTTTTAAATCCTTGACATTTGTTAGAACTTTGACAGATATACTCTGAAGCCATATATTTTCTTATCTGTTCTCAATCCATACACTCAGTTAGGTATAACCTTGTTTTCCAAATGTGTGAACTGTGTTGGATTTTTCCAAATGTGTGATCTGTGTTGGATACCACACGTTTCAGTGGTAGGCTGAAAAGAAAATTCAGGTCACTTGGTAGTGATGGAGACATACAAAAAACTGTAAAATTAAAGACTCAAACAGCTACAAAGATTAGTTCTGGGAAGCCAGAAGAAAATACAGAGCACAATTCTTTGTTTCATTTTAAGAATAAATGCACAGCAGGTAAAACACTGTAAAGAATTTCCTAGTATTTCCTATAAATAAATTGCACCATTTCTCAAGCTATCTGTAGTGTTGCACTGTAAGTGCAACTGTACAGACAAAGTGTGAGATGTGCAGTATATAGGACTTTCTCCTGAGTATGTTCACATATATTTTGGATTTTCAATTCTAAGCTTTAGAAGGACACTGTTTTAAATTTGTTGCTTTATTGGGGTTTCTGCTCTTTTAGATTTCATAAAGTTCCTAATGTTGCAGTGGGTAAGAGTGCCATTGAATTAGCTGATTTTGTTTCACATAAAAAGTTATTCTAATGACCTTTAAATATGGTTTGTAAAGAATAGCAAGTGCCAACTTTCATCAATTCGTGAGAATAGAATAGAGTAGAATAGAATAGAATAGAATAGAATAGAATAGAATAGAATAGAATAGAATAGAATGGACTATTCAGCTGAAAGGGACCTACAGTGATCATCCTGTCCAACTGTCTGACCAATTCAGGGCTGATCAAAAGTTAAAACATGTTACTAAGACATTGTTCAACAGCCTCTTAAACACTGATGGGCTTGGGACATCACCTACCTCTCTGGGAAGCCTGTTGCAGTGTTTGACCACCCTCTTGGGAAAGAAATGCTTCTTGATGTCCAGTCTGAACCTCCTCTGGCACAGCTTTGAACCATTCCCACAATTCGTATCACTGGATGCCAGGATGAAATAATAGTTGTGTCTCTTTAATGTCAAATAAACATTCAAAATGCTCTTGAAATTGCACAAACTTATGACAAAAGTTAGGGAGAAACAGTTAAGATAAAGCTTCCTGAGCAGTCACTTCTCTCCAGCATAGAGCTGGCTTTGTTGTAGCCATAAAACTGCATCTCCAATGTTTTTATGCTAAAAATCAAGGGCCATTTTTCAACTTTCATTAAAGAATGGAAACATGTGTCTGTCCCATGCCTTAAGAACAGATATATTAGCTGGAGATGCTGCAGGAATCAGGGATATGAGAAGTACAGTTCATCATCACAAGTGTTATTGTGGAGATAAAATTAAGCAGAGGTGTTTTAAGAGTCATGAGAACAGCATGATTTATGAAAGTACTGTGAAAACAGGAATTCCTTGGCCATTCCAAGTGTCTGTGTAGGAGGATGTTTACATTTCTTACTCTCAGCAGAAGGCACACTTCCTAGAAAGAACATCTAATGAGTATGGAAAGAGGGTAAGGTGTGCTGCTGAAGACACCAGTGATAAGGTTTCAGAAGAGTCTCAGGGATCAAAAAGAAGAACTCATGTTCCAATGGAAATGTGAACGTTCTGGGGCAAGAAAAGAAAATTTGATGAGGCATTGTTTCTATCTGAACAAAGGAGAAAGTCAGGTTTTTTTGTTGGAAATCTGTGCTTTATTTATTTATACAGCACTGAGCCTGAGACTTAAACTTAGCTGTGTCCTCCAGAAGGTCCTCTAAATTTCTCAGTTATTAGGGATTAATTATTAACCTTTATTATTAAGCATTTGAATCACATTTTTGGACCTTGAAAGCATAAGACAGCTCTAGAAGTCTCTTCTAACCATTATTTCCATTTTAAAATGATGTTCTGCCCCAGATTCATGGAGCCCAACTTTGAGTCAGATCTCCTGAGGCTGATTAGCTCAGTAAGGAGAGCAGAAACCTTGGCTGATGTACATATGACGCTGTCCCAGATGCGTTGGCAGAAAACTAGGAAAAACACTCATGAAAGATTAATCAAAACCAGCCCTAAACAGAAGATCCATAAAGGTAACTCACAATTCATACAGGAGAATGCAGTTCTGAAAATCTCTTACTAAAGCTCAGTGCTTCAACTCCACCACAGTCCATCAACACAGGGAAGTGCAGGGGTCCAAAGCACCCTGCCCTAATTCTCTTCCTACTCTCCCATTCCAGGAATAAGAGTGTCTTCACCAGGGCTGCTCTCATGTATTTTTTTTGGTCCTAGTTTTGCAGTATCTGCTCAGCTTCTGTTAGCAGAGTGCTGGGTATCAGTTCAGCAAAACACACACACCAGCATGGTGAAGCTGTGCTAGGAAGTGGTTGGGTTACTCTACCCAGGCTAAAAAATCTCCTGAAGGAAGACCTAAGGTAAATCTGCCTCTCTGAGCACACTTTCAAGTATCCACAACCTTGGTCTTAAGACAAACCCATTCCTTCTCCTCTCTGTTGAGCTAGAATTTGATTACCAAGTCAAGGTCAACTACCAGCAATGGTAAGATGAGCTTTTCAGACCACTGTATGTTTTACACAATTCCCTGGACTTTAAAGAGTACAGGATATTCATTTACCCAAAAGGAATTACAAGTAATATTTTATGTAAGTACATGAGGCCATGTGACTTACTTTTTCACCTTTTGGGAAGTGTTGATCATGTAATTGCTTCATATGCTGTGACTCATTTTTATAAATATGAAACCCAAACACACAAACAAATGTGTGCAGAAACATAGGCTTTAGTAATTGGAAAAAGGAATAGAAGGAATTTTAAGAGGAATTTTATTTTTCCGTGTACCAGCAGAGTATTTAAGTGGTTAGATGTGGCACATACTGGTCTTTTTGTAACCTGTGTTTTTCCCTTTATAATTCTCTGCATGAGACAGACATTAGCCAAAATAACAATTTCCATTCAGGTTTTAGCCAGTTGAAAATGAAGTTGCTTTCTGCAAGCCCATAACACCTGTGAAAAAGAAAAAGCTGTTTCTCCTGACAGATCAAAGACATACAAAATTCCAGAATTTTCTCCACAGTTTCTGTACGCAGAGTATATATTCAATTATATAAACATAATTTTATCCTTACAGATGAGGAATCTTAGTTGTCCTGAGTCCTGGGCAATTGAACAAATCATTTGGCAATCAATGAAAATTAATGTGTTTATATAGGCAAGCATCAATTTTCTATCGTTGCAGGTTTATGGAGTGTTAGCGAGCTGGTTTTTAATAATAAGTTTTGCAGTCTGTAAAAAATAAATGCTTATATCACCCTCACCAGAGAGCTGCAATGAAGGGACTATCAAATGTATGACTACTGTGTCATTCAGCTGCTATCCATGATTAAACAACTTGTCTAGTTCATAAATTCTTCTTGTCACACTACGAATCCTACGCTATGCAAGCAACTCCGTTTGGGATCTGAGTTCTTTCACAGTAGCCGCTGCATATTTCAAGATCATCTTCTGGGAGTATCTGCCCAAAATGATGCACCAGCTAGAGCAGAGCAGATGAGTGTTATCATCCTCTTTTACAGGGAATAAATTAAGACACCAGAGATTAATTAACATACCTGTGATCGCTCTGGAGCTGGAAATTAAAGCATAGTTTTCCAAGTCCTACTATAGTGATTTAGTCACCAAACCATCAATTTCAGAGTCAGTGCTGTTGAAAGGGGTATTTGTAAAAAAGGAGGAAGAGTGTAGTGGGAGCTACCGCTGGATGTAGAGGAGTCTCATCATAGCCATTGTGCACTGACTATTTTAACTTTGCCTTCTGCTGCCAAAGGAGAAAGTAGCAATCAGTCAGTACTTTAAACAGGGGTGAAGCATCTTGACATTTCCCTTGTACACCAAATTCTGGAACTGTCAAACCTTGTCTTTGCTCAAATAAGAGAAGAGAGTGTGTTCTCTCCTAATTTTGGTGAGATCTACACAGGAATTGTGTCATGTGCTGTCAGCTCCATTGACAGCCATGAATGTACCAGGTATGTACCAGAATGTACCAGAATGTACCATGAATGTACCAGAACCAGGTAGAGCAGGTGTGGCTTATGGCCAAAGGTTTCAAGAAGTTCAGAAATGCTGGAATGGGTGGTTTGTTGTGGAGGTGACTTCTTGCCTTCCTCCTGGGGAAATTCCTGCTAATGTCAACATGAGCACTCACAGTAGTAAAAGGTGCAGAATTTGGCAAGTGATTAGAAGACAAAATGGCAAAGAACAACAGGTAGTGTCACTTAGCAATGTTTTCTGGCTTTATCTGATGTTTCCGAGATTTTCTTCCCCTTTAAAATTGTTGTTATCCACTTGCTCGATAGCATTGCAGCATTTAAATATTGCTGAAAACGAGTCATGCTGAACCAAACCTTGGGGCTTAAAAACACCCATGTCCTGTTGCTTAATGTGCCCACATAGGCTTTTTGTAAGGACAGCTAGCATAGAAAAGGGCCTCTGAAATAAAATCTAAGCATTTGAGCCTCACTTACCACCGGTTTCTGCTGAAGGAATGGTCTCATTTGTGCTGAACTGCCAAAATAAGCAGTTCCCCCACCAGACAAACTGTTAGCAGTGCAAACTACAGCACCTGGCCCATAGATGTGAACTTCACAAGTAACTCTCCTGGTGTCCTTTTGTATTGCACTGGCCAAAAATCTGCTATTACATCAATTAAAAATAGCAGCAAAAATTGAGAAAAAATGAGGTTTTGGAGAAGTTGATAGGTGATTTGTGATGACTGACACATATCACTGAGTTTCACAGACACGGCAAGAATAAACTGCTGTGGTTATATAGCCTGCTTTTCCCTAAGTCTTCTCTCCATTCATTGCTATTTTAGACAGTTGTAGGGGAAGGGGTCAGATGTTTCCAAACTTTACTTATTTACATCCCACTTCTCATTAAAGGGTTCCAAAGGCTAACTTACATTGCCATGAGGAACATATACCTCTCCTTTGCGATGCATTTGTACTGTTTCATTTCTGTTCTTTCTATAGGT
Source organism: Corvus brachyrhynchos (assembly GCF_000691975.1). Lineage (NCBI taxonomy): Eukaryota > Metazoa > Chordata > Aves > Passeriformes > Corvidae > Corvus > Corvus brachyrhynchos. The sequence goes on along the minus strand of NW_008237239.1, from coordinate 14,638,142 downwards.
AGTCCTAAGCAAGAATAAAGTTACTTCTTAACCATCCTTTTGCACAACTAAATACATTCAGCTCCTTAAATCTGACTCTTTGGATGGAGAGTGTTTTCCAGAGTTCATCATACTTATGGATCTTCTCTGCATCCTTCCCAATTCGTAAATGTTTCTTGAGTAGTTTTAAAGCAGGATATATAATTCCAGCAGCAACTATCCACCTGTTGAGGAAGCAAAAGTAAAGGCTCCCTGTACTTACAACTGAGGTTTCCACTCTTTATAGGCAGTGGTGTTAGTCCAATTTTGGCCCCATTTTTGCTGTCAGAAATTACAGGCAGCTGTTTGTCTAGAAGAAGGCATGGATGTTTTTTCAGTGACACTGATTCCCAGATAAGACTCCCCTTTAAGTACAAACCTGCCTTTTCACAGTGGAGATGTTCCATTATCCATGCTGAAAAGTATGCTGCCCCCTTACATCTACATCACTGAGCAATGCACATCACTTCGTTACAGTAAACCACCCCTTTATTATTCATGAGTTCCCAAACTGTAGTTAGTCAAGCTTTATGAGAAATGATTTTATGTTTTCTTTCAGATAAATGAAAGAAATAATTTAATATTACAACATCAAAAATGATCCTTGCTTTAGAAACACCTGCAAATTACATTTTCAGATCTCCCAGTTCACTATTTTGTAAACATCTGTAATTTTGTCCTAATTTCTTAGTCAAAATGCCATGCAGAACATGCAGAACAAAGCCAGGGAGCTTACAGAAGTCTTTTAAACCAGCACCTTTATCTCACTCAACTGCAATCAAAATCTCTCTTTTTCTCTTATCTAGCTAGCATGGTTTTGTTTTTAACCTTTTTGACTGGTGCTGCTCACATTACTTGCTTCAAATGAGTCTTGTAACAGCCTTTCAGTTGTTATGCTCAGGACTGATATCAGTCCAGAGTTCATTTACCACTTTTGCTCTTCTTTTTTCCCTA
>NW_008237239.1:14618491-14637129 GCF_000691975.1 Corvus brachyrhynchos | reverse complement strand
TCCCTACAGTGCTTTGAAACTTCCTTGTTGTTTCAAAAGTCATCAGGAATTAAACATCAGCCAACTGTTTTAAAAATCTTGTTAGGAATTAAACCAAAACTCCCACTCTGCGCCAAGAATGAAGGAATGAGCCAAGGTGTGGATTCTGTTTCTAACTATAATCGCTGAGTTTTGTAACATCTGGTAAACAACTTAAGGGAAGGCTGTCCTGGCTTTATATCCCATGTTCATACTTGGGCCATAATGTTCTGTCTTAGACCCAAAAATAACCTTCTGCTTTAGGAGGCAGAAGTGCATGCACTCTAAGGTGTTTAACGACCCTTCTTCCTATTTAAGATAAAGATAAGTAGAACTAAAAGGCACTGGATTAAAAAAAACCCCAGATTTATTTTATTTCCTTCAGATAAACCAATATTATCAGCTAAGCTGCTTCTACTATATTGGGTAAGTTTGTGCCCACTCATTTTGTACACAGGACTTCCACACAGCAGCAAAGGAAAGACAAGGTGTTTTATCAAATGGCAAGCAATGAGAACTGCCAGGAAAACAGAGTGGGAGCTATAGTATCTGATCTTCCTGTGGTATACAGGGACCAGATTACAACCAAACCCCTTTTATTTTCTCTATTTTTGTCACATTGACAAGCATAGACACCAGTACAAGTCCCAGTGAAATTGTACTCTAACACTGATAAATTAATGCCTGCCACAGTGGGCAGGACGATAAATTAGCAAGCAAATGAGCTTAAGAGAAAGACTGTTGAATACATTTGCCTAAATAACTCCTGCTCTGGCCACACTGCATGATTCTATTCCCTGGGAAGCAGTTCAGCCAGTTCTTAAACTCTTCAGCTAAGACATGAGATCAGAAGGCGAGGGAGGGCTAATTTTTGGCTTTCTAAAAGAAAAATAGAAAAACCCCAAGCATCATGCCAAGTTTGCATATTATTTTCTTTTTTGTTCTTGGTCACTGCTGTTTTCAGAAAGCAGTTGGAGAAAGGCAGAATGGGCAGGTGGTTGTTTTCTCCTACAGAGGAACTGGAGAGCAGGGCTCTCCAGGGCTGCAGACATGTCAGCAAACCAGGATGTGCTGCAGGATCCCTCAGTCAGCCTCACCTGGGTGTGGCATATACAAAACCCAACAGGTAAAACTATTAGGAAAGGGGAAGGAGAGTTGCTATGAGACATTCTGCCCAGGAACTTTTGCTAACTCCTCAAAACATAAAACTATAATGCACTGGAGTAGGACTTATTTGAATAGGCTTGCTGCCATGTGGCATGTTTATAACCCATATTTATAGTCAAAATATCAGTGAAACACTAGACAAAAGCTGTTTAAAACCTGTGGCTCTTTGACCTGGAACATTTTATTTTCTTGCCCTTGGCAAGGCTTGCTGAAGGCTCAGCCATGCCTTGGGCAGACAGTTGTTGTCCTGCCTCACCTGTGCCCCGACAGAGAGGAGTGGCATGGATGTCACTTTTCCCTGAGGCCTCCCAAGCCACTGGCACTGTCCTGAAAGAAACCTGGTACCCTGACTGGTGGCACTGGTGCACAGACACCACACAAGCTGCCTTGCCTGCTATTTTTCACATGACTGCAGAATGCAAAGTCTTTAATCAGAATGGGGGGGCTCCTTTGATTGGGCCCCGTGAAACCCAGATAAACGGGGAAGGTATTAATCGCTGCATGAGCGCGATTGAGCAAGTACATTTTGTTATTTGTTCCAGTGAGTTGTATAATCCTGCTTCCCAGTCATCCAAATAGGATTTAGCATTGTCAACATGTTTTTCGTAATAGGATGATGCTATGAATTCATGTCTATGCAAGACTGGAAAGCCAGATTAAATGCCTCAGGAGACTATATATTGGTCTGTCAGGGAAATCTGTTTTTTTTAATGAAAAGGACACAGCCTTGAGGCCATCTTAGACTGTGTGATGGTGTGCCCCATATTAAACCCCTCACAAACTTTGGAAGAACCACCCATGTAGAGCAGTATATAAGTGTTTTGTTTTGTTTCATTTTTAAAAAAGTTTCAGCTGTTTCTTTTCTAAAAGAAATAGTACATTAAGACTACCTAACACCCAGTAACCCTCCTGTTAATTCAGAAACATGCAATACTAAATACAGGTTGGTACATCTCCCCCTTCAGAAAGAGCATCTTTAGTAAGTGCTGCTTTGCCAGGTTTCAGGTGTTATTCTGTGACATTTTTACTGATACGCCCTGCAATTACACCCCTTCAGAGGAGGAGCTGTTGCTTCTCATTAGCAAAAAATTTGGAACATATTGTGAGCGCATGTTCTAGTCTCTTGCCACAATACCAGTGTAAGGGGACCCTGGGCTGATCATGAACCACTTGTGCATTTTGACAGGAATAAGATATTATTAATCAAAGCATCATCACACTACAGAAGTCACATTTCACCAGCCCTCCTGAAGCCTTTCTAGCTCTCTAAAATTACATGTTTGAGGAGCCTGTGCAGCTGCAACTGGAGGGGAGGGAGCAGAACACATTTCTTTGCTGGCCTGCCTGGCAGTATTGGCATGTGCTACCATGTGCCAGAGCTCCATAGGATGAGGAAATTCTGACAGAGCTGCTTTTTCAACTCAAAAGACCATATGCAGCTTGCAGGGCCTCAGTGAACCCCACTTCATTGATATTTTGTGTGTGAGTCCCTAGTTTCAGTTAGAACTGGGGGGGGTGTTTTTTAAACATCATCTACAAAGAGAAATGTGTTGCTGCACATCAACATACCCTTTCTCTCAGAGCTGTGCATGGAAGGAACACAGAAGGTAAAAAGAGTTGAAAATTTTGGTCATGCATCATTCCTATTTGCATTGCTAATAGTAAGGTTCTGACAAAGGATGATGAATTGTGAGAGGCTTTGCATTATACATGAATATGTCTCTGTGAGCTTCTATAGTCTTGGGTAACCCATGTCTGCTTCCTATCCCCGTGTTTTCTTATTATTATTTTATAATACTTAATATATAATATATTACATGTTAAATTATATAATATGCTACATAGCAATAGTGATCAAAAGAATAAGTGTTCTTACTTCTACTCTCACTTGCATGCTTTCAGGAAGATTAGAAGGTCATGAAATCATAGAGTAGTTTGGGTTGAAGGGGATCTTAGAGACTGTCTACTTCCAATCCCCCTGCCATGGGCAGGGATACCTTGTAGAAGATCAGGTTGCTCAAAGCCCCACCTGGCCTTGGACACTTCAGGAATGGGCCAGCCACAGCTCCTGTGCCAGTGCCAAAGGGCTGAGCCTGTTTGTGTTCATTTTGTGTGTGCGGGACTAGCAGAAGTATCACTCTACTCTTCTTTTCTCAGCCTGAGCTTGACGAGTGCAGAAAGAGGACTTTCTTGGCATTGCAGTCTGCACAGACCACGGTGGCAGCCTGATTGCTCACTCAGCTCTTAGTACATAGACTTGAATCCTTACTTGACTGCCTCAGCTCTTCCGTTTTGACCTGCCTCACCTTCTATATAGGATAGGGGAAATGATGCACAGGGTGGGAACAAAATGTTACCATGCTCTCTTATCCCTCCAAGTGGCTCATTATTGACAGTGTGAGTGATGTAAAGGAGTCCTGGCTCACACTGATTTCAAATTCAGATGTGTGCTGAGCATGGAAGCAGCAAGAGCCAACTGTAAAAGGTAGAATGATGCCTTCTCTGTTTGCTACTTGGTATTAAGACGAGGAGACAGAATAATCTTTAGTGGCAAAAAAGAATGAAGAGTGATACTCTAGGACCTGATCATTGATTTAACAGGAACAGATTGTACTTTCATATTTACATGTACAGACAAAGACCAGCAGAAAAGAGACAGACTAATTCAAGCCCTTGAGAAATACAAGAAGGATCTTGTACATGGTCTTCCTGCCTCACCATTCAAGTCCAGAAGTGTTTCTCCAAGCCAGCAGAAGGTATGTGATGTTTGACAGCATAGGACCTGTCACAAAAGTGGCACTGAGCCACATGAAAAAGTCCATTTTCCCCTTAGTTAGCTGTGCTTTGTGGTGTGGGGAGTGCATGTAGCACAGCAGTTACGGGCAGGTTTGTTCAGTGTGGCTTTTTATAGTCTAGTCAAGCAGAGATAATATTTGAGTCTCAGTTTTGCCACCTGGCAGTTGTCATCCCATTGAATTGTTTCTGTCCCTGCATGGCTACAGTGAAAGGTATCCATGTTATGGCTGCGTGTATGTAAGTATGTTCAAGAGAAAATATTTTCAGAGAAAGAAATCCCAATATTTTTCTCTGTGTTCCCACACTTAACATTGTTTTACATTGTTCCCTGAATTTTAGAATGTTACTTTTTAGTAAAACCAAGACCCTAAAGTATTTAATCCTCTTTCTACATATTCTGCCAGATACCAGAAACTGTACAATCTCTTATTAATGTAAGTAGACCTGTTCTTCACCAAGTTCTGCCAGTGGATCTCATCTCAACAGACAAATTCTTGCAAAACATTTCATCCTACCATTGTCCAGAGTCTCTCTGGGTAAAAAATTCCTAAGCAGACCATATTTAGATTGTAAAACCTTCTACAGTTTGAGAATCACATGGGTTTACCACTAGATTCTCAATGATATTGTTTACAAACATCATCCAGTTGAAATGTGCAATTTTTTGATTTGTAAAATCTTGTTCCCAGTGAGATGAACAGCAAAACAATAGGTTACAATTTCACCTGTGGTATTTGTGAGGAAAACACTGACTCTGTTTGACTTCAAACTCATGAGATGAAGCCGTGCTCACATGTGCACAGGCACACAAGGAGAGGGAACAGAAGGTGCCATTGAAGAAGGTCTGTGAGACTGCCATGGAGTCATCAATTCCACAGGCGATAATGCAAAACGTCCAAGGAAGAAAAAAGTCTCCTGTTCTCCCTCTGTGAGCCCTGGCAAGCAAAACGGGATTTCTGTAATTTCCCAACACTACTCATCATTAGAAACTTCAACTTAGTAAAGGAAGGAAAAGGAAATGAGGAAAAGGACTGGTTTGTTAGCTCAAGCACAGTGGCAAGATGGCTTTACTTCTAAGCGTGGTTCCCAGAACTGAACAAGTCATTTACACCACTTAAAAGCAATTGAGCCAGTTTGAAAACAGTTTCTTAAAATTCCTCCTGTGTGAGCTAATTTGTAGGAAATAGTGTCTTTAGCAAATTCTCGTGTAATTTTCCTGTCAGTTTTGTTCTTTAACTTACAGACAAACTGGGCACTGTTGGAAAGTGGTCACCCATTGTCTGGTCAGAGCAGCTATCCCAGGACAAAGAGAAAGCAGCCTCTCTCTGTATCATGTCAGAAGTTCGCTTCAAGGACCCTGATGCTGGCTGCTGCTGCAAGAAAGACTATCCCAAATACTGCTCCATGTGCTTTGCCTCAGACTCCAGTTCACAGCCCCAGTGCCCACAGATCATCTGCTTCACCACTCCTGCAGCCTCACATGACTTTGCGTAGTCACAACAAGAAGAAGGCATTTCAAAACTCTGTTCATAAAACCTACTCTGGGGACCTCCTTGACAAACATGCAATTTACTTTACAGAAAAGAAGCAGTGTTTTACTCCTCGGGTCTTAAAGACATCCAATCAACCTTTTCTTGTAAAATACAAATATTATAATCCTCCTTCCAGAAAAAGGAGCTCCTCCCTGGGCAGACCATCACTTAAATCAGCAGACATCAAAAACAAAAAGAGAGAAGGCTTGCACAGGTACTGACATCAATGCTAAAAGTTATGCAATTTTTTTTTCAAACATATCATTTGAATCATAACTGTTTCTCACTGTGCCTTTAATCTTTCAGATTTTTAGAGGATGCACATATGAGACCACATTCTGCTCACTTTCCTCAGCAGCCAGTTGAGGTTAGTGTACCTAGTGAGTTACAAAGAAAAAAGGGCAGAAAACACTGCTCATACACAAAAGTTGTCCTGGTTACGTGGAAATGAAATGGATAATGGATTCAGTGGCTTTGGGGAATATATGTTAAGAGCAAAACCAAAATATTCTACTATCTTATGAGAAGTGACTAAGGTTGCAATTGGGAAATCCAGTATGCAGGTCTGGATAGGGTCAACAGACATCTGTGAATAAAACAGGAACAGCTAAAGCGACTGGTCTCTCTGAGAAACACAAATGAGACCCTGTGTGATGTGGAAAACTGTGTCCCAACACAAATCTGCTCTTCTGAAAGCAGAGCTCTTTCCTACTTGACTGAACTCCTGCTTTTTTGATTGGTTTACAGCCTTTCATTCCAAATAGTGACTCGGAGCCCAGAAATGTCCAGACAAAGTGCTATTCACTCAGTCTACGTCACTACTGTAGAATGCCATGCAAGATTTTGCAGTTCATTAGTCATCTGGATTTTCAAGATGAATGATGGATTGATTTAGTGACTTTTATACACTTAAAAATAAGGGCTGCTTAGCAATAGCCAAAGCCATGCATGATAGAGAAGTTTTGTATAATTCCTTGGCACACATGCCCCTTTACAGAAACCATGCTGAATTTCTGCACATCTCAGCCAAGGAACCACAGGGCATGATTTGTGATAGCCCTGTGCTTGATAGTACTATTTCAATCATTGTTCCAACCACCAAAACCTTCATTTAACAATATTAGCAAGAGAAGTTCCTATTCTCATTTGATGATGCCACAGCAAAAGATAATTTTGATACCAATCTGATTTTCTAAGTCCTCTTTCAAAAACACAAATGTATTTTGCATGTCCTTCTAAAGAAAATGCTGTTGTAGTGTATGGAATCTGCAAAGATTTTCAATTTTGACAGAAATTCTGGTTTTCTTTATAGCATTTGCATAATTTCTCTCAGGTTATACAAGCTGATTTCCATTTCTCTAACATGAATCTACCCAATAATATTACTTTTTCATTATTTACATGAGTGACTGACACCCAAGATGTTTATTTCACACGAGCTGGGATGTGATGTAGTTGTGATTTCGATACACTATGAAATCAGATGATTTTCCCTGGTACTCTGAGTGGAAATACATAATGATAATACAAAGATGATTAAACAAATTCTTTACTTTTTTCTCCTTTTCCTTTTTGTGGCAGAACCATGAATTGTGGAGTCAGGATTCTGAAATGCCACTTTCTCCAGGATTACAGCTTGAAGAAGTGTAAGTCATATGTTTGTCCCTTTTCACTATTTCTAAGTTTCATGACAAAATATTAAAGCAGAAATCCAGTGGAAAATTGAAAACATGACACAAGAGCCTATTACCAATGATTGCATACAGTGAGTAGAGGGATTCTATTGGGAATAAAGGATTCAGCTACTTGCTTGGGAAATGTGGGATCAGAAAGCTGGAAGAGCTTTTCTGGGTCATGTCCTCTTACCATAGGCAAGGTAAATATGTTAAGACTAATTAATAAAAACAATATTAAAAGTAATTTATCTTCTGATACCTACACTTTGTTCATTGGAACCATTTTTAACTGATTATTCACAAAAGGCATAGATATTCTTAATTAATGAAATTAATGGATTAGAATATTTTGGGAGCTGATCAAAACAATTATCAAAATCAGACATTTTAAAATTTATAAGCCTGAACAGTAAAAAATGAAGACTAGTAAATAGATTTAGCACTTTTGTTTAGGTTGGCAAAAGTCTTTCTTTGAGTTAGTTTAATTACTCTAAAACTGCTGCCTCTTTAGATGGTATCATAAACCTTATTTGTATTCTGTGTATGTTAGATACTGACAGTTTTGTGTTTGTACAGAGAAGAAGAGTACCTTTGTTTTCTCCAGGATCTTACAAATGATATTTTGATTAGAAGTTGTTACCAAAAAGAGTAAGTGCTTTGCCTTTAATATTTATTCCTTTGAGTAACAAAATTTTCACACATCAGTATACATAATTGGTGGTTTTAATGAGAGCAAAGTGTAACTCTGATTCAGTTTAATGTGATGAATACTTTTGTGATTGCACTGTATGGGAGTCATGATTTAAACTGAGTACCTGAACAAAAAATATTCTCAGCCAGCCTCGTATTTCCCACTGACTTCTAGTAGAAATATGGAAATATCATATTCACTGGCCCTGTTCTCAAGATCATTCCCTTCTACAGGATGGTGATGGATATTATTGTTACAACACTCATTCCAGTTCCCAGCCAAACTTGAGCTAGCAACCCATGGAGCTACAATGGGTCTTCCCTAGCAAAGTCCATCAGAGCAAGATTCTGTGTTTAGAGTTCTTCCTCCCTCCTATAAAAGCAAAATAAATAACTGCAATGATTGCATTCTTTAGGATATGTGCAGTCTCAAGTTAATGATTCACACATAAAGGTCAGAGCCAAACACACTTCATGCTGATGGTGTCTAACTGCAGCAACCTTTTCTGGGCTCATGTTCTGTACATTCTAATAGTAATCCAGCACATTTCTAATCTCTAGAGAGCTGTGATAAACCACATGTGTGTTTATAGCCCTGCTAAAAGTGACAACATTTTGTCCTTTCCTATGCAATTTCTAACTGGGAGAAACTCTTTTTTGATAGAGGATTTTACCTTAAGTTTTAAGTGCTTTGATGCTAGAGAGGTGCCAACCCCCCAAATCAATCCAGCTTAGCCTGACACCACGATATTTCTCTTTCAATTTAGAGGATTTAAGTTAAAATCCTTAAGTCCCTTTTAAAAGAAAACAAGTGGCCATTGGCACAAGTACTAGGTTTGTTTCCTGAGCAATCAGTTAAAGGTAATAGCTCCCCTCCTTTCTTCTAGGTATTTTGGTTTTCAGACAAACATAAGGCCCAAATTACAAGTGAATTTTCTGGATACACTGGGAGGAACAGTAGCAGATTTGAAAGACACTAATTCATTTACATTGAAAAAAGGTCACAAAGTATGATGCCAGCCCATACATAGAGTTAAAGAAAAGATAAGGGCGTGTCTGTGTGTTTGTGTCCCTGCTCAGGCCTGCAGGGTGAGAGGATTACTCTGCTGGCTTTAGAGGGAGGTGGTTTAGATGCTGTGCACTCCTCCCTCAAAAATAAAATTTACTAAAATTATGTGGAAAATAGTCCATTGTGTTCTCAGGTTGTCTCTAATAACAGAACTTAATTTCTCTACTGAAGAAAAGTGAACAATCAATAATATCCTTTCATTTTTAATCAGAAGATGAATTTCTAAATAGGTTTTGTGTCTAACTAGGAAAGAAATACAACTAGTGGCCTTAGCTACCCTGCTGCTACAGGAATTATATGATGGACACATTTTAAAGTCTCCATTTATTTAGGCCAGTATTCTACAGATAAAATCATGAATGCCCTCCCAATTCTATATACAGTATAAAACCAAATTCTAATATATAGTCTAAAACCAAACCAGCTCTGATGAGCCCTCCAGCTCATTGCAGATATTGCTGAAAATGCAACCATTGGGTTAGATTTAATTGAGTTATGATTGCAGAACCTGGAGACCTAATTTCCCTAGCCAGGTAGGTCTTTATTTTTACCATTTCACACATCTTTTGCTCATAGCTGATCATGGCTATAAAAAAAATTACTGAGAGAACTTTCTGAAGACATCTCCCTTTCCCTAGCACACTTATTAACCAAACCATGAGCGTGGAAGTCCAACCTTCAGTGTTTCCGTTAGAAGTTACTGAAAAGGAGACCCAAGAGCAAAGAGATCATGCAAATGACCTTCAGAATCTAAAAAGTGCTGGCTAGAGGTAGTTCCAAAGCCCTCTTTGAGTAGCACCATATCCTGGACAAAGGAAAAAGAGCTATAAATGAATCTAGGAGGCTGCTTGCAGTACTGCCCAGCACCCCAGTACCTGCAGCATTTTCACCTAGTCGATGTGGTGGGACAGAACTTGGCAATAGCAAGGGAGACTTAGGCCCCACCAAAACACAGGGGGGGACTACTGCATTGCGATGGGCAGCACCAGTACTCCTGTATTTTTATTAAAAGTGGAAGGAAAAATTGGAATTACATATATGAAATTCTTTCCCTAACACAGTTCCTGCCAAACAGCAGACACTTGGGATGAGAATAACCAAAAACCTTAAAATGTTTAAGATTTTAGTTTTTAAATCCACTTACAGGCAGATGGGGAGGGGACGGAGCAAAAGTGGAAAGTTGGGATGGTGTGATCTGAAAAACAGGCTGAGTAGTTATTTTTCATTTTGAAAGTATATGGACCTTGAACAGTTGAGTTTTTTTGCACTGATGTTCCTTTTTCTTTTTTTTTAAGGGCATTAGAAGATGTATTTCAAATGCACATTAAAAGTAAGAGGCATAACCTTGATGAGGTGAGCAAAAAACATCTAATATTAAATATTCTGTCACCTCCAGTGGAAATGTTGTACATCAAGGGAGAGCAACAATTTATGGCAGATTGATGACCACGCAATTTTAATAAAAAGCAAGGAGAAAGTCCCTCTACCAAAGCAGCAGTAAGGGTGTTTTCCATGGAGGGCTGGTTTTCTGTACATTTTTGTGTCTTGCTCTAATAATGTTTCTAAAAGATAAATAATGTAGTTAGCATGCAGAATGACTTTAATTACATAAAACCTGTTCACTAAGAATGTTTGCTGCTGCATTTTTTTGCTGTGACTGCCATTTTCTGGAGTAGACCAGCAAAATAGACTTGGATGCTGTGACTAGATCCAGTAAGAAGACTTTGTGTTTTAATAGCTTGCATTTAGGAGTTTGGTCACCAGAGCAGAATGTAAAACTCTAAGTCCAACATTAAGGCTCCCCAGGTAGCGTCTGCTGAGAATTATACACCTCAAAATGCTTATCTGGACATCTCCCACGCTGAGAGGGAAGGGGCCTGTGGAGAGACAATAGGAAATGCCAGGCACAAATACATGGCCACAGTCCTGTCTCTCCTGTCTGCAAGTCTGGCACCTTATCTAGGATGAGCAAAAGCACATTTCCCTGTGCTAATCCAGGGTTTAGAGGCCTCTCCTGAGAGCAGGGCTTATAACTGCCCTTTGAAAAAATTGGAAAGAAGACACTGTTTTCCTTTGAAAAGTCATTTGCAGAGGAAGTGGCATTAGTGGTGTTGCCATTGTCTTTGCTGTTATCCCAGACTGGTTGAAGCATTTGCCCATGAAACGGGGAAGGCAGACTCCAAAGGCTGAGAAGACCCAAGTCCAACACCTCATAAGCAGACTCAGGTGGGAACATTTCTGAGGAAATGGCAGAGTGTGGCTTTTAAACAAGCTACCTTGGTTTGTTTCTGCAAATTTATAACCATTTACAATTATACTTCCTTCAACACTAGGCATGTAGGAGTTGCACACATGATTTGCACATTGAATAAACAACAATCAAAGGAATTATAAAATAATTAGAATGCAGAATGTTATTTTGTCTTTCAAAGTGCTACAATTAGAGAGGTGGTGTTTTGGTAACTGTTTAGTTGCTGGACTGACAGGCAGTAGGTGGAAAAAGTGTTTAGGGAATTATCTGAGTTGAAATTAGTGAAATTTAGTCAGTTTTGTGGGAAAAAAAATTAGCAGCTGCACCTCAGTTTGAGAGGATATGTATTTTACATCTGACTAGAGGATGCTGAGCATATTTGTACGGTCAACTGTTGCCTTAGAGACAGAGCTGAGGAACCTTTAGCAGGAAACTGAAGGTAGATGATTGCTTCCAGAAGGATGAGTTTGTAAGCAGTAGCAGATTTCTGCTACGTCCCACTGTAACATGTTTGATGTCTAGGACTTGTTCTGCACCTGAGTAGAGCTTAAGCCTGGTATCTTCCCCTTCAAAGATACTGACTAAAGATTTTAAAGAAATTCAGAAAAAAGGAATAAAATTGGCCAAGAACCGATTTAAAGATTAGTGTTAATCACATACTTGCATGTTTAGCCATGCATCAATGAAAGGAAAAGGAACCAAACTGCCTCTGTATAATAGAAGAACACAGCTGCCACAGGAGAAAGAAGTGTTCTTTGGAAAGGTTAAACAAGAAGTGTAAGTAGAACTTACACCAAGAGAAGCTTGTGAGCAGTGACATATATTAGACCAGGCACAGTTCCCACAAGAAAAGTAATGGAAGCTGAATCACTGTGAGGCTTTTAAATGCCAAGTGAATTGGCCAGTGGATGGAAATGAATTCCATAGCTAGTGGACTTTTGTCCTGCAAAAGTATATTTTTCTCTTTTATTTTGATGTCTTCAAATCAAATTGTTTTTATTTCCTATCACTGCTTTCTGGGCCAGACAGACAAAATAAGAAGACGGAAACACAGGTCTTTGAAATGTCTCCTTTTCACCCATATTGGATACCGGCCAAATTGTTATTTGGGTACTTCCTTCTCTGGGATCTGCTCTTCTGTGTATTTGCTATCCAAAACCAACACATCCCTCTCCAAGTTCCTGCTGGCATTTGCTCCAGGACAATGTCTGAGATCTGTTCCCTGAAACAACCTCACTTAGGTCTACTGCTAGTTAAACATCTTGAGGGTGCTTAAACCCACCCAAATGTGTTGCCTAACCCACCATTCATGTTTGTCCACACACCATACCCAAGCAATCCTCACCACTGACTAGGGAATTCATGTCTCTAGTACCTGCAGCCTCTCCTCCAGCTTTGAGAAAAAGTACCATTACTCTTCCGGGGAGAAGGTCACACACTCCATGGGATGTTATGTGGGGACTGAGGGAAAGAAGAATGCAATTAGTTGCCTAAATCTATTAAGAAACAGATAACTGCAGAGCAGGGAAGAAGAGAGTGGAGAAAAATATAAGAAACACGTGGAGTTAAGAAAGTGTCTCAACGACAAAAGCCTTTAGAAATGACTATCATCTTCACCTTTGGTGCTATTCTCTACATGCCTGCATGGCACAGTTATTGCTGTAAAGGGGCCACAGAGGGCACTTCCACCAAGGTAATTTTCAATTTGATTCATCAAGGTATGTCAGATGAGCAATATATTTTTTTTTCTTTAGGACGTGCAATTTCAAATAGCATGCCCAGGAGAAAGCATGCACCAGTCCTTCCACCAAAATTTATTTCTGCTGTTCACACTGTTTCACTGCCTCTGCAGACTGCATTCAGTGGTCTGCTTAGAAGTCTTCAGCTGAGGGCTTGTTTCACCCGCCCAGCCCAGGATATTCAAATATTCTTTTCTGGTTTAGAATGACTGTATTTTTTTTTTTCTACCACACAAATTAGGAAATGGAAGAGTTTTTCCAACAAATTTTCACAGAGGAAACAGGTTCCCCCATTTCCTGTAGTAATGAAATGATCTCTACTCAGGAAAGCTTGTGAAAATTGTGAATTTTTATCTAGCCACTTGCTCAAATCCAGCATCAGACAGTTTTATACCTTTAGAAGTGCAAGGATGACATATTGGCTGCAGAATCTGATCCATACTTAGATACATTTTGAGAAGCCATAATTCCATAAAAAATATTTCCTTTAGAAAGAAATAAATGCTGGTCCTTGCTAAGAGGTACAAGTAAAAGGGTGGCTCATATAATCCAGGAAAGTGCAAAACGTGTCTCCTGGGCTTGAAATAGCCACTGGAATGGGTCTGTAAGTGCATCATTTCAGGAAATTGATGGGAAACCAACACAGCACCTGCAGGGGTGAGGGATGCAGTGCCCATCAGTCTTCCAATGGGCAAACTGTTCCAAGTAACTTATTTCTGGGAATTTTATCATATAAAGCCAAAAGCTTCTGAAGATACAAAGTAATACCTTACACTTGTTTTATGCCTTTGCTTTTAGGAGGATCATAAAGTGTTCATTTTCAAAAAAATACAGTGTAATGACACCAAAAGCTTTATCTCAGATGAGGGCAAGATGGAAGACATCTGATAAATGGCACCCAGCAGTGTTACCAAACATTTCAGAACAGGAACATAGAACAGCACAGGCAACTGCACACCACAGTGGTGTGGAAGCTGAAAAGCCTTTTTTTTCAACCAAATAAAATAATTTCATTTGATTACTGTGCAAGTACGGCCTCAGTGATAAGACCTGGCAGAAAGCGTCATAGGGTCTTTCACAGCCATTAGTGGAAAGGTCTATTTTTACATTTCTAAGGCAAAAAAATCCCCTCTTTTTGATGTACCACACCCCAGCACTATCTTGAGTCACACTGGAGCAGACACAGGAGAAAGCAACTCTGCTTAATCCCTGGCACTATCTCCTACGTGTTCTTTGCCCTTCCCTTCTCCAAGTGCCGTACCCTTTCTACTTAGCCCATCATGCCTCATGGGATTGCCTAAGGAGGAGACACATCACAAATGACTGTGGTTTGGGATGCTAATGCAATAATTAGTGGTTTAATCATCAAAGTGAATAAGCAACTTACCAACAGTCCCTTTCAGCCCTGTGCACTGTTACCATTTAAATACAGCATTTTGTAATGGACCATAATTAGATACTGCACATGGGAAAGTTTATAAAGTAAACCAGTAAAAATGAAAATGATTGCTCTGAGATGAGCACAGGACCCAAGTTTATTCTTCTCACAACAGAAAATGTCAGTGATCCGGTGTGTGGAAACTTTTTTCCAAACCAGTACTGACCCAGTGGCCCCATCACAGGCAGAAGGGGAAATGTCCTGTGAAACAAGTTCTCTTACCCATGTGACTTAAAGTAGGATATTCTATCTTGGCAAAGTCTTAGAAATTCCAGCATGAATAGTTTAATTTCAATTTCTTAAATTTCTTCTGAAGTTTCAACTGGATGTATTAATTTCTGGCTGTTTATACATTTCACATGCACATTCAATGGTGTGCCTGCGGTGGCAAATACCCTTTTCTTCAAGTTGCCTATGTAAACCAGAGTTTCCAAACATGAAGACAACTGTAAAACTGGACAAGTACCATACAAACATGATCCATCCTTCTACCAGGGGACACGTGTAGCCTTATAAGGCTGAAATAGAGAAACACATGGGGTCACAACAAAGTATTTTAAAAAGCATCTGTTTTGCTCCAATGAATTCTGGATATTCAAGCTGGTGTCTTAACCTATGGGGAACCTGTGCACATGGTAGGCATAACCTTAGACTACATGCAGTCCCAAGCTATGATGTATCAATCTCCCACATTTTTGTCACACAGAAAAGAAATTTGCTTCTACATTTTATGCAATGTGTTCCATGGAGTTCTAGTCCATGGGAGCTTCCTGCAGGCAAGGCACTTCCCATTGAAGACACCCCACCGAAAGAGGGGGGATAAAGGTGAGAGCCAAGTGCTTTCTAGCAGTCACCTGCACTGTAGGTACCCTAAAGACAACCCTGTGAAGGCACAGAAGTACCACAGACGATGCTCAGGCACTGCTCATGCTGCAACAGCTGTGACCTGGAAAAGAGGTGCTTGTTTCCAGCTTTTTCTGGTATTTAGTGTAGATGGAAACTGCATCTTCCAGAATGGGATTTTCCAGGAGAATTTAGCTAAAAGATAGATGATCTGGACTGAAAAATTTCTTGCAAATGGAAGACAAAGTTTCTGGGACTACTTGAGTGAGCTAGAGGAAATAAATGAATGAGGTAGTGGGGACAAAAGTGAAACACCTACTTAACTGAAACCTCATTTCAGTAGTTTTCTCCAGTTAATTAAGTATTGAGGAAAATGGATGCAGAAAGTACATTTTAAAGCAATCAAGTACTGCCAGAAATCAAACCAGCAATTTGAAAAGAGAACAACACTGCTCTCTGGCATCTGACAAAATAAGATATTTGACAGGGAACAATATGTGCAGTACTGGTTAATTGGGAGGCGAGGAGAAGAATAATCATAGCTGCATTACTGAATTTATAGAAGTGTCTCCAGTGTACCACAGGGATGATGCGAATTTGTGGAATCCTCCTGCCTGCTACAGCAAGCCAGCAATCACTTACATTCCCATCGACATTTTTTTCAATGTACCCTAGACAGCAATGCAGAAATAGCAACTGTGGTGGTTGAGCCCAGGAGAATTGCCTTTAAAATGACTGTAAAATCCCCCAGTTCCCTCTGCTGATGAAGAGATACTGGATAAGAAACAAGTGGGGAAGAATTAACACTTGGTCTCCTTTGTTAGAGCTCATAAGAGCAGGGTGCAACGCTTTCCCAGGTATCTGGGTATGGAATATGGCTATTCCAGCAGCAGACCTAAAACAGGACTGTGTGTTTTTTCAAAGCATCAGCTTTAGAGCAAAGACAAGACTTTAGTTTCCCCATCTTTTAGTTCTAAGCTGTAGCTGAACACCATGTGAACTTAACCCGTAAACTCAGCTACATTTTGGAAGCTCTGGCAGAGCATTCAAGGCTATATTTTCTTCCCTGCACTGACCTTTCATTTTTTAACTTGTCATTTTAAGTACATTAAAATGATGCTTTCAACACAAGAGTGCTACTTTGTCAAAGAAGTCAGCAATGGGGATGGAGACACCTAAGCAAACCAATCATTTGGTACCCTTCTGACTCACACTTAAAACAGTGTAAGGGGATGTGCACTTAATGGGAGATTCTTATTTAGATTCTTTGATATAAACCAATACTTTCATGTGTAACTGCCTGTCTCAGCAATACATTTGTTGACCTGAAGATAACATCAGGAGCCAGACACCAAACACTTAGATAAAAAGAGAAGAAAAAGAGCAGCTAACCAAGTTAAAGAAGCAGCTAAGCAAGTAGGAGATCCAGAAATCACAAAATAGATTCTTTCCTCTGTAATCGCTCGTAAGAAATTGAAGAGAAAGAAAAATCCCATAGGATGAAGTATCAGTCTTCTCCATTACTACTTTTAACCTCCATGATCAGAATCTAAGATAATTACATTAGTCCAAAGTTAAGGTAATCCAAACTATGCTCCCCTCAGAAGAACTAAAATCTTCAATCCCTCAGTGGCAGGCAGTGCCTAAAACCACACATAAGTTTAAGTATCAACAACAGTGCTGAAAACAGAGTATTTTTCAACTTGGGGTCAAAAGAATACAGAACACTTCCCTTTCTTTATACTGGGAAAAAAAAAAATCAAAGCAGGCACTGACCACAGTTAATAACTTCCAAATTCCCATTTTGCCTCTAAAAGAAGAAAAAAATCAGTAGTCAGATGTGGATACACAGTCTTCATGAAAAAGTCAATCTTCCTTCACAAGATCAAATGTATTTACACTGTATTTTATGTGGTACTCAGCAGGCCACTTAAATAAAGGAGCCCTGAAATAAAGGAACCTCTGTATCCAGCACAGAGCAGATTCTCACTGAGCTTCCATCTGTTTAATTTATGAAGCAGAGTAGCAGAAAAGCAAAATACAAAGAGCTGCTGATTTTTCTATGCACCCATCAGACCTTTCACTGAAATATTTCAACAGCTGTATTGTCAACAGAGATCATGATTTGTCTGCTGTTAAAAAAGCTTCCAGGAATAAAACCATGCAAAAAGCCAAACAGATTTAGCTATTTTATAGCTACATCCTGTTTTCCTATGTTCCACAGAGTTTCTGAACTCTACACTAAAATAAGTGCTCGGGTGTGCATATAAGTGTGTCAGAGAACATACACACATACACATATATAATATATATATTATATATATACAGAGATAATCTCCTATCTCCTGTCCCTGGAGCTATAGACAGACTAGTCCATATATCAAGCAAACCTACAACATTGCCTTTGAATACTACTACTGCAGTGTGCTTTCACCACAGTCCACCTTGCGTTCAGTTGTCAACATCGTTAAGAAGTTCAAATAGCTGTTTTCAATTGCTGTTTTCTGCAGAAAATTACCATCAGCCTTTTGTAATTTATGGCTATTTATGACAAGATAGCAGAAGCAGAGGGAGGTGGAATCATTTTAAGGGTTAGACAGCTGAAGTCTTGAACAGAAAGAACAAGGATCAGGCACCTGAAACTAGTTCTGGGACAAATCTGGAGTGTACTCCGGCACCTGGGCCACGGAGTGGCACTGGATTTTTTCCTACAGTGTTTACCTTGTTCAGCAGTGTTAACCTGTGTAAAAGGAATTTGTTTGTCATGTGCTGTACAGAGAAGATTCCCACAGGAGCGTGTTGCACTTTTCTCTGTCATCACGTTCAAGGTTTTAGGGCGCTATTGCTCTGTTGTCCAATACACACTTCTGAGACCAGACACATTTGGATTCATCACTGCTCCTCCTGGTATTTTTCTTTCTGTTTAAAAGTGTATTAATTTGCATCAACTGTAGGGCACACCAACAAAATTAGCTGGAGAGTGAGATTCTTCTTTCAGCTCCATCTCTCCCTCCCAGCGGCCGTCACTGGACGGGCAGACTGTTCCAAGTGGTCCCGCTGTGAGCCAGCAAATTTAGAAATGGCAGCACTGCCCCCAAGGGTGGAGCTGCAGGGCAGTGCAGAGAACTCCTGATCTCCTCTGCAGCCAAGTGGGCTCCACAAGTCCAGGCAAGATCTGACCTGGGAACATTTTAAATTCTGACACCTGAGAGATCAGTTCAAACATTGGCCCTTAATAATAATAATAATAATAATCCTGAGCAGCAGACAAACAAATCTCCTTTTATGTTTTTCTTTCATTACTAGGTAAAAATGAGAAGAATATTTCAAACTCTGAAGAAAGAGCTAAACATCACAAACCACCCCAGACCCTTCCATCAGCTGTGGGGGAACATGGCAGAAGGATGCCAGCATTCCTG